>NC_133034.1:7716770-8026666 GCF_048771995.1 Taeniopygia guttata
GAGGACACCTAGGTTCATGGCTGTTCTGCGATGTTGAAGCAGCAGCCAGCACTCCTAGTGTGAAGAACTGGACCACTAAAAGTACAAGTCATCCCTGTCTGCACAGCCTTGATGGAGCTGGGCATCAATTATCTCTCTGATCTGGGTATGAGTAATACAGTAGAAAGGAGCTTAGTACCATAAGTTCCTGAGAAATCTGCCAGTGAATTATTAAAACCTGTGTTTAATTAAAAGATGCACTCAATCTCATGGCTAGAGAAGCTCAAAGTAGGACATGTGAACAACTGAGAGCCAGTTCAGACCAGTTTTCTCAGAACACCACTCACAAAGCACTGGTAGGGGAATTATTCTAGGAACACTGCTTTGTAAAGAGAAAGAAATCCCATTTTTTCTTACCAATGCAGGGCCTGTTGTTTTGAAAGAGTTTCTGAAAACTCTTTGACCATTTTGTGGACTAACATGATTAAACACATCAGATACATGCATGTTATTGTTAAACAATCAGATATAGTGCGAAGTCTCTGTAGAACTTCATGTGTGGGCACAGAGAAAGTAAATGTTTAAGAAAGGAAATTCATTCTAATGAATAAAACTTCTGTATTGGTTTTATGTTGGTTACAGAAAATGAATGAAAAAACTATTCAAGGAGGACTCAAACCTTAAAACTATGATAAATTTTCTAGGTAGCACTGGAGGAAAATTTTTCAGGTGGTAAGTGTTGACTTACCAATTAACACTGATTTATTACTACTTCTGTTATATCCTTAAGTATTAATTGGCTTATCCTTATCTGGGGAGAACTCTTTGAGGTGAAAATATAGGTGAATTCACATTTCACTTTTTGATGCTGCCAAAATGCCACACATTAACACAGGCACTGGTGGAGGCAATTGGTCTCTGTAGGTGAGGACAGCCCTTCTCAGGTGCTGAGAGAAAGGGGAACGTCAGGATGTCCAAATGCTCGTGGTCTGTATATGTGTGAACGGGAAAGCAGAAAAACCCTTTCTTCGTCTATTCTGGCCCTTAAGAAAATACTTAATAATGAAGGGAAAAAAATCTTACATCTGTGCAGATCTGATTTAGACTCTGCATTAACAGATAGGAATTTTGTGCAGGAGCTCTGTTTATTAATGGCCTATTGATATTTTGAGCATTAAGTCATTAGCAAAGAACAAAATATAGTGTACTATAACTATTTTCCTGAAGTTGAGACAGACATGCATCCCACAGGGCATCGTTATTTATTTGCAGTTATAGAAGAATTTTATTCTAATTTGATAACTCTAGAATAACTGAAAAATGCAGACAGGGGATCTCAGGCTAAACAAGACACATGGCTTTCAAATATACAATTCTATTTTGTCTAAATCTTGGGGACTGTAATATCTATCTTCCCTATTTTTGTAATACTTGTGTTTTCAGGACACTTTGTGTACTTTCAAAATTCATATATTGAATGCATTTTTGCTGTCTTTTTAAGCAGTTCTGTGAGAGCATTTTGCCCTCTAGTGGTGCAGAGAAGTGAGACTGAGCTCAGCCCTTGCAAGACCTGTCAAAAATATTAAAAGGTATAACACTGAAAATTCAGCTCTACAGATCATCACCTGTTTTGAGCTATGTTTCAAGGACAAGGAGAAATAATGAGTTTTGAAAATGTTCTAAATACAGTTGATTGTTTTATGCAATCAATTGTGAATGTTGATGTATAATAATGAAAATTGTTCTAAAGTGTTCAAAGTGCTTCAGTAATCATAGTAATTTGGTTTTCTTCTTTGTTGTAAACCAAAGGGAACGGCTAATAATAAACAGCCTTTAACATATCCTAGAAAGAAAACATGCATTATATACCAGTGTTAAAAAAAAAAGGCTATAGGCTGGAAAAAGAGAGGTTTAATCAAATTGTAGCCAAAAAAATTATAAATACTTCCTTTGAAAAGCCTTGCCCTGAAAGATTAATATGTTAATTTAGAATAAATTTAATTAGTCGATCTCAGAATTCAGCTAATTTACACTACACTGCTTCTTACTTAATGTGGTATTTTTAAATATCTCTTCATAATCAGAGAGGCATTAGAGAAACTCCAGCATTACTGAAATGCTTTTTTTGCCACTGATGATGCTCCTGGCCTCCACCACATCTTTTGGCTTATTCCAAAATATTCTCAGGCTTGAACAAGTCCAAAGAACGAATTGCTTGGGCAGTTCTTGCAGGAGGTGATTTCCTCTAAGCTGTTACACGTTGTGATGTGTCAGGACAGCAGTAACCACAGGGAGGCAGGGCACGCCAGCGTTAGTGAGCAGGGAAACTACAAAATGCCAGGTGTTTCTGCACTTACCACATCCTAAACCACAAAAGGTGGCCCTCTTCCTACTGATGGCACATTTTGCTTGTGCATTTAAGAGAGACACAGAAAATGGTTGTAGACAAGTGATCGGAGGTCTACTGAAGCAGTGAGATGCTTGATTTTAATTAATTAATTAATTTATTTAAACAGAGCTGAACAGTAGCTGGTGTGCAAAGGAAATGACGCAGATGAAGCAATGGTGATGTGCGCTGTGGTTTGGACACCACAAAACCAGTCCTATTCAGTTTTTCCATGCCATGACAAGCATTTAAAATTTACATGCAAGGAGAGGCAATCCCAAGGGAGCTGGGGCCTGGGAAGAGTTCCCTCCTGTGCAAATTTTTATTCCTTTTTTAAACTGTCTGCTCAGTATGGCTGAAGCAAACAGCAAGGTTCCCTCTCACACATCATAAAAATAACTGCTTTTAGAAAGCACAGTTTACTCTAGCTTCCCCTTAGCTAAATTAGCTATAGCTCTAGTGTTTCCAGTTTTAAATTAACTAAGGCCAAGATCTGCAACACATTGCCCTCATGACAGTAAATCAGGTGCCATTGAAATACAGCCTCTTCCAGAGCAGCTTCCCTCACTCTATTGGGAAATGACAGCCCCATCTAATATTTTTGAGGACAGTTCTGTATCATAGTGCAACAAGGGTTTTCACTTGCAAACAAAGCAGAATCAGACAGAATTCAGAGTGGCCTTCAGCTGCTTCAGTTTTCCCTGCAATTTGCTTGTTGGGCTGAGAATATGTAAGTGTTTGCTAGAGGGATGTTACTTTTGGGAATCAGTGCTGGTGGTTGTGACGGGTCCTTCTACCTATATTAATGCCATGGAAATTAATTGTTCACTTTTTTCCCCTAGGCTTGATATACAAAAGGCTTGAGTTGATATTCTTATCTCACTAGTCAGTTAATGTTATATGTGTAAATTTATTTTATTCACACTGAATGATGGGCGGGAAATAAACTGTTCATATGAAGGAATCCTATGAAACTTCAGGCAACAGGGCAGGCTGGGCTGTACAATTAGAAATTCAGTTTTGATTTGCCAGAGGATTGAAGGAATGGTTCAGTTAAGTTTTGCTTATGTATTCCTTAGTGCTCAGTGTTTTTCTGTAGGCACAGCACCATCTTAACCTGTCTCAGACATAGTGGACTAGGGAGGCATTACCTGAGGATTGCTCTATAGAGTGTCACTGTCCTCCCAGTCTGGGGGTGTGTTAAACTGCAGTGGTAAGGAAAATTTCCTCAACATCTTGGCTGTTAGAATACAATTCTTTAAACTGTTTGGACCGGCTGCCTCAGATCTTTCTGATCTGGTAAGATTTGTGGCAGAGTTCTAAGTTGAATGACCAGGATGCTAGTCTTTTTTTAAATCAGAGAAATTTCACTTCTACATCCTTTTTCTGAAGCTGGCAATTGACTTTCATTCACAGACTTTAGCTACCTTGGGAGTAGCATGAATCCTCTTAACCACATAGAAAACCAACCCACCAAACAACAAAGACCAAACTAACCAAGAACAATGTAAAATATTGCCTGAAACCTACGGTATTTGAAGATGAATATTTACTCTTGTGAAAAAAAATTCACCAGTCAGAAGCTGAAAATACTTCTTACAAACACTGACTGGTAGATTTTTCAATATATGTTTACAATAAATAGTCTTTTTAAGCCTTTTCATGTATCATTTAGTTCCAGAAGTGCTTCTTCATGTTTACCTTTGCTTACTGAACGGAAGTTAAAATAGAGTTGCCAGGTGAATAAAATTTATTTTTCAATGAAATATCAGTGTATTAAGAGGGCCACAGAAAATACTGCTTTTCTTACTTTTCCTGGTCTGATAACTTCAAATTCCAATAGTTGTCCATAGATATGCCAGCTTCTAAAAGAAAAGGTGTTTCCTACCTCAAGGGAGGATAAATAGTAAGGAAAATGGACAGAATTGTGGTTCTCATTTTTTTTTCTGACTTACTATCTATTCAAATTGGTCTCACTAAGGAAGGCCACCTACATTCCCCTCTTATATCCATATCCAAAGTGCAACAGGACATTTTTATATTTGTCCTCTAGAGCAAATTTCCTCATAAACCCCCTGCTCCCTCTTTCATCTCATCTTAAAAAATAGTTACTTCCTCATTTTCCAGAGAAATGTTTTTCTTGGTTGAAAAAGAGCAGACTGGCTTCCACTTCTGGGTAGAAGTTGTCAGACAGAGTAATTTACCTCTCCAGCAGTTTGAAGTGGTGGCACAGAAGCTGGCAGCAGGGCCATGGGAGGCTGTTTCCTGTGCTGAAGGAGACTGGGGTTAGCACAATCCAGACCTTGCCCCAGCTGAGGGAGAGGGTGCTCTGGGAAATGGGCAGACACCTTCCTCCTGGCCCCATGTTTTTCTCAGCTTATAGAGCAAGCCCCAGCTCCTCTCAGGGCATTGCTGGTAGAGGAGCAGTGTTGTTCACAGAACAGCAAAGAGAAGAGCAAAGAGATGGAGCTCCAAGAGAAGCAGTTTTCTTACTCAAGTCATTAAAAGCCTTCTACAAACCCCAAAAAATCTTGCTGATGACACAACTCTTGTCTGAAAACTTATGGGCTGATGCTGCTGTTCACAGTTCTCAAGCTTATCCCAAGGTTCCAAATGAATCCTTTTCATTTTTCATTTCCTGTTAAACCCTACTGACCATTTCTGTTCTCTTGGCCTTGTCTCATTGCCACCCCAAACCAGCTTTATGACAGCACTGAGGCTTTGCTGCTCAAAGGGGTTTTGGGCCAGCAAAATAATCTGTTCTGGATTAGGGAAGTTTTGAACCTGCTCTGACCTGTCAGAAGCACTGTCTGCTGGAATAAGCCAGCTCTGCCCAGGTGGCTATTCGGGCTGTTACACAAAGGAGAGGCCATTGGCAGATAAGTGTGATCTGTATGTTTCATGCAGGCTTCCATGTGTGCTCCCCAGGCCATACTCCTTGCTCAGCTTGCCATTGCTGTGGAGGAAGCCATGGTTCATGTTTGCCCTCACCAGTGGTGTAGCAGGGATGTGTCTGTGTGACCCATCCAGCCCTGCACATTACTAGAAATGTGTCACGTTCATGGCGCCCCTGCTCTCTTCAGGAAAGAAAGGCACAGTAAACGAGGAAAGTACTTCACAGGGCTTTTTCTGCTTCACTTTCCACCCCTCTACTCTCAGAACCGTTCTGCCCTAGAAGAACAATTTGCTCAAATTCAGAGTTCCTGTTTTCTGCTCTGTTGGCCCTCTGAGAGACTAAGACATAACACAACTGTCATTTCTGCTCATTTCCTGCTTATAGTACTGAGACCTTTCAGGTTCAATATTCACATTTGGCTAAAATCATTACTGCATCTGCTAAGTAGTGAATAATGAGGTTGCCAGTAGAGCAGCACTTTACTCATTTCATCAGGAAAATCTGCACTGACACTTAGCTGGGAGTCTATTTGGAATTCTTCTGGCTATTGATCTACATTCTGAAGTGCACCCCAGACCTTCTTGACCTGACCATAATTTTTAGTCCTTCATTTACAAAGAATTAAAAGATCATTTCCAGTAAACCCAAGTGTTCCCCTGGAATGTTGCCTAATTTGCTGGAAAGTAGTGTAACTGCTGTTTGCAGAAAGACATTTGCACTTACAGCCTGAAACCAGAGACTTAGGGCCAAATACTGTCTTCAGCTGTGCCACCGTAATTCTAATCTAATTATTCTGCTTGTAGTGAAGCTCCTCTCTTGTCATCCTCTTACTGTTTGGGATTTACAGAGTATTTTTCAGGATTAGTAACAATTTCTTCTGAAAGATCTCCAGGAAATGGTCAGGATGACAAATCTTACAAGACTCCACAGATTGGTCAGTGAAAAGATGGAAAAATCAAGTAAATTATTACTTGGCCAAGGTAAGTGCTGTGTAGAATTTCTCAGAAACTAGAAAAATATCTGGCATTTCTCTAACTCTAATTTTAGCAAAGAGGCTCTTTCTTCATCCTCATTAGATTAATTCCAAGCAAGAAATTCTGTCTTCTCAGAGAAGGAAAGGAAAAAGGATAGTTGCAGGCATATGGTTGGGATATCAGGAAGCACTGCACCTTGGCTGAATAGAGGGTGACTTAGCACAGATCCTTAGCTGTCTTTTCAAGGTAAATAACTTGGAGAGTGAAGGGAAACAGGGTGCCAGTGCAGAGGGCACTGGCAAGCCAATGCCCTCATTAGAATTCCAAGCACTCCTGTGTGCCTTCTGTCCCTTTGAGAGCAGGCCACAGATGGCTTGTAAAATGTACTTCAGCCTTTGGAATATGAATTTAGAGCTGCCAGCTGATGCCTTGTTTCCTGCTGTTGGTTGCAGAATCTGGTTGGTGGATATCAGACAATATTGCAATGTCAAATTGCCTGATATATCTCCACCACATGCTTGCTCTTTAAAAAATACCCTCAAAAGCACTGATGTAAAAGTATCATCACATATTCCCTCGGCTAAATCATTGCAGTTAGTGAGCATGGCTAAGAGATCAACTTGAAGGGTTTTGTTTTCCCTGTCAGAAACACTATTTTAATTATATCTCCTGTGGCCAAGCAGCACCTTGAATACTGCCTTTAAACAAACATGTCAATTGAAGGTTTAAAACAAATGCTTTTAAGACTATTTTGGCTCACTCCCTGGCATTTAAATGTAGGGTTTGCTTTGATAATATTTCTAAATTTTGTTCTATATCCTTGAGAGCTTGAAAAGATCAGAAATGCATTAGCTAGGTCTAGAAATCTGGAGGACCCTGGAACCAACTTAAATTCACATCACTGCCTATGGATGAAATACTCCATCATCTTTTAGAAAAATACTGCAAATACAGTAAAATTGGACATAGAAATTTCAGAAATTTAATCTCCCTTGTAATAGGGAGAAGAGACTACATTGACAGAAAGAAATGGGATGAGACTATAACAAAGAAAACCAGCCTCTTTACACATGACATGGAAGTGGGCTAAGGGAAAGGGCTTGTTCTTAGGGTGGGAACTGTGCTGCTGGGGAATGAAGCACCCAGAGGGGCAGAAGAGATTTCATTGTGCCCATCCATCATAGGAACCAACCTGGCCAAACCCAGTCTATTGTAGTCTAGGCAACAGCACAGGGTTAGAGATATAGCTGCCTAAAATCCTGCTCTGTAGTAGCTTACCCCAGCTTGGAATAGGGGCAAAGCTAGTTAGTGGCTGTCCCTGCATGGATAAAGGCATAAATGATGAAGGTGAGCTGCCAGGTGAGATTAAAATCATTTATGAGATGAAAATAATTGTAAACAGCATTGACAAAAACTGGCAGAAAAATTGGTTTTTTTCTCCTACATGTGATAAAGTGGGCCACACTAAGCCCCTTATTTCCTCTGTGTGCCTTGCACCAGCCCTGACCAGTCCCAGCCTGCAGCAGAGGCCTGGCTGTGCCTGGGCACCTCTCACATCCTGATGCCAGTCTGGAAACCTTTGAGTGCCTCACATGGAGTCCTGGCTGCTGTCTGCTTGCTTGGTAGGGAGGGCAGTTGTAACCCATCCAAAACCAATTACATTCTCTAGGTTTGGTTCAAGTTGTAAGAATTTTTTTTTTTTTAAATTTGGGAAAACCATTCAGTTGCCTAAGGGAGGAGGTGATGCCAAGACATCAGCTGCACTTCAGCATTTGGTATTATCAATGCAACTGAGAGGCAGGCGTCTAAAAATTCCAAACTAGCAAACTAGTCTTGTTTATGCTTTTTGTGTTAGAAATTTCTGATAATTTTTAGATCTGCTGTTTTAAAGAGAGCATTGCAAGTGGATCTGTGTACCAATGCCTGTCTTTTGATTCCTGGCTGTCTAAAACCAGTGTTCTGTACAGTTGGAGCCCTTGCACTTGCTTTGTTGTCTTCTCTCCCCACAGTCCCCTTCTTGCTCCTGCCTTCAAAATGCCTGCAGAATACCAGTTAAAATGAAGAGTACTAAAGAGGTAGGAGCCATTTCTAATAACACTGCTACAATTTTGTGGTGTGGAATCCAACAAGATTCAGCCAATAATGCTACAGCTTACACTTCCCATATACAGCAAAGTTTAAAGAAAATTATATGGTCGAAATGGACTGAGCCACAGAAACACATTTTGTGCTTTGCTATTTTTATAGAAAAAATAAAATCAAGGTCATTTTTGGGATGTAAAACTAAATTTCATCTGGCAATAAGGAGAATTAGAGGAATGGTGGAGGGTCTGAAAGAAGGTCAGTTTGATGGTCACATTCTTTACTGCTTTCATTTGCTGCTGTTATGGAGATTGGAACACAGCTGTGCTTAGCACTTGTTTACCAACTCGGATCCAGTTGGGGAAATGCAGTCAGTGCTCCCATAGAATGAGAGGTAAAGTTTCTGATGTTGATATATATTCTCTTTGCTAGGTGTTGAAGGTCTAATATGCCACCTCTGCAAGGTATTTTCTGTTTTTCAGTGAATTGCACTGAACATTTCTGACATCCTTTTGAAGGCTTCCTGCAGGAAAGATGAAATTTCAGACCTGTATATTACCTGAACCTTGATCTCATCCTGTCTGCTATTGAAATATATGACCCAAAAGTGCTTCCCTATGAATTAGGCCCTCATCATGCATTTTAACCTTCTTGGAGAAAATTATGCAGGTCTCTGAGTTGCCTGCATGAGTTATCTTTTATTCATTAGAATCCCAAATGTTATTGACATGCATTCTTAATTATTCCCTGCTGGCAACAGTAGTGTTCCTGAACAAGTATTTTGCATTTGTTATGTCCTGCTGCTAGCATAGTTAATAATGTATATAATAATAAAATAAGAAACTATCAGAGCAGAATAAGAGAACTTGTTAATATGATTCAGTATAAGAAAATTGTTACTTCTGACTTTCACAGCCTAACAACATTTTCTGAATACTTCAGGCATGCAAAATCTTTGGGATAGGTCTAGCATGGAAATGACACTGCCAAAAGAAAAGCTGGCAATATGTCACCTGCTGTCCCTCCAAAAGCATTAACTGAAGTAGTTCCTTCCTTAGTGGAACTCAAGGTGTTGCCAGAAGCTTTCAAAAGCAGTATTTGGACATGTGTCTGGAATTAGTGTTGTTCATTGAAACAGAAAATCCCAACCCTAAAAATTATATTTGTACTTCAGAGTTTCCCCTGTCTCATCTTTTTCCATCTCTTCCTCTGTGCACACACATATATACATTTTGCTGTATGGAAAACCCAAAGTTTTCTAAAAGATTAAAAGCTGGTTGTGAAAAACTGCGCAATATTCAGCGTTGCTTTCTGGTAGGAAATCTAGAAGAATCAAAAAAGTGAGTAAAAAATTACAGCTTTTTGTTGTGTTGTACACCAGATAGAGTCTGAATGATTTGCCAGTCCATATCTTTTTCCTTAGTAATTTCCTGCTGGCTGCAATTCCTTAAATACATGGCTTTGAGTTCTGTGCAATTAAATATCATCCAGTTTCTATGCTGTCATCCCAAAGATTGTTCCATTCAGTCTGCAGGATATTTCAGTCTTCTCTGATGCTGATATCATGTCCCACCTTTGACATTGACAAATATCACCTTCTGCATATTTTTAATCATAATTGCAAAATTAAATATTAAAGAGATGTAGTCCCAATTTCAGTCCTTGAAAAGACCATCTATGAGTCAATTTTCAGCCTTCTCATTTTGGTACGATTTGTCAGTTCCTTGGTTTAATCAGGTCCCTTGCTGCTTTATACTTGTTGCACTAAATGTTTTCCTCAGCCTGAAAAACCTAAAGTGCTATTTAATCACAGCAGGTCTAAACTACCTGGAATTTCTTATCAAAGAATATACCAGAATTATTTTAAGGGTGTGCTACTGGTAGTCTGATACAGGATATTATCTCATTGTCCATTCATCACTTCATCTTCAGTATTTCTTACCTTTAAAATGTATCCTAAAGTCTTAAAACCTCTTAAAGATAGGCCAACAGGCTCATTGTTGATTAGATTGTTTATCTTGCTGTTGTTTTCCAGACATTTGCAGGTTAACAGCTCCCTGTAAGTTTTCCTCAGTATCATAGTGTCTTAAAATAATTCGGGTTTCATTGTGACCTCCAGAGGTCACCTAGGCCAACTCCCTGCTAACAGAAAGCCTAATGAGATCAGATTGTGGTGGCATCTACCCAGGTGAGTCTTAAACACCTGCAAAGAGGCAGGGACATTCCACAGCTGCCTGGGCATTTGAGTGTTTTGATAAGAAAATTTTATTTCTGTCTAATTGCTTTTCTTATGTTCCTTCTTGTGCCTGTTGCCTTTATCCTACTGCTGTGCACTTTAAGAAGAATCTGACTCCATCTTCCCTGCACCCTCTGCTCAGGGAAGCACAGACAAGGGCATCCTGTGAGTGTTTTCTCTTCCAGCATTAACAGGCCCATTTCTCTCTGCACCCCTCTTCCATCATCCCCCTAAACCATCTTGGTGGCCACTTGCTCAACTCACTCCAGAATGTGAGTATCTGTCCTGTACTGGAGAGACCAGTACTGAATGCTACATCCCAGAGAGGTCTCACAGTGCCTCCTAGGCTCCAAGGACACGCTGCTGATTGATGTGAACTTGTCCACCTGGACCATCAGGTTTTTTCTGTGCAGCTGCTTCCCAGAGCTTTGGCTCCAGCCTGTCTGGGTTGTGCGGGGTCATTCCATCCCAGATGCAGGAATCTGTATTTGCTTTTGTTGTTTAACTCCCCAGGTTCCTGTCAGCCCATTTCCCCAGGCTGTTCGGGTCCCTCTGATGGGCTGCCCTGCCATCCCAAAGCTGTGTTATTTGCAAGCCTGGCAAGAGCACACTCTGTGCCATCATCCAAATCGTTAATGAAGACATTAGTGCTGATCCCAGCACTGATCCCTGAGGGACACCAGGAGTGCCTGACTGCCGGGTAGACTTTGCATCAATAGTTATTATTGATGGTTTCTCTCTTGACATGCCAGAAAACAGCAGATCTGGGGGAGATTTGTGTCTTACATTTGTAGTGAGAGCACCAGTGGAAAGACAGACACAGTCCACAAAAAGTACTGGTTACTAGCAGTTTCCCAGTGGAGCTTAATTTGAGTACAAAGCTCTGGGAACACCATTCAGATCATGCAATTTATATTGTGAATAGAAAACATTGTCTACAACTGTAGTCTTTAGCCTGAAGAAGACTTTCCAATAATGATTTCTCATATTCCATACATTAATGTGAGTTTTTTTCAAGCAAAATATGTAAAATTAAATATATTTCCATACAATCATTGAAAAGATTGGAAATAATTTAAAATAAAATACAGAGGTGGGCTGAAAGCAAAATATTTTTGTAATTGGCAGTACCAAATGATCCTCTTTACCATTGTCTTGAGAAGAAAAAGGAAAGGATAAAATGTAAGAGGCAAAACTGAAAGCAGAGCGTGTTGTGTCCCCTGTGGACACTTAGGTAACTTTTTAGATTTATTCTCATGGCCAGAATAACTGGCTGATGCTGAAATAATCCCTTGCCAGAGTAACAATAATCACTAGCCTAAAAAGATTTTTTGTACAGCACATTTTAATATCAATATTATTGGCTCTGGGAGTTGTGTTCTGTCACTGGTTTGACAAAGAAGAGACAGCAATTATAGAGCTGAAACATGTTTGCCATCAGCTGAACTTGAAAAGCCTTCAAGTTAAGAGTGTGTATGACACGAGATTGGGTAATGTGTTAAAAGATGTTTAAAATGTACAGAAATAAAGGCTGAATTAAGCTCTTTTCTTACAACACTCTTCAACTTCAGGAAGTGGTCAAATTAATCCATACTTGATGTTAAGTAGTATTTCTGCTCTGCATCCATTCACAAATTACCTGAAGGTAAAATTCTGCAAGATGATGCAGACAGGAAGAGTTTGGTGACCCTGTGAAATTCTGGGTTAACATAACAATGTCTGAACTGTAACCTGTATCAGAAGAGTGAAAATACAAAGAGAAAATGAAATAATTAGAGGCAAGGCTGAGATAGTAAGGGAAGTTTTTTTTTACACTGCTCTTTTAAACAGAAAATTTGTAGAACAGCTGTTTCAGAGGTACTACCTGGGATCTTATAAGATAAAACAGTAACCTTGTGGGCAGATCTGTCTGACCTGATCATGTTCAGATTTTTAGAGCAGTCAGACAATGAATGTCTCTTTTTCTCTAGGCAAGACATTCTTCAGTATACCACTCCTGTGCAAAGTTTCATCTGTGTTTTACCAGGGAGCTCGCTAATGAATGCCTTTGTGCCTATGTTCTGTTGACATTGAGGGCAAGAACTGGACATAATCACATGTGACAAACAGGCTGCAACTCCAACAGGAGTTTGTCCTGTAATAACAATGTTTTGATGAGCAGAGGCATCGTAATTCAGACTCTGTATTTGGTGGGTTAAAGTGTAATCTTTCTTCAATTTCTCCTGGATCTGGGTTGGTTTTTTTTTAGTTGTTGTCTGTTTTTTGGGGTTTTTTTTTGGGTGGGGGCAGGATGTGTATGAGCTGATTTACAGTAAACTGTGCAACTTTAGACCAAATTTGCCAGACTGCAGTTCTAGTATTTACTGCAGTTCTACTATTTATGCACTGCTGCTGCCTGACACAGAGCAAAGTCTTTAGGGGATGAGATTAAACACACTGTGAATCTCCATTTCTGATGAAAGCTCCATGGGAACTCCACTGGGATCCTTGCTACTTGGCTGGAGTCAAAGTTGTGTGAGCCCCGTTGCCATCCCTTTGTGCCTTAGGGAGACAGCAGTATCATGGATACAATGTGCTGCTCTGCTTTCATGCTTTAGGGCATTCATTGCAAAGAATAGCAATGCTTTCCTCTTGTCCTCAAAGCCACTTGTTTACCCACCTCCTTTGTTCAGAACTGAAATATTTCACTTTAAAACCAGAGAGGAAAACTGTCTTTTTTTTTTTATTTAGCAGCTGTACGAAAGTCACACAAAATCACTGTCTCTTTTAATCAGCTTATTTGTTTAAGCATGCAGGGTGGTAAATTGACTTTCTCTTCTCTATGTGATTTAGTACCCCACCCATTTATTGGCTGAGGACAAAACAGTCCATAACTGAGTTTTACCTGCTGTGACAAGTGCTGAGATTAATTAGATCTGAAAGACCTGAATTATGAGATTCAGTATCACAAGGACCTAAAGTGTAGTGAACCCTATACTGACTGGACTATGAACTGCACGTTTGTCATAAGAGTGAGTAATTGTATACATTTGAGAGGGAAAACAATACACCCAAGACTGTTAGTGCTAGACTTTTGTGGAATAATGTCTTTTACTGATTCTACTGCTTATTTAGCAATTTCAGTGAGGAAACTGTTAATATACTGAAGACTGCTACAGTTAATTAACAGCTTATTCAGTGTAAAAGTTTGAAGGTGCCCTGGTTTCAGCTGGGATAGGTTAAACCACATCAAAAGGTTTGCGAAAAGTCTACAGTTAAATATTTTCACCACTGCAGGGGGTTTCTAATCTGTCAGAGTAGAAAAATCCAAGCATACTTACAATGCAGTGTAAATAGGGGCCTCTAAACATTACACAGTATCCTTAGATAAACACAGATTGTTTTAGAGTCTGCTAAGAAACAAGTATTTGCTCCTGGTGTGCAAGTTAGCAAATAAAAAACCCAAATACAAATAGTGCAATCTCATTTTACTCAGAGAAGGTTTAACACGTAAACTCAACACTTATTCAGTGGTTTTACTTCTATAAATACAAGCAGCCATAAAAATAGATTCATAGTTTTATAGCACATCCTGTGCATGTTTTAGTTGTCCTTTTTCCCAACTGTACATGGTCTCTCTAAAGAGCCATAAAGTCTTAAAAGCATGTGCTGGAGTAACCTGGCATAGTTGGTGTGTCAGGTTTTGATTTTTTTTTTGAGATAGCTCAGGTCATCTCCATCATTCCCACCTGTCTTGGTTTTACTTCTCATGCTTGGAGGTGGAGTAAATCTGACACCAGTGTAACTGAGAATAGAATATGAGAGGCAGTTTGCTTTATATCTGAGCCCATTTAAAGAATTAAAAAAAAAAATTCTTTAAACATGTACCTAATATTAGCAGAATCAGTAGAACTCAAATATGTATTAAATGTAAGAATGCTATCTTCATTCAGAAGTTGCATTTTAGTCTGGGCAAGAGGCTTGCATTGCTATCTTGCTTTTTAAAAGGGCTAATTCTCCTCCTCTTATTCATGCTGATGTAAACCTGAAAAAACCCCACTGAGGTCACTGGGGAATGACAGAGCTCTTTTTGTGTCTGAAATCAGCTTGCAAAATAAGCACAACCAATATAGACAACTTTAAAAACTCTTACAATCTCTACTGACTGACATTACATGGGGGGAAAAGAAATCACTTAAATGCTTTGAGTTCAATTTTAGAGCTTCTGTTTTTGAGGGGGAAAAATAGACAAATTTCAGTGGCTATTACTACTTTCAAGCTTCTGAAAAGAAATATCAAACTACCAGGAGTGGGGAAGGGTAATAAAGTTCTCAAAATATAAAACTCTCTTCACTTGAAGGCTGTCAGGAAAACAAGCCTCTGGTTTCCTGCAGCTACAAAAGCAGCCAGAGCTCACTGTAATGACAATCAGTGAGAGGGAAGCACGTTGCTCTATTTTCTCCACATTTGAGCTGCAGTTTACAATGTAGGCAGATGTTTGGTGTTGGGATACACAGCAAATTCCCAGTTCTCCCACAGCACAGACAGGGAGATGAGGTTCCACCCTGGGAGCTGTCTGTAGACCTTTGTGTAAGTGTCAGACCGAGAGTATTCATGCCCTGCCTGTCTGGTTGGTAAGGCCCTGGCATGTATTCCTTACCATGCTATGTGTAAGGAAGTATTTTGGTCGATCCCTCAGATCTTGATCCTTAGACCCTCAAGTGGGTTCCCTAATTCATTTTTGAGGGAATTAATTTCCAGCTGAATTGTATGGAAATATTTCTAATTTTACATATTTTGCTTGACAAAACCTCACATTAATGCATGGAATATGAGAAATCAATATTTGAGTGGACCTGCAGCTTTTTGTGAGTAACAGTAGTAGCAAAATTCTCTCTGTCTGTGCAATAGCTGAAAATGAAGCTCTCCAGTCTGCTGCAGCTGGGTCACTCTTCACTTGAGGTGTGGGATTAATCCTTCCTGACATCTCCATGCATATGGATATGTTTGTTTTCAGACATATACTTGAGCTAATGAGCGTTTGGGCTCTGTCTTTGCTAATTCTTTTCATTATGGGTAATCTGATGCCCATCCACAGGACTTGTGCTATTTAGCTACTCTGCAGTGACTATGATCAAATGGTCTCTTTTTGTCATCACACACTGCACATTATTTGCCTCTCTTACATTTCTGACTCAATACCCTCCCATCTTTGCTTGATCTTGTCCTGCCCTTGAAACATGCTAGTTAGCTGTATGCAAAACCTAACAAGACAAAAACATCAGTTTTTCTGAAAAGGAAAAAGCAAGTGAATCCTCAGAGTGATGATGACAAATAATTTACACTGGCAGGCACTCTTCATTAACACTGAATGCTGAGAATCTGCATTCAGCAAGATAGAGGTGACCTCTAGGACCATCATTTGGCCTGATATTTGCTCATTTAACCTAAAAAAAAATTAGCCTGTCTTTAATATACTAAAAATAGAAAAATTACATTTCCCCTCATGATATATGCAATAAAGGGCAATCTCCAAGTAGCCTTTTTAGCATCAGTAATTTTACAGAGCACTCTAAAAGTTACAGTTTTTTTTCACAGCCATCATCAGACCCATTGAAGTAAACTTTGCTGCCAACACATTACACATGCTGGACCTTGGGCTGTGGGAAAGTGTCATTCTCCCGACCCAGGATCACATCCCAGCTCAGTATCCTGGCCCTTGCCTCTCTTGTTGGTGTTTGCCATGCTTCACATGTGTCTGTGCTGATAGTGAAAATCTTGTAAGAGCTGATTGCTGAGAGCCAGGGATGCTCTTTGTAGAATATTAAAAGAGCTGATTAATACAGCACACAATTCACTGAGGAAGGGGCCTCTGTGAACGGCTGTAAACAAGAAATGTTGTTCATATGGAGAGGAAAGAAGTGTTGTGGCCCTAAGGGTGCTGACAAGCCCTAACAATGCTACCCAGCCTCACTGGTTGCCCCCACCCAAAGGCACCAGAAGATTTAGGAATTAACTGCCTTAGGGTATCGAGTAGAATGGGGGACTTTCTTTTATTCACAGAATGTACTCAGCAAAGATCTGTAAGAACAGGAGAATCCAAAAGGAATCAGACAGTGCTACAATTACAGTTTTTTAGATATTCTGGGAATACTGTCTGTTTCCTGCTTGTAACTTCTGTTCACAGTTAAGTTCCTCCAGGCTGAATCAAGTATTAAAATATGGCTTTTTCACTTCCTTGTCTGAAAGCAAGTTCTCCTTAGACTGGGGCTACTCTTAAGGTTACTGGATTTGTTCCTTTGACAGACCTTGAAGTAGCAAGGAGGGAATTAATTCTTGAAATCCTCACCATATGTGGGTATAAAACAGAGAAACCTGGCTTAGCCAGACTGTTTTTCCTCTGACACACTGAGAAAATACTCCACAACTCATTCATCTCTACATTCTACACACTTCCTTATTTGTTCCTACACACTGGGGTAGTGCCTTCTCTATGTTAATGCAGAACTGAACCCTA
This sequence comes from Taeniopygia guttata, assembly GCF_048771995.1. Classification (NCBI taxonomy): domain Eukaryota; kingdom Metazoa; phylum Chordata; class Aves; order Passeriformes; family Estrildidae; genus Taeniopygia; species Taeniopygia guttata. The sequence goes on from NC_133034.1 coordinate 7,733,820, forward strand.
AAAGTGAGGTGTATTCTGACATGAGTATCAAATGCAGCTAGAAATAAATTATATTGAAGCGTCTGGCTTTATAACTGCTTAGTATGTTGCTATTCTTGCCTTGGAGCAGTGTTGGTACTGGAAGTTCATCTGATACAGCAGGATGTGCATGTACGTGTGTTTAAATCTTCTGCTGATTCACAATATGTTAGTGTTAATTATAAGCAGGAAGAATTATCATTTTGGGAGGGTGGATCTTGCAGTGCTATTTATCTCTACTTAAACTAGGACATGGCTCCAGACTATATGTGCCTTGCATTCTCAGCCAATGGATTTGTGCACAGAAATAGGATGCTAAGATACTCAGATACCTAAATTATTCAGTGTTATTCATATTTCAAGTAGCAATAACAATATTCTTATTTGTAGGTGTTTTTTTCTACATCCATCTATGTTTCCTGATGGAGCTGTACCTGCTGGCTTTGATGCAAAGTTAGTGCCTACAGCCCAAGGAGACTGACTTTCCTGTTCCATATGACTTCTTTGCCTCTCTGGTGAAAAAGAAGGCAGTATGAAAAATATCTGTATGTCAACACCAGCTTCTGTGTGTGTGTGTGTGTGTGTGTCCATAAAGTTTTCCAAGGCTTCACGTTTTGGGCAGCAGTGTGGGACATACAAGTGCCCTGGATTTTAATGGAAGAAGTTTGCATCAAAACCAGCAGGTACAGCTTCATTTGGCATCCAGACCTGATGTTCCATCAGGAATGACTCAGGAGGAAACAGCCACCACTTTTCATGTCTCACTGGGGTCCCTCATGAGCTGGTTTGATGTGTATTGGAGAATGTGGTCATAAGGAAGCTGGAAGTGATGTTGTCCTTGCTGAAGACTATTTTTCCGGGTAGGTTTCGATTTTAATTTTTAAGTTAGCAGTTTCCTTGAGAACTAAATACAGCAGGGAAATCCTATCATGTGCTTAAAATTTTCCTAACTTTATGGACAACTCTTTGGTTTTGTACTGCCCAGAAGGGTCAGAGTTCTTCTCCAGCAAGATACCTGGGAATTCCTCAGAAGCCAGGAAGAATTCAGGCACTAAAGCCAGTTTTGCTGGCATCTCACCATCTGATCCTAACTCACCCAGCAACAGAAGGGCTAAGAGCTGTCACTCTGAATAACTTTACTGCCTACATCTTTGGCAAGTTGAGTCTGAATTTAACTAAAATCACAGCTTGCAGCAAGAATATTTATGAACTAGGAAACCCTCCTGTAAGTGTATAAGGGCAATTTTTTATATATATACATATATATGTATGTGTGTATATATATATATATGTATTTTCACACCCCCTCCCCTTCCTCCTATCTTCGTGTTAGCAGCCAGCAATGTGGCCACTCTGGTTGCCTAGGAAGCTGATTGCTGCTCCTAAAGGATCTGTTTAAAATTCTGATCTGGATTCTAGTCAGGTATGTGAGACCCTGGGAATGGAGCTCTTGAAGTGATGGGTACTTTCCCTTTTCCCCCCTCTCCTTGGCTCCTCTGGACTGAGAGAAGGCAGCTGTGCTGCTTTGTGAGACAGAGCAGCTGGACTTGGTTACCCCTAGAACCAATTAAGTGCTGGAAGAATGGCTTGCCTTATTCCAGGGAGACAGAAGGAACTGTTTGGGGTCATAAATGACACTGGAGAGTAGCTGTGTATGCATGCAGTTATTTTAAGTGTTGTTTTTGAGGCTTTTTCTATGCACCTGCCTCCTTTTTGGGCATTTGTACTTTCATCTGCATTGTTTGAAATGCAAATAAAAGCAATGATACATATTCAGACAATCTGAGACCTGTGTTTCAGAGGACTATGCTGAACCCTTTGTGGAGTTTCTTTTCAGAAGCTAATTCTAGTGGAAAATTACTAAATTGAGCTTTAAATAGGTGAAATAGTAAGCTGGCCAAATAGTGCACCTATCAGAGAGGCAAAGGAGGGTGCTCTTATCAAGTTTCCATCCCATGGCTCTACTATTTGGAGAGACAAAGCAGGGTTTCTAAGAGGAAAGTTCCTTAGCATTTAATTTTGGCCTAAGGCTGTCCCAAAAGCTGTCTGTCACACCTCATTATATGTGCTGTTCAAATATATAGGCACTCAGAGTAACACCTGGGTAAAAGTCTATGAATACAATGACTGATTATCAATGCAAGAGATAGTCACTAAAAGAGATCTTAGATTGTACCAAAAGCTAGAGTTTGAGTCACTTGTTTATGCTCTTAAATGAGTGTAGGTTCTCATTTAAAACTGCTTTGAAGTGTGAGTTATGAACACGAGCCCTTTGATCAGAACTGAAGTATGATGTGTCATAAGGCATTATGCCAAAATAAAGAAGCCACTTAAGCTTTTTCTCCAGAGGCACTGAACAAAAGGAGAGTTATGGTTCCCCTACTGTGTCTCATGCTAGCAAGTCCATGCTGGAGAAATTGGGCTATGAAGATTACTGCTGAACCTCTGCAAAGTGGGAAATGGCATTTGATTTTTTGCTGGGGAGAAATAAGAAATGTGCAATATAAGGGTTTTATTAGTGTACTTATAAAGCCTATTTCTACTGTATACATTCCTCCCCAGGTGTGGTTCCACATACTTCCTCTTTCAAAAGCTTCGATTTAAATTTGTGGTTATCTTCAAATTAAATTTGTGGTTACTGCTGCTTGCAGCAGTTTCTCCATAAAGAAGTGACAATAAGCTCTTTTCTTCAATATATGTCACTCTGAACACTTAGAAAAAGGGTGATGGGCAGCATTGCCATGTGGTGATTGATGTCCCATGAGTGTTAAACTAACTTTGTAGGTAACTGGCTGCACTGCTGTTTGAGTGACTTCACTGGTGTTTGCCATTCTGCCATGCACTGGCAATACTCTTGTGGCTCCTGATGGGATCAAACATGGACCTGCTGGGATCAGAGGCTTTTATTTTGATCCTGCGGTTGATCTATATACAGCTTCATGGTAGTGGGATGTGGAAAAAAAAAGGAGGAGGAAGTACTAGACCAGACTAACTGTCCAAGTTACATTTGCTCAGAGGTCCTAATTTATTTTTTAAGTCTTGCAAATAAATCAGTAATTTTCCAAATGAAGGGGTATTATATCCTCCAGGACATAGAGTCATGAGCAAACAACATTCTTCTGTTCACTCTGAAAAATAAATGGAGTTTTCTATAATGCTATCCAAAAGAAAGGGCAATATAGGCATGTAGAGCCAAATAAGTCATATTCTTCTGCATCTTCCTTCGCCTAGAAACAATGTAGAATTTGTAGTTATTATTTGGGATTTAATCAACCCATGAAAATAACGAGGTATGTGGTAATATTCCTAGTATGTACTTTAATTACTGGTTGCTTGATTACTGCTGAAACTGATGAGGCTGAGTGTGATGATATTATCAGGAACCAAAGCCTGATAGCAAGAGATGAAAACATAACATTTAACATGATCCTGATATTCTGCAAAAGAGCATCTTTGAGGGTTGGATTGAGTGACTCCCTGCAGAGATAATTTAAATACTGTAAAGCCATATATGTAGAAAAGCTGATGAATAAGATAATAGATAGCCTCTAAGGAAAACAGAAGCTCCTTTAATGCTACAGAAGGGTTACAGAAATCTCTCTGAGTGGCTCTGGCACCATATCCAAATCAACAGTTACAACATTATTAAAAGATTCCAGCGAGACTTAAAGTCTGGTAATTTAATGGGTAATGATATTTTCATCCTAGTAAGTTACAGGAATATAGTTCTGAAATATACATGAGCCACCAAGGTACTCAATGTGATAAAATCAGGGTAACTTTGTCAGGCATTGGACAGATACACCACATGACACCTGGAATGACACAGGAACATGCACAAAGCAGCTGAAAGAGGTGACATCAGACTTCAGGTATGTGGTGGAGAAAAGAGGCATAAATAACTGTTTTCAAAAGGGTTTCCTTGCAGACCTGGCATTTCTCTAATATACTTGAAAGCAGTAGGACTGAAACAGAAAGCGTCTCAGCCAGTAATTAGTAAAATGGAAATAGTGCTTGCTAAGAATGTCACCTTTTACTAGGTGCAGAGTGAGGACTCTCAGAAGCATCCAGACTTGTAGCTGAGAAATCCAGCCCAAGTCAAACAATGGAACTGAAAGAATGCTTCAGATCACTGAAACTCCTCTGTTCCTAAAAGAAGAAAAAACCCCCACCCACAGACTTAGAGGGTCTGAAACTGTTAGTGAAGAAATAACCCTTGAAGTGAAACAAGTGCATGCAAATATTGCTCCACATAAAATATTCTCACACGATTCAAGAATACAATAGCTTAGAAGTGCCTCAAACCTTTCTTTATGCACAGAACTGGCTGTAAACGTATCTATCATGCGGTAGATGGGATCTAGCCGGTATTTTGGGTAAAATCTTTGAGCTTACTCCCTGATTCTCCTTTCTTGCAGAAGTATTAGCTGTTGGATTAAATAGAAAAAGGAATTATTTTATGTTGTGAAATCGAATTGTGTACTATTTGTGTTAGAATTTTTCTGCAGGAAGTTATGAACTAACCCCTAACTAATCCTTCTCCCAAGGATCTGCAATTCAAAGCTGGTAAACAGAAAGATGTGGAGCTGCTATGACTCAGTGACTAGAAATAAAGGAGAGGGAGAAAAAACCCATCTAATTGTTGGAATAGACATAATTCCCAAAACAACAACATGACCATGAGCTTGAAAATCTAAGTAAACAATTATTTTAGAACTGTCCTCCTGTCTTGGCTTGAAAGACAGGTGTCTGCTGAGGAAGGCAGGAGCCTCCCTTGGAATGGAAAATATAACCCCTTCCCTCTGAAATGTTATAATTTTGAACTTAAGGGGCTTTCAGGCAAAGATATGGGAAAAGGAATAACAGTTCTTGACTAGTACGTGTATTACAGCAAGGCAAACAAACAACAGCAATGGCAGCGCCGCCGAGCAGGAGCAGAAAACCCCGGCGAGGCTCTCAGGGCATTTCCCCTTCCGTGCAGTTCCGGGCACCGCCAGCAGGGGCGCTGCTGGCTCCCGGCCGGGCAGGGCGGGTGCGAGGCTGCCCCACGCCTGCAGGGGGCGCTGCGGCACGGACAATGGCGGCTGGAGGGGCTGCAGCAGGAGCGTCCTGTAGAGAGCTCAGGGACAGCTGGTCCCAGCGCTCCTCATCCTTTGGAGAGCTCAGGGACGGCTGGTCCCAGCGCTCCTCATCCTTCGGAGAGCTCAGGGACAGCTGGTCCCAGCGCTCCTCATCCTTTGGAGAGCTCAGGGACGGCTGGTCCCAGCGCTCCTCATCCTTCGGAGAGCTCAGGGACAGCTGGTCCCAGCGCTCCTCATCCTTTGGAGAGCCTCAGGGACGGCTGGTCCCAGTGCCCCTCATCCTTCGGAGAGCTCAGGGACAGCTGGTCCCAGCGCTCCTCATCCTTTGGAGAGCCTCAGGGACGGCTGGTCCCAGCGCTCCTCATCCACTGGAGAGCTCAGGGACAGCTGGTCCCAGCGCTCCTCATCCTTTGGAGAGCTCAGGGACAGCTGGTCCCAGCGCTCCTCATCCACTGGAGAGCTCAGGGACAGCTGGTCCCAGCGCTCCTCATCCTTCGGAGAGCTCAGGGACAGCTGGTCCCAGCGCTCCTCATCCTTCGGAGAGCTCAGGGACAGCGGTCCCAGCGCTCCTCATCCTTCAGAGAGCTCAGGGACGGCTGGTCCCAGCGCTCCTCATCCTTCGGAGAGCTCAGGGACAGCTGGTCCCAGCGCTCCTCATCCTTCGGAGAGCTCAGGGACACCTGGTCCCAGCGCTCCTCTGCACAGCACTGGGATACAGCTGGGATCTTGGAGCAGCAAGCTGGGAAAGCAGGGACGAGCAGAATCCAGGAGTGGTAGATGAGATGTATCAGAAACTCCTCAGCTGTAGCTGGAACTGCAGGGTGCCTGACCAGACGGAGAGTGCAGAGCTATAATGTAACAAATACTGAATCGGTGGCAAAAGCCAGCTGACATGGGTAGTGGCAGCAGGTGTGAGAAACCTTGCTCACTTTTTAAAATTGCAAAGGTTTAGTAAACCCTAAAAAAATACAGCAAAGGACTGAATAAGGAAAAATTACAGCTCTGGGAGCATGGAACCAAACCGCCATGTGCTCATCCACAAAAATGGATGCTCCGCTTCTTACACCCTTGGATCCTCCCAAAATCTTCTCAGTCAACTGTTGGATTAAATAAAAAAGTTACTCCTTCTCTGGCATCCATTGGTGAAGATCACTTTACATGATTGGAGATCAGGTGTTGCCGTGCTCTGCTTCCTAGTAACAAGCTTGCCCTCCCTCATATGCTCGGACTAGAGACTACAATACAAGGGGCAAGGGAAAGAGGAAGATGGGGAGAGCATGCCAAAATAACATAATTATACATCTATAGAACTTCTCTTAACACACACATAATATTAATCTCTTCACTGTGAGAGCCAAGCATCACATTACCCATTTATAACACCGGGCTCCTCCACAGCGGCTGCTGCACACAGCCGGGGAGGGGAGGTGCCCTCTGGAGTCCCGTTGTTCCCCCTGAGGCACCCAAACAGATGGCACGGGTCCTTTTTTGGTGAGGTGTGGTGTTAACAAGGTCCCCGTGCCACGGCCGCTGTTCCGAGCAGGGCTCCAGTCACGGTAGGAGAAAGCAGAAGACAGAACCCCACAGCAGTGCTGAAGGCTTCCCACGATGACTGCAGCCTCTCCCCTCGGAATGCCGAGAGAGCAAGAGAAATAGGAGCTGCACACACCCCCATTTTCCCAGTCCTATTCTCCTGGTATCTGCCCCTCAGAGAATAAAATCTCGGGTAAGAGAGTAGCCAGCCGCACTCTTCCCAGGGCAATTTCTGTTGTCTCTCTTTTAACTATTGGTAGTTATTTTTTCCCAGGAACATATGGGACAACATTCCATGAGGGAGAAGAAACAAAAGGAAAGACCCTAACCCCCAACATCTTCCAGTCTGGTGGGGCTGCATTTCACCATGACCTATCATCTCTAACACAGGTTGTCAGTCTTCCTCTTGGGATTGAGGTCAGCCAGAGGAACACTGCAATGCTCTGACCATGTATAATATATATATATATATATATATACAGTGGCTTGTCTCAGCCATAGTTCGTTGATGGTAGTGAATGACCATCCACTTCTAACATCCAGACATGCTCAGGGCTACTGTCTGGTTAATGCAACAGAACTTTTGATAGTTTGTAGCTAATTCACTCTACTGAAAGAACAGAAGAGCAAATCTTGACACTATTAAATGTAATTTTCATTATCATTTGATGCATCATGGTATATATAGCAGAAAGTAGATCCATTTGACCAGAATATCAAGTAAGGTGATATGCTGGGGCTGTGAGTAACTCAGAGTATGTCCCATGGACAGGACCTGCAGTTGCTTTGCCCTGTGAATATTCAGTTCATCTTCTCCAATTTTGTCTTTAAAATCCACGTGTATGTGGTTTCTGCAGAGAAATTTTCAGGATATTAACAACTTTGGAGTACACAGTAATTTGTTTTAGAAATATCATAATGAATATCTCTAAGGAAGTTGATGTCTTTTGTGTGTATAAGCTAGCTATTATAATTTCCAGAGCAAAACATCCTGTGAAGAAAATTAAATCCTTTTACTCCATGGAGAAGAGATTGACAATTTCTGAATCCTAAATCCTTTTTGAACTGCACTTTTTTTCTGGAGGGATGTGGAAATGCCACTGCCCTGGCAAATATTTGCCATCATGGCAAATCAGTGTTTCCATACAGAGGCAATTGTTCTGTAAGGTATGTCTTCTGCTTTCTGGTAGGGGGTCAGATTTCTTTGTGCTAAGGTTGGGCATTTTGCTATCCTAACATGCCCTAAAGTGATCTGGTGAATTCCAGTCAGAGCTCACTGTCCACATCTAGGAGCCCACAATTTGTCTTCCACTCCTCTAGAGCCATTCTTTTTCAGATGGTTGACACTGGTTTTATACAAAATAAACCAGCGATCAATTAGCTCTAATCTGATGTGATGCTGGTAGCAGGGAAGAACAGCTGTGCCTGCATTTGATGTACAGCAGTGGTTCGCAGGCTGCTGAGCAGCTCTGGGGATAGCTTTTGGAAAGCAGCAGTGGGTAAAGGCTCCATTCTTCTGATCTGCAGCTGAACAACCCCTTCCCACACTGCTCTGCAGTTTCTTGATTAATTCCTACTTTTTATCAGAAAATAGAAAGTTGGAGAGCCTCAGCACATTTCAAGGTGAAATCATACCAGTCATACAAAAGTACGAGTTTAGCCAGGAAACCATGCCCATGGTTTCCTGGACATGTTGGCTCTGTGCATGTGCAACATCAAAGAAAGAAAGCTTGACTCCATGCTGCTGTTGGCAGGGCTGTGATAACCAGTCACTGTGACCCAAGAGCAGAGGCCACAGAGATAAATGTGTCTGCTGATCTGGCAGAGCAGTGTGACAGCGCAGTTGGAAGCTGGCAGAAGTATCCAGACCTGCAAGTGGAACCATGGGCATGTGAGAACCACAGACATTCTTCGAGGTGCCTCCTTACTGCAACTAAAGACGCTGGTGCCACCTTTTTAGTGACAGTACATAGCTTTTTACAGAAAATCGCTCTATGAAAAGGCAGTGTCCATAAAGGAGACAGAGAAGTCTTTATTCGAATAGAGGAGAATCCACTGGGGCACACCTCCGTGCAGTTTCTCTCTCGGGGTTTTCGAGGGTGCAGCCTCTCTTTTATCCTGAACTCTTGGCCGCACGTGTCTCTCTTCCTTTCCCCATCGGCTGAGCTGCTGGCAAGGTACAGCCTTCCCGAACCACCTTCCACATAGTCCCCCCTTAAAGCTGGCATTTTACCCCAAACTTCAGCCTTGTGCAGACCCTTTGTGTGTTCCAGGAGTCAAGCTGTCTGCTGTTCCGGCAAGGAAGCTGCTTTTTGAAGTTGGCAGAGACATTAAGACCCATTTCAAAGACGTTAACAACCATACCTTCCCCCATCAAATTGTTTGTAAAGACATTAGCACACATCTTTCCTATCACTGTTGATCACCTATCATTCCCATAGGCTGTGCATCCACTTGCCAGAGTAGGTGTGTAAAGGGAATTAGGGCATTCTCTAAATCTGCAGAATTGATTTTAGGCTTTGCTTTAGGGATACATGAAAAATTGGTGTATTTGAAAGGTAAAGCTTGCAGGATTGAACAAGCACTCCTGCTAGTGGAGCAGAATTGGCTCCTGTGAGGGGACTGGCTGGTTAGCTGGGAACTGCTTTGTTTGGAGCAAATCCTGGTGAGTACTGTGCAAGTTATGGGATGAATTCACTTTTATCAGCTGCACAGGAGAAGAGTTTGTTATATCTTTGTACTGAAATCTGTGGCATTTCTTCCAAAGGGCCGTGACAGCTTCCAGCCGTACTCCCGGTGAGTCAGATACCAGAAGAGCGTTCCAGCGGAGTCAGCGGCAGTACCCACCTCGCCCAGCTGCGGGACGTGGTCGTGCCGCGCCTCGGCGAGCTGACAGCCATCCTCTCCAACGCTGCGAGCTGAAAGCAGCGGGAAGTTGAAAACCAGCGCTAGGGCATGGGGAACTCGGGCTGGGTGCCCGTTGGTGGCCCCGGAGCCTCTCGCTGCACTCCGCAGCTGTGGCTGTGAAAGAAGGAGACTTCAGAGGGCTGACACTTCCCGGCTCCTTGGCGGACGAGCCGCGGGCGCCCCGTCACACGTCGGCTCCGTCCAGTCCCGTCCCGCCCCGTCCCTTCCCAGCCCGTCCCGTCCCGTCCCGTCCCGTCCCGTCCCGTCCCGCGCGGAGCTGCCCGGGCGGTGGCGGGGCGGCGGCGCGGCCGGCAGGGGGCGCGGGCGGGCGGCGTGGCCGGGGGGCGGCGCCAGGGTGGGCCGGGCGCTCGGCGGGCGCGGAGCCGCGGCCGTGGCGTGGCGGCTCCGGCGGCTCCAGCTCCGGGCCCGGGAGGAGGCGTCGAGCGCGGAGAGGCAGGTAAGGGGCGGCTGGGACACCGCCTGGGGAGCGCTGTGCCTGGTGCCCCGGTACGGCGCCGCCGTGTCCGCGGTGCTCCGCTTCCTCGGTAGGGCTCGGCGGAGCAGGCAGGCGGTCGCTGCCGACGCCCGGGGACGGCGGGGGTGCGGCCCGCGCCCGGCTCCGAGAGGGGCGGCGGGAGCGCTGCGGGCGCGGAGCCTCGGCCGGCCCGGCCTGGCGGGCGGGGGCTCGGCTGGCGGCCCCTCCGCGGGGCCTCGGGGCGGGACAGCCCTGCTGCCCTGCCCGGACGGGAGCGCGGCCCGGACCCGGCTGTGCGAGACCCGCTGCGACCGAGTGCCAGCCGCTGTGTGTGTGCCAGCCGCTGTGTGCCAGCCGCCGTGTGTGTGCCAGCGTGCAGGGCAGGGGCTGGCAGGGCTCGTCCCCCTGCGAGCCCCCGCGTGCAGAGCTCGGCTCGCGTGTGCCCGCCGGGGCTGGCAGCGAGGGCAGCGGGGCTGGAGCGGGGCTGCTCCGGCCGCCGGGATTTGCCATCCGTTGTTGGCGGATACCCCGTGGCCGGAGTGGAGTAACTTCGTGAATGCACCTGTTTCCCGATGCCTCTTGTCTTTAGCGTGTCCCACAGCATCCTTTTCATCACACGTACTTAACCTAGATATTTCTAGGGCCTTGAACGGACGACTTCTTGTATTTCTGTGCTGCAAGTTCCCGAAAAATGACCCTGAACGTTTTGACAAGCGTGGGCTTCTCACTGGAAATGTGTTCTGAGGTGGACATTGTCTTGGCTTTCGTGCAGAGTGTGGCCGGCCCTTAAAAAAAACAACAAGACACAACTGTAAACTCTGTGAAAGTGTGTTTTAAAATGCCAGGAAGTAAGGAGTGAACAGTGCATTTGTAAACACTGTAACCTGAATTTCTGGACCGATCACTTTATGTAAAGTCTTTGAAATTACCGGGTAGGAAAAGTATGTGTAATGACTTTATAAGTCTTTTATTTTGTCTGGCATCATAGTCTCAGATGAACATCTGAGTGCAGATCTTAAATTTTCTCTTCTACAAATTTTATGAAGGTATTTTTATGTGATGAAAAAACCAATACTGAATAAGTGGCTCTATCTTTGACTAACTGCAAAAGCTGTCACGTATATTAAGTTATTGTGCCAGTATTACAATAGTAATGGGATATTAAACCAGCACATTTTGGCAGTAAGTAGCTGTAATACTTATACCCTGTTTTGACGTCTCTAGAAGGAGGATTAGCTCAGACAGAATTTGTAGTGGGAGGGTGTGAGTGAGATGAAAAGCAAAAGCTGCTTAATTTTAATCTTCTCAAAAAGGTAACTACAAGTAGTACACATGGTTAAAACACATATGGTGCTCTTTCTCTAATGGCTTTTAATTGTAGTGTCTTTATTATGTTATGTAAACTCAGTAGTGCTAAAATACTATTTTTTTATAAGATACAGGCCATACTGAACAAGCTCCCTGTTCTGGGGCAAAGGAAGCATTGACGGACAGAGGTGTCATAGGGAAGGTCTGACAACAACAGAACTGTAAAATGGTTTTGGTGTAACTGAGGCTGTCTCTGTACCTGTGTAGAGGTGTGCCTCGGGTTAGGCTGCAGCCTTTAACTTAAGTGGTTTAATTTTACTGATTGGGAACTTAATTTTCTCTAACAGCTTTCTTTTGTCTTCTGAGCCTTTTTTTTTTTTTTTTTTTTTTGTCTGGTTTTAGAAGTGGGCATCTTGGAGTGAAGAAACACAAAAAGCAATGCTTCACAGTGTGCAAAATCACTGTCCCCCATGAAGTGTGCTTCCTCCAGTGCTTTTACAAGGGGATGTGTATTTTTAACCTCCTTAGACAAAAGAAACCTAAAGTGTCCTGTGAGGTTTCTTATATATGTCTTTTCTTATTTTCACAATCTCATAGGAGTCCTTTGAAACTAGACTTTAGTTGATTTTTTTGGGATGTTTTTTCAGATGAAGTTGCAAATATTAAAAAGAAAAAGAAATCTTTTACATATAAAGGGTTTGTATCTTAAGTGTGTCTGCGTGTTATTGCCCAAGAAATGAATGGTGGATTCATATGGTTCTAAGTATGGCTTTTATCTGGATTTATGGTCAGTTCTAGTTTCATATTCTCGTCATCTCCCCACAATTTTATCTTTTGCATGTTGGCAAAAGATAAAATAATAGCATGTTGGCAATTAATTAAGTGGAAAACCACTGTGAGATATGTGTTGCTTACAAGCATATATTACATGAGCATAGGAATTAAATGTTAAGCCACCTACTAGCATATGCTTTATGATTTAGATTTTTGGTTTATGATGGCTGCTACAGAGGAGGTGGAGTCTTTATTTAATTGTTCAAGAGGGTGGAGTCTTCAAGCTTGCCTCTCCCAAAAGGATGAAGGTGCTCTCTCAAGGAGCTTGGGAGTGTGCACAAAATGCACAGCTATTGCTTTGGGTGTTAAGAGAATAATTTGGTGAAGGAGGTATGAGAAGACTAAAGAAGATGGGGTTTGCTATAGGGAATGCAGGAAAGATTTGGGAGTTACTGATAGATAGTTACCAATAACATGCAGGGAAAGAAATTGTGGCAGCCTGACAGGCACTGGGGCAGCACACACAAACAACAGCCTCAAGGGTGAGAAAAGAGCTGCTTAAAAAGAACCTCAGTGGTCCAAATGTTGGACGAAGAGTGTAGTTTGGGTCACAACTGTCCCAGCTGTGCATCACATTCAGGAAGTATTTGAACATAGCATTTAATCTTCATTCCCTGGGAGAGAGAGGCAGTAAGTGAGCTTTGATTCACATTCAGAAGGGTATATTAAAAAAAAAACCTCTGGCTTGGGTGGTAAATTATATTTTAAAAACCCTTTAAATTTTGCAGCAAAAAGGGAAGAAATGTCTTGGGAGGAGACTTAAATGTAGATTTGATGCAAGATTTTTACTTGCATGGTTTTGAGTGTCATGGTAATTTTAATGTATTAAAGTATTGCAGTACTGATAAAACATGGTGCTTCAAAATGCAGATTTTCTTATTTTCTTTTACATGCTTTTGAAAATGCTTTCCATAACAGGGAATGGAAATGCAGGTCAGTGTATGGCATAAGTTACACAGAAACGGAATGGAAACAGTTGATCATAAAGCTGTGGAAAGGATGATGATGACTGAAGGTTTCTGTAGCAGTTTTCCAGGACAATACTAGGAATGCTGTACAGACTGTGGCATGCTTCATATTCTGTTAAAATCAGGCTGCACTTTGATGAATCCCAAAGTGAGTCCCCTGAAGCAAGCATTTAGCTTTGCTCCCTGTTTAGGGCAGAAGAATTTGGGAAATTTTACTGTCTAAAATTTGTAGGTGAGGATACATGAGTCTTGACTTTAGTCAGTGTAGGAGCACATGGCTTGTTTTGTACCATTTGGTTTAGGTTAGAATTCAGAATTCATGTTCTTGTTTATCTTGAAAATATTAGCTGTTCTCTGATTACGGCTGGGTGAGGCATTTTCTTGTTCAGTGAAGAAATATAAGAGTGGAAAGGTGTACTGTGACAAATGGCATTTACAATTCTTTTTGAAAAAACAGATAATGCCTGAATCATCAATGTAATGGTTCATCCTAAGCAGCAAGAAAGAGCATTTTTTTTTTGCATTGTGCAAGCTGATAATAGAAACATTTGCCAGCAGAGCTACAAAGGTAGATGGTAAGTGTGTGATTAGACACTAAGTGGTTCTGATGACAGGCAGAGGATTCAGAGCATGATTGGCAGGCTATTTCATATTGATTAGAGAAGTAAACTGGGTTTTGAAAAGCTAGACAGCTGGCATATTTCTTAAAAGTAACTGATTTTTGGAAGCTGAAATAATTAGGCTTGTTTGTGCCACATGGTGAACACTTCCAGAACGGCTGTCTGGAAATACTCATCAGTGGCTGTTTTTCAGCTGATCCATTCATACTTTCTACAACCACCCAAAACTTTAGCATAAACCAAGAATGAAGTCAGTTTCTCCCCAAAATTGTCACATTCATGGTTTCCATTGTGAAAGTAAAAACACAGACACCACAGCTGTGTGTCAGTGTGTGCAATAATAAATGTCCCAGTTCCTTGTGTAGCACAAGGTGCTGTGCTGTGCCTGGCTGATGCTGGCAGTGGCTGGTGGGACCCTGCAGACAGACAGCTGGTACCCCCGTGGTTAATCATTGTTAAAAGGACAGAGTGATGCTGGCACTGGTTCTTGCACTTTGCCCTCTGTTTCTCATGCTTTATTCTCCTTCCTTTGTCTGTGGTTGTGATGTTGGTTTGTCGATTGCTTCTGAGTCTGAGCACAGCCTTGTGTTTCTCTCTCTGGTACCTTCATGGGGAGCTTCTGTGAGCTGATAAAGTGTAAAACCAGCTAAACAACTAAAGCAACAAAACCAAACAACAGAACTGTAGCCAAAGGGCCTTTCCAAGGAAATGCTGGGACATGATGTTTAATGCCAGCACTGTTTACCTAAAGCTATTTTTATTTTTCCTTTTGAAGCAGTAACTCTCCTGCCTGCACCTGTGTGTTCAGCTGTCTCTCTGTAGATGATGTGTTCCTAGTGGTTAATTTGTGCTGCTGCCATGAGCATCCAGGGAAGAGCCAGGCATGCCCTTTTGCCAGCAGCGTGGCAGTCTTCCCAGTATGTTGCCTGTGTTATTCCCCATTCAGCTCTCAAGCAGCCAGGCAAGTTGGCAGCTGTGCAGAGTGTTGTGGGGAGGGAAGGGCAGCAGAAAATGCTGACTGCGTGCTAATGCATCTGTGTAATCACCATTCTGGGGTTAGATTGCAGGAAGATGACAAAACTGCTGAATAAAGTATGTTTGATCTTTTTTTTCCCTCTCCAGTATGAGTTGCAATGGGTAATAGTAGAATGTGTGGAGAAGCAAAAGTTTTCCATTTGGAACAGAAGTGGGTATCTGCCCTGTAATTTTGAATCCTTGAGATTTTATGGAAGTGGTTGAATATGGAAGTTTTGGGTGACCTGACATATAAAAATAGGATGGAACAGATCTCATGCAGGGCTATAGGCAGAAGAAAAATCTTCTGGGATGCGGGTCAAAATATAGCTTGAACACAAGGATAGGATAGAGTAGAAATGTGATGGGTAAAAATCAATGTTATCCCTTCCATCCCTCTTGCAACACTTATCAGGTTGTTGCACTGCCATTTTTCATATCCATAATTAAGCTAATTTAGTAAAATGGTGTTTCACTACCTGGAGAGCTCTCAGTAGTGGCCAAATCACCAGATGCAAAATGGTGATTTTAGGGTGAGAGTGGTGAGTGGTGCATTTCCCCCTGATAGCTGTGGGGGAATGGCTGGGGCACTGGGTTCTAATTCTGGCAGTTTTCCAGAGGGTGAGGGATGAAGGACCAGGTGAAGATGGGACACAAGACAAGATGGAGAGTGGGCTGAAGAGATAAAGGCTCCCCAAATCCATTCAGTTTGGATACTGTGAGCAAATCAACCTCTGTGAGCCCCTGAGGACTGGGGGTGTGTAACTTCCACCAGGAGAAAATGTATGTGTGAGCTGGGGTATAAACTGACCTGGTAAAGGCCATTTGGAATTAAAAGAAGTACAGATTTGGGAATTCAGATCATATTCTGAAATCCAAGTCTAACCTGAGTGGAAGAGCTGACAAGCAGTGAAAAATACTGTCCTTACTAGTAACATCATCTTGAACATTACATGGGATAAATTTGACTCAGTGTGGGAAAATAAGCATTTTTTCTGTGTTTATGAGCTTTCTTCACTGATCTGTTTATTCAACTTGTCTTCTGTGGTTGATCACAACTAGCTTTAAGTGCATCCCTGCAATGATTACTTTCAAAGTTAGTGCCAGAAGAAGGTGTTTGCCTCAGGACACAACCCCTGACACTGGGGCAGAGAGAGGCAGATTCCTGCTCAAAGGGAACATGCACAAGGGAGTGTTATAGTAGGAGATTGAGTTGTTCAAACAATTAAAACTGTAAAAAAAAAAACCACCCTTAACTTAAAAACAAGCCCCAAAAATCATTTAATGATTCAAGCATGTTAACTGCTTTGCCTTTGTGTGCTTTTTGGAGCTGTGATATTATGAGATCAGCCACTGGCTGTGATCTGGGGGTGATTAGGATCTATGCTTACAGTTATGAGCATATGGAATACGGTTTTAAAATTATAAGTTTAAAATAATTACATTCTGGTGCTGTTTTTTAAGAATTATTTAATTATCTCTATGTTCTAGAATGGTTTTGCTGCCAGTTAATATTAAATTCTGGCCTGGGGCCATCAAAATCATAAGGTTTCTTTCAAGTTTCATAATACTGTTAAAATAGAGTTGCTCAGTTTCCTTAAAGGAAGTAAAAGAACTTCCTTTGGTTTTGTTTTTACTTTCTCTGCAGTTCAGAAGCTTGTATGACTTATTATTGCATAGGAAAAGGAGTAGGAATATGGGGGCATTCCTGAAGTGGATAACAGAGAGTTGGGCTTGTGACAGATTTTCCTGGTATTAAAATTTGGTTCAAGCAGAGCCTCCAAAGTGATGTGCTGGACTGATGGGTTGGTATTGACTTCAGTTTTTTAAGATTTCTACACAGTAGTGTAGAACATTGATCTTATTTCCAACCAAAAAGAGGTAATCAAAACCAGATCAAAACACTTACTGAACAGTTTGTCTGAACTGAAGAATCTCTTAAGCTAAGGGTTTACGTGGACCAAAAGAAACCAATGTTAAGGACAGCTACTCCTGGAAATATTTCATGATCTCATACATTTGCTGTTCAACTGAGAAAACCATGTGAGACCTATAAAGTCATAGCTGGAAAAACAAAGGCCAAAGCATGGGGACTTTCAACAGTTCATAAAAGGAATATGAAAATAAGAGAAAAGGTTGTAAGCTAGCAAAGGGACTGTATTGGTCTCTTCAATGCTTAAGATTTGGGTATGCCATGAGGTCTGACTTTTAAACAGGGGAATGGCTTGTGATCCATTGTTATTTGAACTCTCTTGGGAGCTTTGTAATTTGACAGATTTTATTATAGATTGGATTTTATTGGTAGACTGTAGCACAGCAGTGAAGCTTCTCTGTGGTTTGAGGGAAGCAGTCCATGCTGTGTCTTGCTCTGCCCAAAATGCAGCTTCAGATTCAAACCCACATCCATCTTCTGGGGTTGTGCTGCACTCGGAGCCCTTAGAGCAGCATTGGCTGTGCCAAACAGACACCTCTGCTGAAGGAGCTCACAGGTGCCTGTGGGTGCTGTGTGGAGCTTTCCTCTGTGTTTTCCATGCTGTGGGGCAGAGCTCAGGCATGGAGGTTCCTACCTAGAGTTCCCCAGGGGGAACTGATACACAGCATCAGTGAATAAAAGTATGAATCAAAAGGGAGAGGATGTGTGAGCTGGCAAGGATGAATTTTGCTGCTGACCACTGGTTTGTCCTCTGGTCTAAACAGATGTCTAAATCTGTGAGAAAGGAGAACATAAAGGGGTCTGCAGACAGCTTGGAATAAACATTCCATAATTGTTTCTATGTGCAGCCCTGAAACATTCCATAACTGTTTCTATATACAGCCCTGCTTTTCCCTTTGTTTACTGTCAGAGCTAATTTAGACTTCTGTTTAGTTCCTCTGGGCAGGGCTCTGGCATCCCTGTGTCCTGGCTGCTGGGAGCACTGGGTGTTCTGTGTAAATAGGCCAGTGGAGCTGGCAGGAGCAGAAATGCCTTTGCTGTCAGGGTGCTGCCAGAGCCTGGGCACGAAGGCAGCAAGCTGTCTCCAAGCTGAGACTCTAAAGGGAAAGTGTTCTGGGAGAAAAGGAGACTGAATTTATGGTGGTTTTATTTATTTATTTTTTAATGAAAAGATGTGCAGGATGTGGAAATAGTATTTGAATTGCAACTGTTGTGAACTTCTCTCACATATACTGGTAATTCTAGGAATAGCAGAGCATGGAGAAGGAAAATAGTGTTCTAGGGCAATGACTTCATCCCCAAAGAATCAGATATTTCTAGTACCTTATATTTTGAAATGATAATTTTTATCTCTAAATTAGTTCATGTATTTACTTATATTTTTCTTATTAATAGTTCTAGGAACCATTGATTATATAGAAACTGCAGCAATGATCCCATTTAGTGACTTCATGTCAGAAATTATTGTGCTTGGTCTTATAAAAAAACCCCTGTGTTGCTGTTCAAATGTTTATGAGGGTATTTACAACTCACAATTATGGTATTTTTTCCAAAAGTAATTGTCTGAGTTTAAAAGTGTTTCTTTGCAAGATGATTAGTGGTCAGAGTACAGGGAGGTAAGATGACACACCTAAATGGTTTGCTGTGCAAGGGTGAAAAAAAAAAATTAAAATCCAACACTTAATCTTTGCATGCTTTTTTAACAGTTCCCATGCTTTTTTTTTTTTTGTTTTTATTTTTTTTTTTTACTCGGTTATGTTTGTTCAAGATAACGTAGGCATAATTTAATTAGAAAATAGATGTAAGAAAATTCCAGAAACTGAGAGATTTCTGGCTGCAGAATAAGTCAACTTCCAATGCTGTGAAACTCATAAAGAAGAGTTGTAGTGTTCTAATGTTACACTGCATTAACTATAACATTAATGCACAAAACTTGAACATAGGTGTCTCTGTGTGACTGTGTTTATTGGCCATTTACAGGAGATTCACAGACTGGTAGGTTCTAAGTTCAATAAAACAAATACATTCTAAAGGACTTAGACTGGCAAAAACAAATGCAAACCCGAACTGTGCAAGCACTTGTTCTGCTCATCTCTTGGCATCTGGTACCTGAGAGAAGGCAGCTCCTAATGGTGACTGAGTAGGACAGAGCTGGAAAAAGGAACCAGCCCTCTGAAGGATGTTAGCTGGAGGTGGCTTTTCCAGCATTTCCAGTGTAAAATACTAGACTCCTGCTCAAACTTGAAAGCTACTTAGAGAAAAAAGGTGTTTAAAATGTTCACCTGTTCGTCTGCTTGTGCGCCTTGAGGTTTAAAAGCTCAGATTTTGGAGTCAAGAGAAAATTGTATTTTGAGAGCAGTGGATTGTCTTTGAGGGGTGTCAAAGTTCAGCCTGGCTGGTGGTGCCTTCATCACTTCTGTGTGCTCAGCACTCAGCAGGCGTATGAAATTCAGGGGTAAATCTGCTGCACAGGGAAGGTGAGTGCTGTACAGAGGGGCAGAATTGTTCAAGTAAGATCTGTTTGATCTCTTGGCTTGTATGAAGTGGGAGCTCATGCTGCTCACTTGAAAGATTGGGCAGTACTGCTGGGCCACTGCAGTAGCTTTGCACTTTGCAGGACCTTCTGTGCCAGTATGGGGGTTTAGAACTGCCTAGGTAAGGAAGAAGACAATAAAAATTTGGATGTGGACATTTTAATGTGCTAAAATATATATTAAACTTCAGCATCTTAGCTGTCTTTATTTTAAAATCAGACACTTGTTGGTAAAATGTTAAGTAATTCAAAAATAAAATTATTAAGTGACTATTACTTTTTACATATTAACACTTAGCCATGCTCTATTGGACAGGCACTGCTTCTTGCTGTTTCCATGCTTTACTTGTGGAGTGGTATAGATTGCCTTTTTATCAGGGCTTACTTTATCTTCACTTAGGTGTTGGGGTTTTTTTTGTATGTATGTTTTTTTGTTTGTTTTTGGTTCATGAGGCTGCTGACCTGTTTGTACTTTCAGTTGAGTTTTGCATGTCCTGTGGTTACTGACTTCCAGTTTAACTCATGAGGTGGGTGAGCTAACACCAATAACACTACTGAGAAGGTTATATTTAATATTTTCAATGATGAGCCAGTTTTACTCTTTTTAGTAATGCATTTATTTGCACAAAGTGTTGTCACCTATTTTTCTTAAATGCTATTTAAAAAAAAAGTGTGTTTCTTGTTTTTTTCCAATGCGAAAATGGAGAATTGTGCTGAACAGTACCACAGGTGTTGCTCTGTGATGCTGTGCAAAATGCACCCTCAGTGTTGCAGGGATCATATGTCCAATTTAAATTGCTGCTGCTACAGTGACTGCAGGGGTTTTGTGACGGTTTCCTCACTGTGACAATTACAAGCATCAGTAACCAAACAGGTCATGCTGACCAGGGAATTGGTTCTGCTGCCTGTTCCCATTTCCACTCTGTTCTGGTTCTTGCCACAGATCATTATAGCACTGCTCCATTTGGTCATGACCAGAAGATCCCAGCCACTGTTTTGCATTCCTGCAGGAAAAAAATGCAAATTGCTTGAAGTGCCAAAGGAAAGGTTTGACTTGTGCCATTTGCTGACACAACTATTTTCTGTACTTGCTAATTCAAGTGTATGAGCTCACTGTCTGAAGTTGTCTGGGGTCTGGACTTGTGAGTAGATGAAAAATGTGCCTGGTAGGCTGCTGCTGCCCAATGGCTGGGGAGTGATTGGTGGAGCATCACGAGTTAAAGTGAAAGTCAAAGCAGAACTTTTTATTATAACTGTATCAGGAACTGTCACCTTCAAGTCAGATGCCATCAAAACAGATGCCAACTGATACAGATGAAAAGAAAAAGATACATGAAAAGGGAATTATAGTTAAAATCTCTTAAGCAGTGTAGAGATACTAGACTAATGGGTGGGTACCTCTGTACTCTGTGACCTTTTCTAAAACTATCTATGAATGTTACTCAAACTCAACCTTATGTTGCCTGTGGGCTTTTTGTTCTCCCTCCTGCACTCCATAAGTTTGCTCCAGAATACACTTTTCTCTGTCTTTGGCACACAGTTATGTACTGACTGAGAACTGCCTTCCTTTTGGGGCAAAGTCTCCATTTGTCTTTGCTGTTTTTTTCATTGTGACCACTTTTGCTCTTTTATGTTTCAGTAGACAATGTCATTTTGATGCAGCACACCAGATAAATACAGTAATTTTATTGAGGCAGACTTTGAGGAGTACTATTGATTATTTATGGAGACATGCTGTTTTAATCAAGTAAATTCATTTAAACTGTCACGGTGAGTCAGTATGATTCTGTGCTTATGCTTCATGCTGGAGAGTAGGTTTGTATTATAGATGATGCTGGTGATTTAGAGGATGTAACAGCATCAGTCAATTGGCACAGGAGTTTGGCTGTGCTGGTTTAGTGTCTCATATAATCTCACAAGTGCTTTGAAAACATTGATGTAAAGTTATTTTCAGGGCCTGACTTAAACAAAAGAAGTGTGGCCAGTCAAGAAATGCCTTGTCTCTGGTTTGCTGAGTTGCTGGTGCTGCCAGGGGAGGTTCTGTGTGATGCCCTGGCTGGCAGTGCCCTCCAGTGCTGAGCAGAATGTGGGTTAGAGCTGCAGCTGCTCTGCTCCAGCTGCCTCACCTGGCCTCCAGGCTGGCTCCTCCCTCCCAGCATTTCTAGGCAGTTACTAATTTTTCCTGACTCCCTGGCCTGGCCTTCAGTCACAAGGCTGTTTTTACCTTTGTGTGAGCATGCAGTAACACCTGACACCAGAACTTGTGTGAGATTAGGTGAATACCGAGGGTGCTCTAAATGTTGGGAGTCATTCTGGCATGTTTTGATGAGTTGAGATTCTGGATTGTGTTACATTTTTGGATAGTTATATGGGCAGGTATGCTGCAAAAGGTGTCTGAGAAGTCTTTTACTGACCTGTATTTCAATGTAGGATGCTTTATTAGTGACTATCCTTATCATTTTCTAAACCGTTGAAGTGTGTTACATTTAAAATTAGTGTCACTGAAATGTTTGGCGTTGGAAAGGTCATATTTTTCAAGTACTGCATTCACAAAACCAGAATTGTGGCATTGTTTAGGTTGGAAAAGGTCAAGTCCAACTGCTTCCTGAGCACTGCCAAACCCATGACCAAGCCCTGTCCCTGAGCACCACATCCACAGGGCTGTTAAATCCCTCCAGGGATGGTGCCTCCACCACTGCCCTGGGCAGCCTGTGAAGAAATTTTTCCTAAAATCCAATCTAAGCCTCAGAGATGGGCATCAATCACTGCATTTTGGGCATATGTCAGAAACTGCTGCTCCTGGCACCGAGTTGCACCTCGCTGTGGTGCTTGCTGCCCTCTAAAAGCAGTGAGGCTTCCTTGGCTCCAAACCACGTTCCTGCAGCGGCTGCTGGTGGGATTGCCCTTTGCTGTTGATGGAGTCATCCCTTCATGGTGAGAGATGTTGAGGCTGGGCCAGGACCTGCACTCTGGGTAAACAGATCAAGATCAGCAGTGCCTGAATGTCAGGTTAGCAGGGGATGCTCTGCAGTGCTCTGACACAGTTAGTGCTGGGCACCCCAGAGGTGTTCTGCTCTGTGGTTTGTTGTTTTGTTTTATCTGCATGTCAGAATAGTTCTGGGGGAAGAGAAGGTTAGTTTGCTTTTATTTCTCCCCCCTCCAGGCTTTATCTTTTTAAGTTTGCCAGTGCTCACTTCAGTGAGTGCCCACAATGCTCATTGTACTGCCAAGCCAGCTCTGCCCTGGGAGCTCCTCGTGTGCCAGCCCAGAGGAGCAGAGGCTCCAGCACTGTCTCACACACCTTCACCTGCTTCTCTGCAGCTTCTTGCCAGGGAGGAGCTGATGGCAAATTGTGTTGAAAGGCTTTTAATTAACAGCTTCTCAGCAGGAGCTGTTCCTATGCCTCATGAGTTGCAACAGAGCGATGTTTAATTTGTTAGCAAGCCGAAGTGTATTCAAAAGAAAAATCTTTCCACTTTGTAATTTCTTAAATGATGCCTTTCACACTCAATGTTTTAAAGCATCTGATTTGCAATTAAGGCTTACAGCTCATTAAGCTTACTCACAAAAACATTTTGCTAATATGAAGTGTGTAAGATCTCCTATTTTTCAGTCTTTAATTTTTTCTCTTTTTGTGGCAGCTTTATTTTGTGCAACAACAGTATTAATCTGTGTAGACTGTGCACAAGACCTCTTGTTCCTGAGAGCTTTTTAAAAGATTTTACCTTCTCCTTCCTGCTAAGTCTATTTTTTGCTTTTTCCTGTGGTTCCTTCTGTTGTCCCATCTGTTTGGTTGCACTGCTTTATTCTCTCCTGGTGTTTGACATACACTAATCCTTTTACTTTCTATTCTTCACAGCTTTGTTAAACTGCAGTGTGTAGTTCAGTTTTGCTTCTGTCTGCCCTTCACTAGGATGTTCCAGGATGAGCTATGATTTTTTGAAATTGAGAACTGTTAAAAATTGTTCCTTCCCACTTTCCCCCTCCCTCTCTTTTTACTTTATTTTTATTACTTCTTGCACATGCCATTTTTGGTGCTGTTAGCCTTTGGGAAAAATACTGTAATGACTCTGGTTTCTTGCTTCTCAAAATCTCCAGATCTTTCCATTTTCCCACAGTTTCCAAAAGCTGTAAAGGTAGTTGTTCAAGTAAAATGAGATGGAAAGACCTCAGTCCTGCAAAATGTATGTGTATAATGGATTTCACTTAATGCAATCACACAACTCTTTTCGAGACCAACCCCAGTGGATAAAATAAGTTCAATGATTCCTGAGAGGTTTTCAAATACTAGTAATGAAATTAATTGGGGGAGGAAGGAAGTGGTGTAGAAAATATCAGAATTTTGAGGTTGTTTTATCAGCACTCAGAGATTAAAATCTTGCTAAGATGGTTAGTTTTTGGAGTCCAGAAGAGTTTTGGTAAGCAAATATGTGTTAATTACATGTGTACATAAGAATTGTCATTCTCAAAAGCAGGAAAAATAAAGAGAGGCCTCTTTCTGTGAGGAAATAAGTTCGGGGGTAAAAAGAGAAAAAAAGTTACTTTCTGTCAACAGGTTTAAATGTTCTGTCATAAATAGAACTCAGTTCAAAGGATCTGGGAATCTCAGAAGATTTCTTTCAAGACTGACCAATTTCCTGCAACACACTGTCAGTGCTAGGAGGAGGCATCTCTTTCACATAAGAGCAGCTGGTTGTTTAAAAGAAAAAAAGGCATGTAAGGGGGGAGAACAGCCCCCTCTCATCCCTTATATAGAGCAGTTTTCCACAGGAGAATGTACATCTGTGAAAACAGGGCACTTGAACAAATTCTGTACTCTTCAGAATGTCATTTTGCAAGGAAAAGAGTGTTTGGATGTTTTCAAGAGAGGGCTTGGGTTTTTTGTATTTTTATTTTTGCAATGAGTAATAACTACTGAGGCTTTATTACTTTTTTGTTTACTGTGTAGTTGTATTGACAGCGTTTCTTAGTCTTCATTATCTTAGGAATTGTGAATGTATTAACCCTGTGTTAGCAGGAGTGAGCTTAATTTTATGGAAAATAGAAATCTTTTTTATGTACCTGAAAGTTTTGTTGTGGAAATGCAGTTAATCCTATTGTTAGGGTGAGGGCAACTTCTCCATTTTGTTGTTGCCAATTTGAATTGCCTTGTGTTCTTGCCTTTATAGGATAACTGATGCTTCCACATCTGAAATATATATTTGCCACTATTTTGTTGTTTGCAGGAACCACAGATATCTGAAGATGAAACCATGAAGAGCAAGCAGAGTGAATAATAATGCTTTTCCGCAACCGTTTTCTGTTCTTGCTGGCCTTGGCAGCCTTATTAGCCTTTTTGAGCCTCAGTCTACAATTCTGTAAGTGTCCTCATGCTTTGTTTTCCACATATGTTGGTCTGTAGGTGTGTTTAAAAATGGCCATGATTACGGGTTGTTTAAGCATTCTTTATTTATTGAAATACTTGGAATTTATTTTGGGTGTTTTTGTTTGTTTGTAAGGATTTTTTTGTTTTCCAAAAAGGTAAGAAACAGTTTTGTGTAGAAATCTATACAATCTAGAGAGTTCAAATCAGGGTATTTTATTTAAAAAAAAAAAAAACAACTGCATTTTGTAGTGCAGTTAAGAAATTGGGCGTGATTTAATCCTTCCATGAAAGTAGACAAAAAACATTGGAGTGAATACTGATGCAATTCCTATTTTACATTGCGTCAGACCAGATGGGGTTTAGGAAGCTGCTGTGAGAGGTTTGAGTGCTGGAACTTCTCCTGATTTGTACCCTCCCATCAGGAAACTTCATGCAGCTGGATTGGTTCATCAGCAGTGGTTGGTTTGTTCAAGAACCGGTAAATAGTGTTGTGCTTTAGTGGGTCAGTGCAGAGGGCCCTGGCATCCTGGTGCTGAGCAGGAGGTGGTGCTGAAGGCAGGGCACTGCAGGTGCCAGGTGAGCGCTGTGCCCTGTGCCTGGTTATCACCTGCTGCAGCAGAGAGAACATTTCCTAGGTAAAGCCATATTTTGTGATAATGTGGTCTGTACTAATTAATGCACAGCAATGTAGTGAGGTGCACAGTCCATAGGATAGGATAACATTGTTTGTTGTTATTGTCATCTTTCATTGTGTTCTACTGAGCACAGTCCTTCTGGGCTGTGCTTTTTTCTGCATAGTGTAAAAACCCCCAAAACCCACAAGATTACATTAGACTGTGTCTTTTGCACATGACAGACAACTTAAAAAAAGGGAGAGAGAGAAAATGAAAGAAACTTTGTGGTTTTATACTGTTATTTCAATGTGCTTAAACTCATCTGCATGTAATAAAGGGACCTGTGGCTCTGAATTGCTTTTTCAGCCTCCTCCGGGCACAAGCCAGGGGTCTGATTGCAGCTTGTTTTGCCCTTTAGGCTCGTAATAGCTCTGCCCTTGATGTTGGTTATGAATTGTGCATAGGGTGAAGGTCCTAGAGGAGCTGCAGCTGAAACATGAAACTGAATTGTTAACTAAATGAGTTTTATTTAGAGATGAGGAGGTAGGCATTTCGGAGAGTGAATCACATTTCATCTAAAGATAAAATGATTTTCTGCTTAATTAGAACATAACATTTCTGCTAGAGATAAGGATGTTGGAGAAGTGCTTTGGAAAGCACAGAAGCTGCAGCAGGCAGCCAAGGTGAAGCTCAGTGCCAATAGCAGCACTGATACTGAGACCTTTACATCATGAGAACTGCAGTGCAGTCCACTGGGAGCCAAGGCATTCAGATAGCCTGATACTTCTACCAGCTTCAGAATGTAGAGCAATTAGTCCAAACTCTGAGCAAAGTCCATCTTCATAGCAAAACCAAAACCCTCTTGGATCACCTTGTGCTTCTAGGTGAGCTGTGCCAGCTGGGCAGCCTGCAACTCAGCAGCTTCAGGTGAGTTACCAGTGCTGTCACTTGTTGCTTTCTTTATCAGGAGCTTTGTCACAGCCTCATCAGTGCCTGTTTCTGTCAGGAAACACTGTTTCTTCACATCCTCAGAATGTTGAACTTTGGGATTGGTGAGTGTGGCTGGTTGCAGCATTCTCCAAAACCGAAATTAGCATGAATCCCTCCTTCTCCATCCAGCACTTAAAACTTCTTTGCAAAAAGGGTAAAATTTGAGCTATTTTACCCCCACTTAGGCAGAGCATCCTGCTACAGGCCCCTCATGAAAAGACAGACTCTGAGGTCTGGAGCAATTCCCCAGTGGAGCTGGTGCAGGGTTTGCAGCACAAGTCTGATCAGGAGTGGCTGAGGGAGCTGGGAGTGTTTAGCCTGGAGAAAAGGGGGCTCGGGGGGATTTTATCACTCTCTACAACTACCAAAAAGGAGGTTGTACAAGGTGGGAATCAGTCTCTTCTCCCAGGTAACAAGTGATAGGACAAGAGGAAACAGTCTCAAGTTGTGCCAGGGGAGGTTTGTATTGGATATTCTTCACCAGAATGGTGGTGTGGCATTGAACAGGCTGCTCAGGGCAGTGGTGGAGCCACCATCTCTGGAGGCATTTCAAAGACATGTAGATGTGGCACTTGGGGTCATGGTTTAGTGGTGAACACGGTGTGCTGGGTTAATGGTTTGTGTTGTTTTAAGAGGTCTTTCCCAAACTAAATGATTGATACTATGGTTTATGTTCATGGAGTGAAAATGAGTATTTATACATTTAGACTCGGGAAAATGCCAAAGCCACTGATTTATTTTGTTTTGTTAGAAGGGAGGTACCTCCTGAAGCATTTGGAGTGGAAATGAATGTTTTATGCTGTTGTGAGATTGTGAATCTCTGTTAGCAAGCAGTGCACAGCTTTGTGGAGGAGGGCTGGTAATTTTAAAATATGCTTCTGCTTTTCTAAGCATGAAATGTTGAAAATGTTTGTTCCTTTCTGTGATAAATTTGTTTATAAAAGCAAAACAGTAACACTAAATGTATACTTATATAAGTGGTACATATCTTCTATTTTCAAACTAATGCTTTAGAGCAGACCATAACTCCTCTAAGTGCTTGATATTTTATCCCTCTTATCCACATGTGGAACTGTGGCATTTGAAGCCATTTGATGTGAATTGTGGCTGACTCTGAAGCAAAGGGAGTAGTAAAGGCCAAACTCAGCTGTTTTTCTGTAGGTTCTTACTCAATATTACAAACAGCCCACATTGGGATGGCTGACAAGGTCACAGTCTGGCTCATGCTACAGCTGTGAGGGTTCAGGAATTGCTTGCAGCAGTTTGCCACCCATCGAACAGAAAAGGATGCTGGTTTACTTTAAAGTGCTGTGCTGGGAAGGACCTGGAACTGCTTTTTGAGCAGTGGTTTCCTCAGCCATGATGAGGTGGAGGTGATGGGTGGTCGTGTGAGCAGTCCTAGTAAATCTGTCTTTGCTTGTAAGACAAACTCCTGAGGCAATTGTTTCAGAGCTTGTAGGTGTCACATCTCGAGTTCAGACACAAGGAGAAAAAGACTGGGGAAAACAGCCAGGGTAGGACCTCAGTATCTTCAGTGTTGGTAAGCTGGGGATGAACCCAGGACTGACAAAACTCTGTCCCCTGTTGAGATGTTTGGTTTTCTTGGTCCCTTTCTCTTATCTTGAGGTTTCTGAGTTCTGTAGTCTGCTTTCCTGTGCTGTTTTCACCACAAGGCTGGTGCTGTATGTGGATACTGACAGCTCAACTCACAGGGTAAATCATGGAGAAAGTTCCCCCCAAAGTCTCCCTCAACAGCTCTGAGAGCCAGAAGTGTTCTCTCCCACCGGCAGTTTCAGTGGATGGATATGGAGCAGCTGGCCAGGATCCAGGTCGGAAGCTGCCCTCAGCTCTGTCCCAGGGCCAGGGCAGGCAGCTCTTGGAGCAGTTGGTTTATGTTTGTCAGATGTGTGTGCTGCCTTGACTGGCTGCAGCAAATGCCAGCTGCATCTTCTTCATCTCCTTATCCTGGGTAGAAGGAGACATGTAAGCAGATTGCTGCACAGCTGGAGACTCTTCTTAAACTGTAACAGTCATTCCTCAAGCTGATGTGGTGCTTGGATCCTGTGAGACACACTCCTTCCTGCCAGGGTCCTCTGTCCTGTGCATTTCGGGCAATGGGGCACTCGTCTGGTTCTGCTCTCTGCATCCTTGAACAGCAGCACAAGGCCCAGGGTCTGTGTTGGGCTTTGTCTGCCCATGGGGCTCACTGCTTTCCTGGGAATTTCACCAAGAAAGGGGAACTTGCTTCAGGAAGTCCTACTGTTTTCAGGTTCTGTGTGTTTATTGACATAAATAATGCCACAGGTTTTTTTGTGGGTTTTTTTTTTTCTTTTTTTTTCTTTTTTTCTGATCTAGGATATTTTAATACCTGTTCATAGTTTTGTCAGGTTTGGTTACCATTTCTAGTAGGCACATAGAAGACTTTTAAAAACAAGGAGTTTATACTTGCTGAAAACAAACAAACCTTAACAGTTCTAGGCATCTTTAATGTAATTGTGTGGCCTGGATTTCGAAGCAAAAGGCTGGGGCCAGATGTGCCCTCAAATTCAGTTTTGCTATTAATGCATTGTACAGAGTTAAACCTGGAGCAATCAGCAATAGAGGGAACCTCTCTTGAATGGCAAATGCCACTGGATTTTGTACATGTTTGAATTTTTAAATAGTGTAGGAAAATGACAGTGTTAAAAGCTAATACGAAAGAAATGTTCCACTGCTGGCTAGAAGGATACTCTGATATCTCTAATGGATAATTGTATCAATGGAACATTTTTGTTTGGGAAGCCCGTTGGACTGGAAAACTGGTTGACTTCCAACCATGACTAGCAGATTAAAGTTTTATTAGGAATTGTCTTTGTTTCTCTCTTGTTTTACATTTGGGGCCAGATCTACAGAAAAGAATGGACAAGTATTTTTCTTATAGTGTTTATTAGTCCACATGTGTTTCTATTTTTCTCCTCTTTGTTTATGTAAATGGTCATGGTTGTAAAACAGTTTAAAACTTTAGCATTAGAGACAAGAGGAGAGCTGGTTTTGATAGACTTGTCAGTAAGGCTGTTCTAAAATGTAATTATGTTATTTTTATCTAAAGTTTTCAGTGTTTCACTTTGTCAGAAAAACTGCAGAATGGAAAAATTACCTCTGTTAGACTGTGTATTTTTTGTCTCTGAAAATATTACCTGTAATGCTGTTGACTAAAAATGGGCAGTTTAGTTCAGTACAAACATAGAGAATATATGTAGGGATACTTCATTTTTTTTTTTGCCAGAAGAAGGGGTTGCAGTGGCTGAGGTCTTTCTTCTTGCTCTGACTGCCTAGAGCAGTGCAAAGGGAAGGTAAATGCAGTGGCTGGGGGCAATTCTTGCAGTTCAGGGACAGAGGATGGCAGTGCACCTGCACCCAAAGGATGTGTCAGAATCCAGCTGTGGTCCTGCAGCCTCAAATGAAGGAGATAAGACAGAATTTTGGATCCTGTCAATATTAATTGCATTGGTTAGCTCAGGAACAGGAGTTTACAAGTAGGCCTAAAGAGCAGCTTTCTTTTTCCTCCAAAGATTGGTACCTGAGAACCCAATTACTGGGCAAGCACAGGCCTTTCATTACATTAGAAACATCTGTGACTGGCAGCAGAAGCCTCAAGGTGGGTCTCCTCAGGATGTTTGAAAAATCTATCCATGATTTTCCTTGAATAAACCAAATGGAAAGGCAGTTTAAAAGCTGTGTGTTAGGATGCCATGTGTACACTCTGTAAAATTTGCTTGACAATGATTTTTTTTTTACTCTGTAATCAAAGGCATGTAAACTAATTTTTCCATGAAGTAAATACTTTTGGATTTTAGGGTTTTCTTTCCTATTTATTGAAAGCCTAAGGAAAAAAGTAACAGTCAAGAGAAGAGGATTAAAATGATGGTAGGAAAGCATCCCTTTTTACAGGGTTGCTTTTTCTAACCTTGTGGCTGACATCAGTTCCAGACTGCCCTTCTGAGGGCTCTGGCTTTCAGGCAGCTCTTGCCCATGGAGCTTCTCTTCTGGTTTAGAGTTTGTTTTCCTACATACTTGGATACTTTTATCAATGGCTTAGGCTTTCCTTTCGATAAAAAAGAATTTTGGTGGCTGCCACTGCTTTTTAGGATGTTTGCCACTGCCCCAGCAGGGTGCTGGTTCCCATGTAAAGTGTGGAGAGCTGTTTTGTGGGTTTTTGGGGTTTTTAAAAATACTCTCTCTGCTTCGATGGGTCATGCTTGGGTGTTGGTGTATCAGCATGTCTGGAAGTGACATTTTGCTGTTCCAGTAATAATTTCCCTCTACTTTCTGTCATTTGATTTCACACTGGAGGTTTTGGTTTTAAAGATGAGTCACAGGAAACAGAAATTGGGATTTTCCACATAGAAGAGGAGAAGAGTTTTATTTTGTTGGCTTGAGCTTTGCCAGCAGCTCTCACTTGGTGAGGACAGTGAGGGCATCATCTGCAGCCCTGAGGTGTTTGTGGTTTAGCCTGAGATCCTCACCAGGGCTTCCTGCAGCCCCTGCTGGGGGCCAGAGCCCTGGGCCGGTGGGTTATTGTATTTTGCTGGTGTATACAAGTAACTATATTTTAAAAAGCCACAGCTTTAGAATTCTTGATGTAGAGAACTTGTTTTTGTCATGTGTTACCAGCATATGAAATTAAAAGAACAGATATCTCTCTCTATGAATTTTGCCTTCGAGCTCATAAGCATGGCAAATTTTTCACTCATGAGAAGTCTCTCTGGATTTTGTTTCTTCGAAGTGCTGATTTAATCTGTATTTAAGATTAAAGGGAAAAATGACCCACAAATAATAAATCCAAGGCTCTGTATATTTTAGCAGCCAATGAAGAGAACTAACTGTAAACACAGAAATTTTTGTTAAGGATCCTTTTT
This sequence comes from Taeniopygia guttata, assembly GCF_048771995.1. Taxonomy (NCBI): domain Eukaryota; kingdom Metazoa; phylum Chordata; class Aves; order Passeriformes; family Estrildidae; genus Taeniopygia; species Taeniopygia guttata. The sequence goes on from NC_133034.1 coordinate 7,764,911, forward strand.
ATGTTTGTAACTGGAGTTTTAAATAACTGTTTTGTGATTTTTTCAGTAGTGGTGCTATAGTGCCTCAGTCCACAAAATGAACCCCTGAAGGGGAAGGAGAATGATGAATGCTTGAGAGTGATACTATGGGGCAGTCTTACTTTCTCCTACAAAAATAGAGCAATCTTTTCAAAGTAGTTGCTTTAACTGTAGGTCATGTTAAATCTCTTGAGACAGGACTTGACCAACAGGAGTTACTTGTCAGGCTTATTTAAATCTGTATCCTGACTTCATCAATGGTGGTTAGTTGGACTGTATTTTAGCTGAGTTAATATGAAGTGTTAAAGCACGTGTTTGAAGGCTACTGTACAGTTGATTCTGTAGGTCAGGTGATTTATTTATTTATATATTAGCAAATTCTGTTTTGACATTAAACCAGTTCTCTGCTTTTCCTTTTTCACAGCTCTTGAAAGGTGAGTCAGGCTGCCTTACAGGTCACTGCAGGCATGTTTTAAAATGGCATGTCTGTCTTTTAAATCCTATAAAATTATTCCTAGTATTTTTCCATATGTTGCTGTATACTGGGCTAAAATGTGTTTTAACAACTGAAACATTGTTTTTAAATTTGGACATTCACCCTATTTTGTTTGTAGAAATAGCAAAAAGAGAATATTGTTTCTAATGTGCAGCTGTTATATTCTGTATAAATGATGAGCCAGGGTTGGCTCACACAGGTAAAGTCTGCACAGTGTAAAGCCTCATTTCTCACAAGAGCATGGCCCCTCTGTGTGGGGTTTGCATTCTAGTTTTGTTTGGGGTTTTCATGGTAGCTGATGGCAGTGTGGGGTTTGTATTCTGGCTCTTGTTTGGGGTTTTCAGGATAGCTGATGGCAGTGTGGGGTTTGTATTCTGGCTCATTTGGGGTTTTCAGGGTAGCTGAGGGCAGTGTGGGTCCCAGTCCCCAGCCCTGACTGCCAGGGCTCTGGGAGGTTGGCTCTGGGCTTTGCTCACCTGTGGGTGAGGCAGCCAAGGCAGAGCTCACCTGTGTCTGGTTCTGCCCTCCCTGCTGGGTGTTCCTGTTGGGGCTGGCTGGGCACTGGGCAGTGATTCTAATCCCTGAAATTTGCTCTTTCTATGAGCAATTTCTCAGCTGCTCATCCCCTTGCTGCAGGGCTGCCCTCCCTTGTACTTCTGTTTATCTCATGGTACAGAGGTGATGGCATCAGAACAAAACCTGGATGTCTTAAGCTGAGAAGGCAGACACAGCCTTGTCACTCTGCTTTGTTTTAGTAGGAGCCTTTTGGTAATCTTTTGCTGACCACTCTGATTTTTGAATGTTTTCTGAGAATTCACAATCATTCACACTTTAGTAGCTTTATCTCTCTTACTTTACTTTTACCAGAGCTTTTAGGACAATATTATCTATTAATTGCAAACGAGCTCATCATACTTTAATAATTTGCTGTCCTTTGTTTGAGATTTGGGTTCTGCATCTTCATCAGAGAATGTTCTGACACAAATTTCCCTTCTCCTTTTTCAGTGAGCAGAGTTTCAACAGGGCAGTACCAGGAAAACTACCTTAATGTCAATGTTCCCTATTTATAGGCCATGTGCAGTCTTCTGAAAGGCATGGAGGGCTACTTAAACTTCATGTTTGATGATAGGTTTGTTTCTCTGAGCTGTGCTTTGTGCTTGCCTTTAATCCCCACTGTGCTGCTGCAAATTGAGTTGAAAACCATTGGGGTTTATTGATGTGCTGGTTCCACTGTGTGTTTCTGAGAGAGAGATGCTTAATATGCTTCATACAGTTGTTCATGTTTCTCCTTAGTCCTTTTAATTTTTATCTTGTGAGTTGTCTTTCAGGCAGTTTTGTTCTTTTATTGGTGCTTTTGCAGGGATATCATTGTTGAAATGATACAGTGACTGACTTAATCCAAAGTGTCTTGTCACTTGAATGTAAAGGTTTTTGAAAAATTTATTGTGTGTTCTTGGGCATGTGGAGTTTCTGTGATTAATAAAGTCTCTCAAACTGTACTGATTTTGAAGATTTTAATGCCTGTAGGCAGTTTCTTATTGCCTTTTGTTTTTTTCTAATCAGAGTAATCTCTGTTCCCAAAATGAGTTCCCTTCTGGCTTTTCTAAATTCATTCTCTGAGAGAAAAGCAGTGCTTGTACATACTGAATGGCATTGTGGTTTATTTTAAATGAGGTGGGGTCTAAGTAGTTTGTATTTAAAAGTCTGGGGCTTTTGTGGACTTGCTGCAGTGAAATATGAAGTCTTGTAAAATGGAAGCGATCTCCCTTCATTACTTTTGTGAGATGGAAACATATGTGGTGTAATTTTGGGTTTACCAACTGTGCACATTAATGCTGAATGAAGACAAGAAATAAGATTCACTGTCTTCCCCTAAGCTGTTTTATGGCAAGAGTCCCAAAGATACCAATAATTCTCTGATCCAGAGAGCACTGTTCTGAATTCCTGAGATGAATGACTGTCAAGGAAGGCTCCCCCAGCACAAAAATCTGTCATGTTCTACTGTATTAAATATGTTTTGAGGTTTGCTGCTGGCAAATCCATGGCAACTTTCTGTGCCTTGTCCTGGTGTTGACAAGGACAAACAAGTGAGCTGGCTTGGCTTGGGTAAGCAGTGGCATATGGTGTTGAGATCACTTCCCTGAGCAGGTCAGTTTGTGGACAGAAAGCAGCTGGGATTAGATGTGAAACAGAAAAGTGCTAATTTAATGCAGTAGTGAAAATATTGATTTGAATTTGTAAGGCTTTTTATCTCTGAAGGACACTGCTGTAGGGAGGTGCCAGATGTCTGTGGGCTGTGTCTGGCTGATGCCATTAACATCTGAGGCCCCTGGTGCCTGCACAGGGGCTGGGTGCTGCTCCTGCCCTGGGCTGGCAGCGCTTTGGTCTCTGCCTGCAGCCAGGTGTGGGGCACAGGTGCTGCAGGGAGGGCAGGGAGCAGCTCAGGAGAGCCCTCACCAGTGAGCTGACCTAGTTTGTTGCAGCCCAAAAGCTCCTGCCTTGGTGTTGTGACACCGGGGGAGCAATACTTGTGAAGATGTGGTGGGCAGAGCTAAGGTGTGGTTTTAAGTCTCTTTATTTCTTTGTTTTCCCTGTGTATTTTGGGATTCCTATTTCAACAGCTGGATGTTCTAGTACACATCATAATGACAGTTGACTTGAATGTCAAAAACATTTTGAGTAATTTGGGATGAGTCTGAGGAGACTGAGTCTCCCCATTCTGAATTTGAGGAGAACCGTAAGGCAAGGAGGCATCCAGGATGATAAAGAAGACTAGTGCATGCTTACCCTGTGTGCAGGGAGCACTCACAGGGCTTCAGCTGTAGGGAGCTCATGTCAGCAGCAGATTGCTGGGTAACAGAACAGGAGCAACTCTTGAACTATCTTGAACTCTGCTTTATGGGGCATATTTGTGTATCATGTCCAGCTGCTGTAGAAGAAAAGGTCACTGAAGCCTGAGGATTTGTAGCCCATGTTCCTGAGAAAATTCATTTTGCTATGTGTTCTTCTGCTGTGCTGAGTCTTCTTGGCTGCTATGTTGGTGTTCAGTTCATGTGTGAAATCTGCCAAGCATCTTTTTTTTCAGTCATGTTGCAATTGCTGCTGCACAGCTTCCCACTCCAGTATTTGTGCGAATCATACAGGACAAAAGGAAAGAAAAAAACAGAACCAAGCAAACCTCAGTCTAAAAGTAAAGGTCCCCACCCCTGGAAAAGGATGGCAGAGGCTCTCAGGGCAGTGTATATCAGTGTAGAGCAGTGGATCTTTATTTTGGGACAATACGAGGAAATGGGAAGAGCTGCCAGCTGTTTCTGAACACAGCTGATAAAACCTGTTTTGAAAATCTGTTCCAGGACAATTCAGTTGGATTAGTTCATTTAGCTGTTGCTGAGTTCTGTAGACAGAAGCAGGACAGTGCTTTAAAATCTTACTGCAGTGCTCATGAATCTTGTTGCATAAGCAGCAGTGCCTGGATCTCTACTGTATTTGTAAAAATCGTGCTCAGGCCACAATTCCCCCCTGTTCAGTCTTTGTGTATTTAAGCCTTGTTTGGTGGCCCTCAAGACACTGATTTGGTACAGCTGAAGTCTTCTCACAACATGATGAGATGTGGCAGCTCCCAGCAATAGGAGGGACTTCTCCAGAGCGTGGTGGTTCATGGTGGTTGTTTCCCTTCTCTTTTGGGAGTCCCAGCGAGGCCGTGGTGGGCCAGGACCAGCATAACTGTGTCAGGGAAAGCACTGCTGGGCTCCTTTTGCATCTTGTCACTCAACAACCTGGAGAAGGAGCAAGATGTGACTTGAGCAACGTGTTTGTAGAGCAGCAAATGTGTCTGCTTGTCTGGGTATCTTGTAGGAACCTCCCCCACTCCCCCAGACCCAGGGCAGGGCCAAGCAATGGGGTAATTAGTGACATGCTGGGAAAGAAAAGCTTTAGCGTGCATGTGTGTTTCTTTTGAATAAATTAGTATATTAAATTGATGAAAATATAAATCTGTTTATGAAAATATAATCTGTTTGCTGGTGAACATTGTAGAGTTTCAGTGTAGAAGGAAAATGATAAAATACAGCAAGTAATTTTTCACTTTGGGAGGAGAAGTGGAAAATGATTGTCATCTCTAGAGCTTGAAAAGGCTCAGATTTGCAGTCAGCATTGCTGTGTTATTGCTGTCAGGGTGAAAATCCTGGAATCTGTTTAAGCAGTGCCATATGCCCTTCTGAATTGTCCAGTGAAAAACAATGGGGGGCGGGGGGGAACCCCTAAAATGATAAAGCTCTTTTCAGAGCCGCATCTGGACTTAAGAAATGCAAGCACACATTGTATTATTTAATGTATCTGCTTAAATTAGATCTCAAACACAAGAGTACACGGCCTGCCATGTTGTGTTTGGTGCAAAAAGGATTTTCTTAACATATTCCTTTTCCTCATGTAAGTCAGATTGTGACCTTGTAAAAAAAATCTGCTAGCCATGCAGCTACTGCAGCTGGAAATAAGAAACCTGTGCTCTTGCAATACTGGTGTTTAAAGCTGGTAAGCTACCAGGCATGGTGGTTGTGTGTAGTTGTTCTGTTTACCTTTGAACATGATCACACAAATACTGAAATCTGTTTTTTTGCTCTGACTCTGATATGGAATAAGGCCCTAGGTGAGTACCTGTGAGCTATGGCTCCATGGGCAAGGGCTGCTTTTGGCACTTGCCGCAAAATAAGGAAAACCTTTAAAGAGAGTTCACAGCTTGTGAGCCAGAAAATAGGCAGACAAGGAGGCTTTGCCCCACTCCTGGAAAGGGGTAGGAGGGTTGGCTATTTCTGTCCAACTCTGTGAAAAACAGCTGAGGAGAGCAGCCTATTTATAGTAGCTCTCAGTTGTCCATAGGAACATTTGCATCTCCAGTGGAAAACTTTAGGGATCTGAAAACTCAGGTGGCATTAGGCTGAAGAAGAAGCTTTTGGTTGCATTTCATGTAAGAAAATGACACCAGGATTGATTAGAAAAACTAAGATGCACTTACAAGTTGAAGCTGCAATTATATTATTGTTCTGGACGGAAAGCAGGGATTGTGGTGAGAAAACTCATACTGGGGTGTATGTGTAGGCTTCCATTTTGTTTGTGTGTGGCAGAAGAGCAGTGTTAAGTCTTGTTAAGTTTTTTTTCCTTATGTCCTAATGTCTGTGATTTTCTTCAAAACACGCACATTAAAAATCTAAATACTCTAGAGCTCACACTTGTTCCCCCTTCATCAGATCTGACTTCCATGGGGTTAGCTGAGCTACATCTGCAGCCTCCTAGTTTCCCTGAGTTCCTATTTTCAGATGCGTCAGAAAACTTACATTTCCTACACTTTAAACAGACAAACAGCATTTTAATTTCAAATTTCCCCTGGGTATTTTTCCAGTTGGAGGAGAATGGTTCCTCGTGTTGGCTGCCCTGCTCCCATCCCCAGCCTGTTTCGGATGGAGAGTGGCTGTAGCTGAGTTCTCCAGGTGGAGAAGGGCAGGAAGGGACCTGATGCTTCAGGCTCTGTGCTGACTGAGTCTGCAAGGCTAAAAGAAAAGGGAAATACACCTCTTTTCTTTATTAAATCACAAGAAGTAATTGGGGGAGGAAATGGAACTGTTACTTCTGTATTGTCACTATGAAACTGAAGATGTAGTTTGAGGAACTACATGAGGAAATATAAACATAGCACTTAACAGAATTTTAAAAGCAGCATTTTTTTGATATTAACTCAAGTAATGCAGAAATTTACCCAACAAAGATGAGTGCACCAAAATGGACACACATGCTCCTCATGCACCCAACTCCCCAGCTGTGTGAATTTAATCATTTTCTCATGACAGGTTAAAATTTCTCTGTAAGAATTTGAAATATGATGTTGTGTTTCACTAGTCTGTTGCAGCATTTCTCATGGTCTTCCAAGGTAATTGTTTGGGTTTTTTTTTCTGTAGGAAGAGAGATGCCCATGTTTATTTGATGGGATCGATAGAACTGTTCTAGTGGATTTTAATTTCTGGTGTCAAAATATGCTGTGCTGGAGGCCACAGCAGAAGTGTGGCTCTGCAGTGTGAAGTGCAGGTGTTCGAGGCTGCTGTAGCAAGCATTTTTCAGCACTTTTGATTAGAAAAACTGCCATGAAAGGAATATTTATTCATTATTTATTCATTACTTGTTTGCTACACCTAAATACTCTTTGTGAATATTTTTTGGAGTTTGTCCTAGAACGTGACATGTAGGCTGCTGGCAATAGGATTGTGCTGTAAGACTGCTTGAAAAGTCTCTATATTACTATGATTTCTTTGACAGAAGGAAAAACAGCAGCAGCAGTCACAAAATCGAGTGGGTTAAATAGGTGTATGTGTCTGGGCACATGTCAGCCCATAACTCAGACTGGTGCTGAGTGTTTGCAAACTCTTGGAAACTCAGAGGGGATCTGTAGTCTCTGTTTGCTCCCATTTGGCTGCTCAATCCCATGAGCTTGGAAATTCCTGCCCTGTTCTCTACTAGAGCAGATATATTGTGTTGAATCACCCATTTTCAGAGTTTGGGCAGGTAACATTTCAGGTGTGTGAGGGGGGAAGGGTTTCCCTCTGCTGCCCTGCCACAGCTGCACTCTGAAAGTTGTACCTATGTCACCTTGGAATGCACACAATTGTTAGGTTGAAATACTGTGGAGAATTTGCACTCCAAGGAGCCTTCTTTATCTTCTCAGGGGTTTGTTAAAGCAGAGCATTTCGTTGTTGCTATTCCAGGTTAAATTTAAGTGTGTGCCCTCCTCCATTCCCCACTGTTTTTGTCTCTGTTATCCACCTCCCTCATAGCTCCCTTCACTCTTTTTCTCTGTATTGTGCTCAGGGAATTTAGCAGCACTGTTGGAAGAAAAGCTTGAACTCAGAGCCTGTTCTGGAGTCCAAGGAGGGCTCTGGCTGCCCATGAGCACATCTGTGCTTGAGGGACCCCTTCTCCCCTTGCTCCTCAACAGGCAGGAGACACAGCAAGAGTGGAGGAAATGGAAGGGCAAGTGCTTAGAGAAACAGAGTTGTGGTGAAAAAAGTAGTTAAGGGATTGAGACTGAAAAGACACTGAAGATTGTCACTTTATAGGTTCAGTGTGCATAGATCTTACTTAAAAAAAAAATCGTCTTCAGGTTCTGTAGGGCAAGAGGTTTGATTTAAAGTAAAAATTACTGGGGTTTTTGTTTGTTACTGAAGCTACACATTCTAATAAACTAAAAGCCAGTAAAAGTTTAGTGGCTCCGTTTATACTTTATATAAATACTAAATCTAAAGCTAGAAACTTGTGTTCACAGGCTTAGAAAGCCTTTCAAAAGGCCTTTATGGTTATCTTTTTGAATAGTACTTGATAGTTTAACCAGTGTGAGGCTAAGAAGCCTTTTTTTGTTTGGGTGATTACTCGCCATTCAAATACAGCGCATTAGTGATGGTGGCCTTGTGCATTATGGATGAAGGCCCTTGCTGTTAATACAGATCTTACCTTTGAGCCAGTCAAAGCCTTTTATTTAGCAATGCAATAGCAGAAAATGAGAAAGGTGGGTTGTGTGTCACACAGGCACATGTGAACTTCATCAATACCCAAATGTGCATTTGCAGTCCAAGGCAGAGCTCTAAAACTGATCCTGGGGGGTGCTGCCTGGGGATGAGGGTGGTGTTTTCTGGAACCACACCTAGGGGTTTGCAGGGATCAGACGTGGGACTTGCAGGGTCATACCCAGGGTCACAGGATGTCAGAGCTCTGTGCTCAGGTTGCTTCATTTCTCCACAGGCAGTGTATCTTCAGTGTTGCACAATGTACTCTTCAGCCCATATGTGCCTTAGCTTTTTTTTCCAGATTATTTCCTCACCTTTCTCTCCCCACCTTAGTTGTTTTCAAGAATTCCTGCCTCTTTTGGGTTGTTCTTCTGTACAGTACACCTATTCTAGCTTCCCTTTTTTTCAGGGAGAGAGCATCTAGAAGAGCTGGGATGTTTGACCTGGACAAAAGGAGGCTCAGAGGGACCTTCTCTCTCTCTCCAACCTAAAGGAGGTTGTAACCAGGTGCTGATCAGCCTCTTCTTCCAGTCCCATCAAGCGACAGGACAAGAGGAAATTGCCTGAAGTTGTGCCAGGGGACTGGATATTAGGGAAAATGTGTGGATGTGGCATTTGGGGCCAGGTTTTAGTGGTGGTGCTGGGTTAACAACTGGATTCAATGATCTCAGGAGCCTTTTCTAACCTTAATGATTCTATGAATCTGTGAAGTCCACATTCATCACCAGACTTTCAGAAGCCTGAGTGTTCTGCTCTGTGCTAGGCAGCCTTGTTACTGCCCTGGTAGGAGCAAAAGGGATGGGGGGAAAGGTGGAAGTGGATAAATAACTTTTTGTGCTCTCTAACATGCGCGTTTGCTTTTCTTTACCCGTCAGCATAAGGTTACTCACAGTGGGCTTGCTGTTCTTATTTCTGCTGTGTGCCTGCATTTCTGTTGGACTGTTTTAAATAGTATGTTTGCATGGGGCTGAAAGAACCTTCTGTATTATAAAAGATGAAAACTTCAGCTCTCTGTTAAGTCAGAAAATTGAGACTAACATGGCTACTTGTGCTGCTGCTTCTCAGGCTGTTTGGAGCTACAAGGGAAAACAGCAATGGAAACTGGTTTTATTGCCTGTCTTTCTGATTTTAGGTAAATATTCTTGGTTCTTTTTCATGGATAAATGTTTCTTCTTGGTAAACAGTGTTGCTACCTTTTGTATCTCAAGCTGAAAGTAGGACTGCAGGAGGGAGAGAAATTGATAAAGAAGTGATTTAGTGTTTCATTTGATGTTCTTTCTACGTGAATTGCACTTTGTGTGTTTGGTTTTCTGCTATACTGAATTCTGTCAAATTCGTGTCAGTTTTGTAGCCCTAATGTGTATCTGGCTCCCTGCTTGGGCATCTGAGCACAACAGCTGATTTGGTAAACTTGACATTTTTCCAGAGGGGATTAGTTGCAGTGTAGGAATTGTTACGATCATTCCACTGAAAGCACTTCTGAGTCTCTCTTGCTTATCTCATATTTGGGGGTTTAGATATTGGGCATTCAGGATCTTGGTGTGGGGGAAGGAGTATGGAAGTCATACAATTAACTTTTTGCTCTTTAAATAGGTCCTAATTAATGTACACTGGAAATAAAACCATACTCACAGTGTTTAAGATGCCACTGGGTTTGCTCTTAAACACATTTCTTAGTCAAGCTATTGAGTTCATTTTAGAATGTGGTCTTCAGGTGCTATGGTGTGATTTAAAATAAAGGCTCCTGGAGGTTTTTTTGATATTAACCTTAGTATCAGAATTTGTATTTTATTTATTTTGAATTGTGTTGACTTAAAAAAATAATCTGACTTTGGAGCTGCAAGAATTCTTGAAGGAGTGATTCTACAGCAGTATTTAGGTGTAATCCTGTGTGATCAGAGCCTCTCTGTCTCACAGGGCAGCAGCTGCTGTTTGACTTCCATCAGGTCTCACTTTTGCCTGATGCCAGCCCATGTATTTAGTTGTACTCCATGTTTCAAACAATTTTACCCTGCTGGGACCCTAGGAAGAGTTGCATTGAGCTCTTTCCTTTTATGGTTTCTGTAGCTTACTACTTTTTTTCCTCACTATAAGTTTTTCAAAATTATTGTTTCAAAGTAGTTTTTATGTAGCTTCTTTAGTTACAAAAGTAAGTTTATGAATATTGGGAAACAAAATGTGTTCTCTTTCCCCTTCTGTTGTCAAGCTACCTCTGTAATAATATGTCCATATTTTTTATAGTTTCAGTGTTGGCAAAGCTTCCAGTTGGATGATGAAATGTTTCAGATCTATTTTATTAACTGTTCTGGCTGTGCTAAATGCACATCAAAATCATCTGTTACATTTCTCGTTTACATTGTTGTATTCCTGTCCTAGTGAAACATGAGCTTTGAAAGGCACAGCAGTGGAAAAATCCCATTCGAAACCTCTCTTAATCATAGATTTAAGTATGACTGTGTGCATACTGGCAGACTTCTGTTTTGGGCAAGTGCATGTTACTGTGAACTAATAGAGAACTTCACATAAAATACTGCTGAGATGTAAAAAGCAATGTGAAAAATGTGTAGCAGTATTCTGACCTTGTAATGATTTACAGCTGGAAGAGCAGAGCTGAGTATGGAAAAAAAGAACAAATTTCAGCTTCATGCAAGGGGCTTTTTAAAATTTATTTTTATTTATTTTTGCCTTTTCTCTCTGAGCTGTAGCAGTTCAATACTGTTTGTAGTTTTGCCCCTTACAAACGGACCAGAAATCCCACGTGGAGACAGAGATGGCATTGACACTGCAGGGGAGGACTTTCAACAGGGAAATATTTGGATACAGAGAGACAGTCAGCTCTTCAAAGAGCTTTAGAGAACTGCTCTGTGTGGTACAGGGAGTACAAAAATGAAGGACCAAATTGAGCCCTGTGTGCAAAGGGAGCTGGAGAGGATGAGTGTGTGAAGCAGGAGAGCTGGGAAGTGGATAAATGAGCACAGCAAGGGAGCATGAAGGCCAAGTACTTGAAATGAGAAGGGAGGGAGAAAGGAAAGAACATCATAAATACACGAGGCATTAATAATGGCCAGGGAATGGTAGGAAATAATTGTAGGAAATAATAATCTGGGAGATGAGGAAATTATTGAGAAGCAACTAAGAGCATGAAAAATACCTCTGTTGTTTCAACAGCCTGGAATACAAAGGGAGGATGTGTTACTTGGGATCCTCATCCCAAAGCTCTGAAAGTGCAGCAATGTTCCATCTTCTGAGGAGCTTTAACAAGGGCTGAGGAGGACCAGTGTGGCTGGGTGGGATCTTCAGGGTGACTGTGCTGAGCTATGGGAAGGCAGCTCCAGCTGGGATTCATCTCTCCTTGTTCTTGTGTTGTCATTCTTCCCTGTTGTCCCCCTCATCCCTCCTATCCCCATTCCCCCAACTCTGAAATACTTGTTATTTTCATGTATATGCACCTGGTGGAGATTTTTAGGAGACTGCAGAGACTGGTGCCTAGTTCATGTAATTCCTTTTTCTATTTAGTTACATTAAATAGATGACTCATGTCATCTACGTGTTTGAGTAGGTGATTTGATTGATTGCCATTATTTTCATCCAATATGTGTTATTTTCAGTGTGTTAAAAGCAAATACTGCTTATCATATGTCTTTTCTTCTCACTTGTATAAGCCAAGCATCTTCACTGTACAATAAGTACAACTTTTACCAGCTATGACATGAACTCTTGATATTCTAATCTCTGAGTTCATTTCTAGTCCACAAAATAGTCTTAAATTGTACCCATAGCTGCTGTACTGCTTTTTAAATTGCAAACATGTATTGTGGCAGTCCTTCAGGTGTTATTTTTAATATTTTATTTTATTCTTAGTGTTCAATGTTATTCTTAATATTCGGTTTTATTTTTAATATTTTAAAGAGTAGGTGCTTTTCTGTAAGGTTTTCCTAATTCTTAAATTTGTCTGGCAGTGTTATGGTATTTATTCAACTAGCTTGAATAAAGGAAATGAGACTTGTTTTCTGCAAACAAGGTATTTGGCCTCAGGAGTCATAGGTACTTGATTTTAAAAGCTGCTGTATGCATCTGTTAGCTTCTGCCCTTAATAGTCTCAGTACAAAAATGGGATCTGTTCAGGGTTTTTGTGGTTAAAACTGCCTTAGATGAAAAAAACTATGACCTTTATTTTGCTTTTAAATCTCCCAACCAAAATTTAGGATCAGAGTTAACTTGTAGTTTTTGCTTTTGGGGAATAGTTTCCCCTGTCTGCTGAAACACCCCTTAGACATGCAAAAATGTCTAAGCTGACTTGAGCTGTAAGTACTTGAGTACTTCAGCCAGCTCTGTGTGTGTGGCATTGGGGAGCAGTAGCTGTGTTGTTTATGGGTTGCTCTAGAGAGAAAAGTTGCAGAAAGCTGGGAGTTGTTGCTGTAACCTTTTCTGGCTTGGACACTTGGCCAATAGAATGTACCTGTAATTTGCCATTTGTGCTGTCTGTAGTGCTGTTTGTTTGCAGAGCCCAGCCACTGTTGGATGACATTCTTGGGTTTGAGATTTACACCCCAAGTACAAATGTGCTACAAACCTCTGGCAGGTATTGCCAAGGCTCTGTGTTACTGCCAGGGTCTTAGGCAGGGGTTTGCAATGTCTCACAACCATGTGAGTCCAAGCAAGGAGTTAAGAATTGAATCTGGCAGATAAAGGCTGAAATGGCAGCTGAGCTCCACAATTAAAGTGTCCAAAGTCAAAATTACAGTTTAATAGTCTCACCAAAAACAACTGAAAGCAAAATCTGAAACAGCTTAGTGAAAAGTTTCAAGTCACTGGACTTGGCAGGTATTGGCCTTGTCAACAGCACTAGCAAGGCTGTGGAAAATGCTTGGGTTCTGGTTTTGGCAGATAAAGAGTAACCACATGAAAATATTTGAAGTGCAATGTATTGTAGTGTAAGAAGGAAGAGCCTGTGTTTATTATTGGCTATGTGTTTGTAAAATCTGTGTGTGTTTTGCTTTGGTTTGCTGTCTTCATTAGTTTTTCTGGTCTGTACAACTATTTATTGTGGAACACATTCACCTCTGACATTGGAACTGGGTATCAGGATGGAACTGAGGAACTGACACAGAAGAATTAGTAAAGTTTTGCTTTGAAATACGTTGTCTCATCTTTTCTTTATTTTTTTTTTTCTCTCTCAAGATAGAAGACTAAGGGGCTAAAAAGATGAACACTTTTCCTCCTCTTTTTCACCACTAAAGCTTCTGATTAAAATTCCAGAAAACAGAATAGAATATTTGTTATTACAAGTGTAGTCTGGTAAGATTCATAAATTAGCTGATGCACTCACATTAAGGCAGGGTCATTACAACTCTGGCCTTACATTTAGATATGTTTCAACTTTCATCTACATGTCAGAAGACTTAGCAGTGGTGTTCCTGTTAGTTTCTTCTCTGTGTGAGTTTACTGCATTTCTTTGTGTTTCATATTTTTTGGGTAGTCTCACTTTCATTCAAAGAAATATGTTTTGTGGGGTTTTTTTTTTTCTTTTTTTAAAATTTTTTGATAAGCCAGACTGTTTAAGGTTGACAAGGTGGCAATGTAAGGGCAGGGATTAGTGAGGAGAATGAAGAAGAATCCAGTCCTTCAATCTTGACTACTTTGTTTTCCCAGTGGTTTGTACCACCCTCATCATAACTGTGCTATCTTTTGCTGATGTCCTTCAATGTCAGTTTTTAAGTTAAAATTATAAGGGACAGCCAGACTTACTGTGGCACTTCTTCTGTGATTCATGCTGAGAGACTGATAGAAAAAGTGGCTTCAAGAAGAATGCAAAACACAGAGTTGTTCTACATCTGGGTCTGTTCCTGAAGTCTTAGCCAAAGAGCTCTTCTGGGCTATGTAAATCAGGAACAAAAAATCTCAATGAAGTTGTTTACTGTTGAGAGACATCCTTTCATGAAACCATAGTCTTTGTGCATAATTACTTAGAAATAAAGATAAAAGTCATAATTCTCTATGTCCCTAAAGTCTCCAGAAGGTGCATGGAGTATGTTTTGTATCTTTCAGTGCATTTGATCCCAGTAACCCCTGTCAGGGAGGATGGGTTGAACCCTAAGAGCCGGAAGAGAATAATGCCGGATTTGCTGACGGAGCCTCCAGCCATCGACCCCGTCTATGAAGCCCGGGTGTACTGCAACGTCCCCACCGCCGCTGAGCGCAGCATGGAGGGTGAGCTGTGGGAGGGCACACCTCAGGGCAGCTGCTTGCTGCTTTCTGCTGTTATTGGAAATGATAACTCCGTGCATTCAGTGCACTGCTGCTTGGAGAAGGTGGAGCAAATGCCAGCTGGTCACTGAATTACCTTAAATCATTCAAAACATGCTGCTGTTCTTCCCTTCCCTTTGTATCCTCTTTGTTGCCTTGATTTTTGGAAATTGTTCTGTGTCCAGCCAATAGTCAGGTATAGGCCTAAAACTGAAATGGTTGGGAGGGCTATAGATATTTAATATTTGAATTGTAATTCTTGTTAATGTCAGCTGCATTTCAAACAGTTGACTTGCAATCCAGGAAGAAAAACCCCACAGAAGTAATTAATTTTGGAATTACAAGCCATTAGACATGGTCAGCTAGGAGGCATATTTACATTCCTTACTCCACAGGAGCTGCAGCAAGTTTGAATGAAGTCTTTCATTAGCATATTCTACTAATGGTTATCAAATAAATCACAAACTAGTATATCAGAAAGATCCAGATTAGACATGCTGCAAAATCCATCATTATTATGGGGATCTGAAGAGAGGCATTATGAAAGTGGAATAACCTTATTGTGTTAACAGAGTTCATTGCTTGAGTTGTGTTTTGTGTGATGGGTGGACTTCAGATGTACTGTGGAGATATGCCAAGAACCTCAGTCTTGTATAACTTGTCTTGCAATCTGAAGTGAAATCTTTCTTGGGTTGGTAAATTGTAATTTCCTAGGGGTGTTTTCTTTGATTGCAATACCAAAGCTATCAAGCTAATGATACCTACTTTTTTTTTTTTTATTAAAGAAAGTGGATACAGTTAAATTTTTTCTTTCTTGTTTTCCCTTTCTTCACTTTAGGTCATGCCCCTCATTATTTTAAGCTGGTGTCAGTTCAAGTGCTGATTCGACACGGTGATAGGTACCCTCTGTATGCCATTCCCAAGACAAAGAGACCTGACATCGACTGCATGTTGGTGCCCAGCAGGTAAAATCCTTGAAGTTTGTCTTTACTAAGCTCTTTTTTCGCTTGAGAATCCTTTTTACCTCTTCAGGAAACAATTTGTGCAGTCTGAATACCATTGTGTATTGCCATGGTTTAAAAAGCCAATCCCTGGATCAGTGGTGCACAGTATTTTCTTTGAAACAAGAGTTATTACATGTTACCAGTTCAGACCAGAGTAAGTTCTTCATATTTCTTTAAAAAGTAAAAGCTATTTATTTGGATATTTAAGTTGCCATTTCTCTTAGATAATTTTCTACACTTTGAAAATGTAAGTGCATTGTTTGAGATTATCTCATCCATTTCAGCTCAGCATGCTTCCCTTCATCTGAGTACAGAAAGGTCTTAAGCAGTTCAGCACTACAAATACTATTTGTATTTTATATTATTTTTTCTTTTACTTTTCAGAAATATAGGCTATCAGAATTTTCCCTTAATGATTTGTGTCAAAATTCAGGAAAAAAATGGGAATAATGCATTTAACTATTAAAATACAAGTTAACAGAAAGTGGTACCATTTGCTACTTGACAACGACCCCTTTCCTGTTTAGATCTGTTTAGACCTCTCTCTGTTTAGATCTGTCACAAGTTAGTTATTTGTGTCTAACTGCCACCGAAACATCATTTTCCTTTCTGTTTCAGTATAATGCTTTTGTCTAACATCATGTCTTTGTAGGTTGCTGAAAACTTTTCACACCTGAATCACTTTGAGCTGCAGATATAATCTGAATTGCTTCTTTGTGGCAGAACCTTCCTTTTTTGTTTAGATTCTACTCACTGATACAGATGAATGATAGTGTACAGCAGTAGAAAAAACCAGTGATGGTGTAATTTCTCAGCCTCTGCCATGGCTTGTTTGATTAGATGCAAGTACTATTTAGTATGATGATGATGATTTTTCAACACAGGACTTACCAGTGAATGTACTGAATGCTTAAAAGAATACTAAGATATGTTAGCAAACCCTCTGGGCAAATCTACTCCTTCATGCTGCTGTCCCCTCAGCAGTGTCAGCTGTGAAGATTTCAGTGGCTGAGGGCTGTCTGTTGTGTTCCTGCAAACATTACTCAGGAAAAGAGGCACAGTAGGTGCACAAAGCAGTGTAGATGGACCATAAATACCTTTTTACAGGATGGCATGGAATCTCCTGTCTTTAATTCCACACCAGAAAAGCAAGAACATAATTTCTTGACTCACAAATGGCTTTACTCTGTTGTGCTGGAGGTGTTAATGCCACACTGAAAGTACATTTCACCTTAGTGCCTGGGAGGATCATGGAGCAGATCTTCATGGAAGAAATTTTTAGGCAAGGGCAAGACAAAGAGATGATCCAGGACAGCCAGCACAGCTTTACTCAGGATAAATATGCCTGATGAGTCTGGTGGCCTTGTGTGATGGGGTGACCGAGACAGTGGTCAAGGGAAGACTGACCAGTGTCATCTACCTGGAGTTCTGCAAGGCTTTCAGGCTGGTTCCTCATGGCATCCTTAACTCCCAGCTGGAGAGATGTGGATTGGAAGGGTGGACTGCTCAGTGGGTGAGGAATTGGCTGAATGGCTGCAGAGGTGATCAGCAGCTCTGTGTCCATGGAGGCCCGTGGTGAGTGGTGTCCCTCAGGGCTCTGGGACCAGCGCTCTCCAATCCCTTCATTCCTGACATGGACAGTGGAACTGAGTGCACACTCAGCAAGTTTGCACTGACAAGAAATTTGTGTCCAGCTTGAGAAATGGATCCATGAGAAACTCAAGAGGGTCAAGAAGTTCAAGAGGTTCGTGTGGCTCAGGACAATCCCAGACATGGGCACAGACTGGGAGGAATCACTGAGAACAGCCCTGCAGAGGACTTGGGGGTTCTGGTGGATGAAAAACTGGGCACAAGTCAGCAGTGTGCACTGGCAGCCCAAGAGGCCAGACACTGGCTGCTCCTTTCCTGTGTTCACACTTCAGCTTCCAGCAAAACGCCTGTTTTGTCAAGAGGTGTCATCCAGGGGTCTGGTCCAGGGGTCTCTCCTGCAGGAGAAATTGGATTTCCTTGAGAGGTACCTAACCCCAGAAGCACTTTGTGCCCACTGCAAACTGAGTAGCTTCCTGAAATTAGATGGGCATTCCTGAGACTGCAGAGAGGAGACCAAACTTTGGTTATCTCTGCCACAGAGTGAAGTGAGAGTTCTTTTAATAAAGAATTAATTTTTCCAAGAAGATGGAAAATTAATTGTTTGCTAATAGCTATGATAACATTTTTAATGACCTGCCTGTAAGGGGTGAGATTATTTTCAGCATGAAATACTAAGTAGAGAAATATGATCCAGATTTCTATTTGAGTTCCTAAAGGCTCTGATCTGATCTTTCTTAATATCTGTCATGTTAGAACATATGTGAGAAAGCTTTATTGAAAAGATGTTAACTGCAAGTGACAGTGTTAGATGAGTAGCTGTGTTTTGCAATATTAGTGTGCCACATGGGACCTCAGTTTTGTATTTGTCAGAAAAGCTTTTATAGCTGTTTCCAATTCAGTTTCAGGCAAGGGGTACAACGTGAAGGCCCTGGAGTCAGAAAAACTATCCATAAAAGGCAAGGAAGGAGTGTGGCTTTGACACAGAATGACCAAGTGGAGCACTTGAGAGGGCGCAGTCAGGCTCTGGGGAGGCCAGAGGGGGAACGCTCGTGGCTCTCACTGATTTGTGAAGCATTAGAGCATCACTATGTAAATGACACATCCCTTACCACTCACAGCCACTGAAAGACCTTGTCTCCTCAAGTACAAAATTTATGTAAAAGAGCATCTCCTCTTCCTAATTTAGGGCAGAAGAAAGATTAAAGGAGTTGGCTCTGCACCATTCTGTCCAGATGTATTAAAGCTGACCTTACTGAATTAAACTAGAATTAAGCCATTGTTTTGAGTGGAACATTCATTACTTCAGCATCAGGAAGTTATTTGCTGTGTTTGGCTGTCAGGCTTATATTCCTTTGTGATGTAAATTTAGAGCTTGATTGTAAATGTATTTATATGGGGAGTGTGACAGGGTCTGTAATCACTGCCTTTGAGCTGAGGGTTTCTTGCTGCTGTACACTTGAGCTAGGATGTCTGATGGAAAGTCTGGCTTGTTGAAGCTTTCAGGACTTACAACATCAGATAAGCAAGCTGCTCACATGCAGGCTGCTCTTATTTGACTTGGCATTCAGCTGATGGAATTCATTAATTAAGTAGATTATGCCACAGCCCCGTGGACTTCTAATGGATATGCAAAGTAGCCTTGAGGTCACGCTTGGGTTTTGTGAATTATGGATTGTGACATATAAGTGTGGAATGAATATAAGCAAATGGATTAAATGCTTTGGAGATTTCTTCCATCTAAAACTTCAATTAATATTATTGTTATCATTTTTATTGTTCTGGATGCAAACTTCCAGAGGGAACCAAATAATGAATACTTTTTTCCTCAAGAAAATTACTTGAATGATGTTATAAAATCTATTCATTGTAGTATTTGCTTATGGGGGAAAGAAATTAATCCCACACTTTTTTTTTTTTCCTTATGTAGCTCACATTTATAGTGTCAAAAGTAAAAAATATGCAGTGTTTCTTCACTGAGTTTGTATGTGAGAGAGAAGAAATGCTTTTTGGAAGATGCTAAAATGATTTCAGAAGACTGCTATGATTTATAGTTAGCTGGGTTAATTAGCATGTACTTGAAGACATTTTGAGAGGTGTTGATGGTAATCATAAGAAGCTTAGTAACAAATACGGAAATTTTAGGTTCAATATGCACATGTTTTGAAACTGCCACAAAAACAAGCTGGGAGGTGGGAGATGAGCCAAGTATGGTACTGTGAGCTGGAGGGGGTGTGGATCTGACTTGGGGTGAGGTCAAAGTAGGAGCCTGACCAGAGTCAGGTGCAGAAACGTCCCCTGAGGCCTCTGCTGACTTTAAGGAGTCAGACAGAGGTGGAGGAGGTGGAATTACAGAGCCATGGAATGGTTTGGGCAGGAAGGGACCTCACAGATCCTCTCATTCCAAGCCCCTGCCAGGGGAGTGGTGTGGGGTTTGTTATAAAAATGTATCAGCTATGAGACCTTTATGGATAAATAATCCCCAACTGTACTACTACTGCCTTAGGATCTCTTCTGCAGACTACACTGATCTATTGTTGGGTTTAGTGGCTTTTCCCATGCATTTTTTTTCTAAAAAGCACGCAGTGTAGTAGTCCTTTGAGCTCACACTTTTTTTTTTTTTCTGTGTATTTGAACTTCACAGAAAACACATGGTATTTTCGCTTGAAGTTCTAAAATGATTTTTTGCATTTTAAGTAAAGAGAAAGGGACTTGCTCTTGGGATAGTTTGCAGGCAGAATCTTGTATTGTGTGATTACAGAAAAGTAATGTTTGTGTGTCTGAAGCCTGGTGGGTCACGTTTACTCACTAAATGATGCACTGAGGGCTCTGCAACTGCTTGTGAGAAGCCTGGTCCTCTCAGCTTTTGCCATGCATTTTTGTATTAACTCCTCAAGGAAAAGGGAAATTTTATTGAAGGATGCCAGCTCTGTTCCTGGCAGAAATACGTAATACATTTCAAATAGTTGTGCAATATTTTTTTCCATATGCACTGCTTACAGTGTAGCAATAAAAGGTGATATTAAAGCATTTTAAGACCTTTGCAAATATGATATTTAAATGCTGATTAAGGATTTAAATGTTGGTCCATTTTAATGCTAGTGCATGAAAACCAGAATATTCAATCTGGGCTCTATTATCCCAGAGCTTAGGTTGTAAATAACAAAAAGATCAGCTGAATTAATTATTTGAGGGAAAAGAAGCATCCTCAGTTTTGCTACAGATAAAATGTATTCTGTTGTACACAAATAAAATCATTAAAAGGCAAATTAGCAGGTTTTAAATAAGGGAAGCAAATGTTAAAATTGAGAAGTGTGGCTGTTGTTAGTTGGTTTAAATGAAAAGCTGTTCCATTTTCTGACAAAATTTGAAATAGTTTTTATACGCTGACCTTTTGCAAATATAGTAGCTTGCCATTGTAAGGCCAGGAAAATTACAGAAGGATATGTCTTTAGTTCATTTTTATTTTCTGATTACTCTTATGGAAATAAAATTTTAAGCATAATTCAGTCTTTACAACTGTACAACTGAGCAATTTCCTTTGCTTCCTGCTCCAGCAGCCCCCGGCAGCCTCAGCCGTGTTGCCTGGATACTCCATCTCCTGCAGCATCTGTAAATTGGCCAATTCAACAGGAGGATTCATATTCTAAATAAAAGCCAAGTCTTGGGGTGGGAGGGGGAATGCTTTGTCAGCTGGAAGCCTGAGTGCTGCTGCAGATCTTGCTGCTGAGAAAAATAGGTGTTTGTTTGCCCAGTTGTACAGGGATATCTATTTAACAAGAAGTAACCTTTGAATTTCTATTCAGAAAGATGTCCAACAGTCTATTTCATAATGCACTTCTGCAGGCTTGTGCTTATCTTGTGCTCACTTTAAATACAGTGTAAGTAAATTGCATCTCCATGTCTAATATTATTAATATACTGTATTAATACACTGGAATATAAAATAATCATTTATGGTCCCTTTTGTAATTTTATCTTGAAAGTTAATTTATTTTGCCTGCCATTTTTTTTTCTGAAAAATCCTTTTGCAAATTACAGATAAATACTTTTCTTTCTTCTTCCCTTTCTTTCTTCCTACAAGTGATTGCTGGCAGTTTTATCAGCACAGATTTGATTCAATTAGAATTCTTTCAGGCTTTTGTAAGCAAAGCAGCAAAAGAAGCAGAATGGGTAATGCAGTTATTTAAGTTTTCTTTCACATGTGTTTGCAGAAATTATTAATTAAATGAACAGAGTTTAAGGAAAATTTTGATTGTCATTTTATTCATGTATAGAGTTTTATAACATTCAAAATTTAGAAAATTGGTGGTTCAGGCTGCTACCTATGTAATAAGCTTAAAAAGCCATTTGCTAATGGGGGTAATTTAATTTTCTCAACTTAATTCTTCCATTTATAGATTTCACTGCTGGGCTGTGAAAATAGTGCAATGTATAAAATGTTCTGTTGGAAATTTTCATCTGGAGCTGGAGTAAGCTTCTAATTCAGGATTGTACCACAGGAAGCCTCCACTGCTTGAGAAACATAAACCAGGCTTTGTTCCTTTCTGTGCTTTGCAAATACTAATCTTCAGTTGCCCTGTTAAAATTACAATATACAGAAGAAGCTGTGGATTTAGAATATCATTAATTGGCTGGTTTTCCTTTAATCTGAAGTAAAATGAAAAAATTTGTGTGATTTTTAATCTCATTGTGCTTTTTGTCTCATTTTACATTTTTTTCTTATTGGCAGTTGTGACATAATTGTAACATTTTCCTGCCAGGATTATTTTTTTCCTGAAGAGCAATTAGATACTGGAAAATTCAAGTTTTATAAAGTGATATGAGCTACCTTTCTATTGACAGACACTGATTCTTATGAGCCCTCCTGTATATGCAGCCTGTGAGCAGAGCTCTGCAAGAGGTCCTCTCTTATGTGAGAGTTTCTAAGTGAGCATGCATGTCTTTGTCCCAGCAAACTTCCATTCCAGACTCTCATTCCTGCTTTAGTGGTGTTATTGCTCCCTCTGGTGTGTCCTGCAAGCCAGGTTTCTTTTTAAGACTGAGATTTTTATATCAAAAATAGTTTATCCTTCTAACAAATGTAAATATGAGTAGTAAACACATAAGTTATTTTGTATATATATTTTTTAAGCAACATGAAAATAACTGTATTCAAGCTGAACATCCTATTCAGATAAGAACCATCTGGAGCAGAGTTGGGTTGCCAAGCAGTTTCTAATGTACTTCTGCACAAAATTAGAGAGGTGACTGTGTAACCTTTGATAACTGCTGACATTTAGCAAGGATGTCTCCACTTTAGTGTAATGCGTTTCTGGTGTAGGAATATGATCATGGATTTATTTTTTAAAGGTTCAGATTACCTTTGGGTTGCATTATGGGCTTTTTGGTACCTGTAGCTTTCTGTGCAGCAGTACCACAGTGAGCTGAATCCGTGGTGTATTTGAAATTTCCAGTGCTGTGTGGGAGATTTAAGCATTCTTTCACTGACTTGAACTCTGTTTCAGTGAGTTAGCTTGAGTATTTTAGTGAATATCTCTTCCAGCTGCATTCATTACTTCATGGCAGGGTATCTTACTTGTGTAGTGTCCAGGAGTGTTGGCCTCTTTCTTCCTGGACAAAAGTGCAGCACCCCAAACAATGATTCCAGTTTTAATGGGACCACTGGGTACTGCTTTCCAGTCCCACATAACTGAGATGACACATACTATTTGATTTGAGGCTGAAGGAAATAGAAATAAAAGCTGAAATTGTGGTCAGCACTGCACATTACAATATCTGAGAATTCCTTCAAGATCATCTGCTTAAAGTGCTGTATTTGAACCCTTTTAGATTATAACTGGCTTTGGCTGTGCTGTTAAAGAGCATTGGTACTTCAGAAAAGAGAGGTTTGGAGGTTTTTTAAAGGATTATTTAATATATTTTTACATTTTAATTCATAACAGTGTTAGTAACTGAATTCAAAGCAACCCCCAGAAATTACTCTAAAATACTTAGTGAAAGGTATCATAATTTTAATGTGACAAGACATGTTTCCTTACAGTTCTTTGGTGGAGAGTAAGTAGTTAGATTTCTTTTCCATACTTGCAAAAGTCCCGAGTAAGAGCAGATGTTGTCCCAGTGGGAAATAACCTCACATCATGAAATTTCTGAGGTGACATACTTGGAATACTTGACTCTCTCGAGCTCCTTTCCCATATGCTTTTGGAAGTTTTCACATTTTGGTTTCTGTCTCTCTAGGAAACCTTCTCATCCTCAGCTTGAAGCCTTCGTTAAGCATATGTCCAAAGGGTCTGCAGCCCAAATGGATGGTTCTCTGAGCAGCCTGCCTCACTTCCCCAGCCATTCATTGTGTGAAATGGGAGAGCTTACACAGACAGGTGAGTTCCCCTAGCAGCTCTGTCTCATCCTCTGCTCTGTTAAACACAGTCTGCTTGAAAAGGGATCTTCTGATTCTCTTTGTGTTGACATAAATGCTTTTTTATGGAAGCTTATCATGTTGGTCATATCCTAAGCTATGCTGGGATATGTAACTCAGCTGTAAAAGTGGGAACAGTTTAGAAACCATGCTTTGTCCTAAAGCTTGACAATCCTGTTACACACTGGTCAATCTTGGCATATCTTTTAAATTCTTTTGTAGCAAGTCAGAGCACCTTTCTTTCATGTTGTTTCACACCTCAGAACTCCTCTGTTACCCTTGTGACAAACAGCTTTGATCAGTCCCTCCTGAGGAAGATCTGGTGCTCTGTTGCTGACAGGGCTGGGATTCAAAGGGACCCTGTGTCCCCTCCAGGAGATGCTGATGTAGCAGACAAACATGGTGCTTGTGTTATGGAAATGCTTCATGCATCTGGTGCCTGTCAAATCCTTGTGTGTTCTGGGATCCCTTTGGAAGGAATCCTTGGCCACTGTCAAGCCTTGCAAAGTGATGTCAGGAGAAGGTGAGGCAGGACACCACCTAAATTGCACAAACACATGGACTGTGTCACTGAGCTGGCATCTGGGGACTCTGGTGGGATGCAGCAAGGTACATAGAGGTGTTCTAGTGCAGAAGGGGCTCATGCCTATTGCTTTGCTCTTGTGCAAGAGGTGTGGATTCTGGAGTAGAGGTTTTGGCACATGAGAAGGATACACTCTCCAGCTGGATAAAGGCAGAGCTGTAGCATAAATTATCAAACAATTTAAATGCTCCCTGAAGGATGGAGAAGGAGGCTTGATGGAATTGCTACACCTCATGATTGTTTTGTGAGTTTACACACTAATTTAAATTTTGTGTATTTGTGTCCTGACTGCTGGTGGTTTTATTGGCTGCCATAAATTTTCAGGGGCACAGCATTCTCTGCAGGCCTGAAAACCTGACTGAGGTGCAGTCTTCAAAAACTCCTTACTTTTATAGTCATGTTAGACCCCACCAGTCTATGTTTTAGTCCAAAGAATTAATATTAAACCACTGAGGATTTAAACAAATTTTATGGAACCAATGTATTTTCTGTATTTCAGGCTAGTTCCTAGAATCTGAGAGATACTGAAGAATAGAAAATTTCTCATGTTTCAGACAGTTTTCTTAACAGTCATCATAACTGAAGTTCAGATTTGTAAGTTTACCAGTAAGGCTACTAGCTGTAATTTTTTTCTGCGTGACTGCAAAGATTCTCATCATGTGTTGTAATTTCTGTCAAAATTCAGGGGTGGTACAACACTTGCGAAATGGACAACTGCTCCGAGAGATTTACATCAACAAACACAAGCTGCTCCCTAGTGACTGGACAGCCAAGCAGCTCTACTTGGAGACCACAGGGAAAAGCCGAACCCTGCAGAGTGCACTGGCCCTGCTCTACACCTTTTTGCCAGATTTTGACTGGAAGAAAATTAACATGAGGCACCAGTGGAGCACCATTTTCTGCTCAGGAAGCTGTGACTGTCCCATGAGAAACCACTACCTGGAAGAGGAGCAGCGCAGGCAGTACAGCTTACGGGTGAAAAACAATAATTTGGAGAATATATACGTGGATATGGCAAAGATTGTGGGTATTCCCACCAGGCAGCTGAGAGCTTCTAACCCAATAGATTCTCTCTTATGCTATTTCTGTCATAATGTCTCATTTCCATGTACCAAAGCTGGCTGCATTGGTATGGAACACTTCAAAGTAATCAAGAGACACCAGCTGGAGGATGAGAGAGAAAGACAGGAGAAGAAACTTTACTTCTTGTATGCACTATTGGCTACTCATCCTCTCCTCAACCAGACTGTCAATAGGCTGCAGCGTATTGCAGAAGGCAAGAAGGAGGAAGTGTTTGTCCTCTACTCTGCACATGATGTCACCTTGTCACCTGTTCTTAGTGCCTTGGGCATTACAGAGGCCAGATTTCCCAGATTTGCTGCCAGATTAGTTTTTGAGCTGTGGCAGGATGGGAAGAGGCCCAAAGAACATTTTATCCGCATCCTGTACAACGGTGCTGATGTCACATTCCAGACCTCGTTTTGCAAGGATCATTATAAACGTTCCAGCAAGCCAATGTGCCCACTAGAAAAACTTGTCAACTTTGTCAAGAGGGACATGTTCTTAATTTTTAACAGTACAAACTACTATGATGCATGTCATAGGAGAGCACTGTAGAGAAGGGAGGAGGAAAGGAGGCAGTGTTAACTTATGTCAGTGATCTGTTTTCTGGCAGAGGCACAGTTCAGTTTTCTTACTTCTTGTATTTTCATGTGTGAGTACAGAAGGGTAATGCTTGAAACATTATTCAAATAGTTTTATTTTCATTCAGGCTGCAGATGGCCTTCAGTAGAAGAACAAATGCCAAGGGTTATGTGTATGTGTACGCTCACAAATGCTGTTAACTGTTGTGATAAACCATGTGGTGAATGTAAGCTGGCCCTTGCTTGGTAGAGTGAGAGAGCATAGACTTTGTGTTTCTCTGTTCCAGAGCAATAATTGGATAGCCTAAGTTTAAAGCCAAAACTCCATTTTTTTTTCTAGCACCATCTCACTGTCACTTTAAGCACTTAGTGTCAGGGTCATTATGAATTCCAGGTGTCTGCATTAAGGCATTTTAAAGGAATGTTTGAATTTCTTTACTCAGAGGAAGCCTTCTAATATTATGGTCCTTAAAGCAAAGTGCATGTGTGTGTGTGAATACTTCCCTGAGCATGTACAAATGAGCGTGTGCCTTTTGCACCTCACAGACCTAGAAACCCTTGGCTATTGTTGCCAGTGCCAGAGAAGGGTGTACTGGAAAAGGGATACAAAACTCTACTCTCTGATCGCACTTTCAGCACTTTGAATAGTTCAAACACAGTCTAGAAACATGTAAAGGCCTTGTGATGTTAAAATAGACAGCAAACACTAACAGTACCACTAAACCTGAGTGGGAAATTAGAAATCAGTTTTCTGGTGAAATGTTGGGCTCTTTCCCATTGTGAACATGTTCAAGCTGTTGTGCTATGGTACAAATCAGTATTTTAGGAATTTGCTATGGTGACTGCTTGAGACAGCTTGACTAAATACTGAGAAAACTTTGTAGTTGAGTTAGTATTTTTATGGACTAGGAAGCTCTTATTTTGTAAGACCAGACTTGTACATATTGTACTGTGTATATTTATAACACAGTAGATTTTTCTTACTTGTTTAGTTTGTAAAGACTTATGGAGGTCACTTTTTAGACATTTTTTTTTCCTTGATTAGGATGTTTAGACTTAAGAATAAACTGTCTGTTATGGGTAATTTGAACAATGAGTAGATATGAAAACTTCAGACTGCTTTCATCTCTGTAGGAGTAGTAAATTGAGAACCAATTTTTAATAGAATTCCTAGAAATTTTATAATGATGGAGGTTTTTTAACCTCTAGAATAAACTAGTCTGTGACTTGTGATTCAATGGTGCTAGTTTGTCAAAGAAAACATAACTCAACGTAAGTTCTCTGACTCTTGGCATTCCACTCTGTTTTCAATGCTGCATTTGAACATGTTTCTTAAAATAAAATTCTGGGGTCTCTTTGTGGTTTTGTGTGTTATGCTTGTTGTGATTTCCTTAGCTGATTGCAGGAACAAGGTGGATATTGTTAAGCTGCTTGTTGCATTCCTAATTTCTGCACTTAATCTGTCCTGGGCCCCAGTCTGGGCAGGAGCAAGTAAACATTTCATGAATACTGAACTAGAAATCCTAATAGAATATTTGGGGCTTTTGTACCACATTGGAGTGGTAGCCTTCTGTCTAAGAGACTGCTTCTTTGCTGGAGAGCAAATAGGAAGAGAGAATCTGAAAGCTGAGCTGACTTTGGAAATTACATGAAGGGGACCTTTTGCCCAATATAAGTAGCAAAGGCCCATAACTTTTCCTTTATGTTGAGGTAGGACCTCCTGTGATTGTGCCCCCACTGCCTCTTCTCCTGTCACTGGGCAACACTGTGAATATGTCTCTTACAGTTCCCTTCAGGTATTGATGAGATTTCCTTGAGCCTTCTCTGGGCCAAGCAGACCCAGCTCTAACCTCATCTCAGGTGCTCCAGACCCTTGATCATCGTGGCTGTCACTGGGGGCTCTCCAGCAGCTCCATCTCTCTAGTCCTGGTGTGACACTGATAGCTGTTCAGCCAAAAAAGCCTCCACTGTGGTCAGGGCAGTCACAAGAAACCTGGATTGGAGAATTTAGGGAAATCTGGAACTAAATTTCAGTTACCAGCTTCAGGTTGTCAGTACCTGCTCAGCTGTATGTGTGAGGGTCACTGGGTGGGCAGAACCAAATTCTTAATGTAAAAATAATTTTTAAAAAAAGGGCAAAAGCTAATTATTCTTTTGTGTATGCACAGTTCATTAAGATATTAGTCTCTCCTAAACCATACACACAGAGGATCTGCAGCAATGAAAAACTTGATCCATCTCCAGTGCCACCAGAAGAGCTAAAGGAAGAAACAGGGCTGAGATCACGCTCACAAACCTTGGACCTGGCTGTGGAGATAAAGTAATAAGCAAAACTGCATTACTGAAGTCGATTAATCATTACCTTTTGAAGTTTGACCTAATTTATGATTCAATTTGTAATTTCAAGTGGATTTATATTTGGATTAAGGTAACATGTAACTACCTGAATAATGAAAAGAGGAATTGGTGGAAATTTATCTATCTTGGAATTGATAAATAGCCTTTTTGTAGGGGTGCACTGATGAATTAGCTGTACTAACTGGGAAACACTGGCTTGAGCAGTTGCGCAGTTTAATCAAGTGGTAGAGCAGGACTAAAAGCTGCTGCTTTAAGGAATGCTGCTTGAGATCTTGCTCTTGGCTTGAAACCGATGTGGGAGTGGGCTGTTTTGTTGTGTGCTAAACACTGTATTCAGAAACTGATGTTTAAACATGTTGAGCACTTGTAGTGTGCTCAATGAAATCCGCGCAGTGCTTCCTCACCCGACCCAGCTCATTTTCCAGTGCAGTGCTGATGTTCCGTTTCTCCCTGTGCTCCCCTCTGTTCCTTCCATTTCTAGGAAGCCGTAAGCAGGCGCTCCTTGCACACTGAGTGCCAAAGGGCCTGGCCTGAGCTGCCGTGCGTGGTCTGTGCATGAGAAGGGAGGGAAGGGCTCCAGACGGGAATTCCCGGGGCCGCAGCCTGCGGGAGCGGGATCCCCCGGATCCCCCCGATCCCCCCGGATCCCCCGGATCCCCCGGATCCCCCGGATCCCCCGGATCCCCCGAATCCCCGGAGCGCGGCGGGGCGGCGGCGCCCTCGCGTGGCGGCTCCCTGCGCTGCAGCCCGGCGTCGCGGGAGTTACAGCGGGAAGCCTATTCTATATGGAAGTATTAAACAGAGTATTATTTTTTCCTGTCACTTTCCTGGTTTGGTCTCAGTTTGCTTGCCTTGCAGTTTTGTTCCTTCTCCCTTTTTCATACAAAAGTGGCTATGCTGCATGAGATACTATGACCTTATTCAAGCAGTTGAGATGTGACAGAGTCTGAACTTCGTAAATTTCCTTCAAACTGAAATCAAACACCATTAAGCTTGTTGTTTCCAAATGTTAGATAATAAGCCTTCTTCTTGTGGAGAAAGTTGGTGGATTCTTAGAGTCCTGCTCGTCCCGGGTCTGGAGCCGGGATGTCCCTGCAGCCTCCCCTGCCAGGCCAGGGCTCCCAGTGATGGTCTGGGTTTTGGACAACAGCAGAGCTGAATAGTTCCCAAAGAAGAAGCCACATCCCCAGGAAAACTTCCTGCCTTAGCTAACAAACAAGAGCTAGCTAAAAGCAAAGACACAACTCTCCTGGCCTCACAGGAGAGAGAGACGGGGAGGCTGTGAGATCTGAACACAAACTGAGTGTTGAGGAGTTTCCCCGGCTTCCCCCTCCCAGCCCTAAGTTACAGGACCCGTGTGTGGGCATAAAGCCCACGGTAGGGGCTACAGTGTCAGCATCATCCCAGGACACAGGCCTACAGATTTGTAATGTGTCTTACAGATGCCATTGTAGAATGGTCATGGGAAGATGTGAGAGGGGAAAGTTTGAGCAGAAGTTGTTGCTGTAGGTCCTTCCAAAACAGGATATGTAGGATAAAAGATGAGAAATAGATAGCAAATAGAAAATGTGGCTTCTTGCATCCACCTTTCCTGGAGCAGGTACAGAGGCAGTGGTTTGAAGCTGTTCCTAAGCAGGAGACTGAGGACCCACGGCCACCTGCAGGACAGAAGGAATGTTTGGGGCAGCTGCAGCGGGTCCTGCAGGGTGCATGTGTGAGTGCTGGGGTGTATGCAGCACTGGCTGAAGTAACTGGAAGGTTAAAGGGGCCAGGGCACACTGAGGGCTGTCTTACTCATGGCTGGACCTGTGTAGGCACAGCTGCAGGTACTGGATAGGCCCAAACAATTTTGTCATCCGAAGCAGAGTGATCTAAGAAGGGTTTATGCAGATTTGGATGATGAGAGGGATGATTGTAATACTGTTTCATCTTTTTAAAAGTCTGTCACCAAAAGTGGTGAGTAGCTGAGATGGAATCAAGTCTGGCTCCTGATGAAACAGTATTGATCCACTGGTTGCTAATTTTATTTTCCTTTTTGAACTGATTGCATACTGAATGTTCTTCTTTAGCAATGCCAGTTCTAACAGACTTTTGACCAATTCAGTGCTTTTTTTAACAACAAACTTCAACTACCGAACCTTTGTAAGTAACAGGCTACAGTGCTTTTCTGCTTTGCTCATACATGCATAACTCAGGCATATCTTGAAGGATGATTAATAGCTACTGTCATTTTTAGCTGTCAAGTGGGCAACAATAATAGCTTGGATCCTATCTCAAGCACCAGAGAGGTGTCTTTTTGCTTAAACCTCTTCCCAGGGGGATTAAATGATGTCCATTATTATGTAATAGGACTGGTGTAAGATGACATTTGTCAGCAATTAGTGAGCTCTCGGCTGTGTTCCTAACCCTTTAGCTGTGAACCCAGCATTAAGTAGGTTTAGGGAGAGTTTTACCTGTTAATATTTAACTTGAGTCTGCAATCTGGTAATTGGGGTTTTGGTAAGAAAGAGCACTGCATCTTGTTGAAGAGAGATAAAAACTTTTGCTTTTAAGAGGGGACTGGAAGCAGGCTGTGCTGCTCTGGTGTTTGTAAGGAGCGGGCAGCCAGCTTAAACACAGATAGATGGGGGCTCATTAGCTGTAAGGGCTTGTTGTGAATCTTTGCTGCTTCTGATTGGCATAGAATGGAAGGTAATTGTCCTAGCAGGACCCATGTGTCCCGGTATCCATGTGAAACCACTGGATTTGACTGAATCTCACCTTTCCACAAAGGACTGACTACGTGCCATCCGTAATTTTCCTAAAGCACTTTGATGGGACACAGACCTTCACTTTGCCTGTTTTGCCAGGAGGAAAACTTCCTGCAAATCCTGGAAGCCAATGGCAGGAGGGAAAGCAGCCCTTCTGTGTCCTCGATAGCTTCTTGTGTACTCCATGTGCCCTTGGCTGGAGCTGCTGGAGCCGTGGGGTGCTGCAGTGGTGTGGCCCTGCGCCCTCCCTGCTGCCCATCGCCTCCCTGCTGCAGGTTAGATCCCGTGCCTTTGCTCCTGCTCTGGAGCTGTTGCCCTTTTCACTGCTGCCATCCCCTGATGTTTGTGGAGCAGCACTGAAAAACGCTGCCTGTGGCCTTGCAAGTAACTCGCCACACACACAGTTTTAATAGCAGTTTGCTGACCTTGGTCGTCATTGATGGCTTCAATTTTAGTTAGAGGTCAGTGTTCCTTCCTCAACATCAGATGACAATGCAAATGCTACACCTAGTTGTTTTTTTTGTTTGTTTGGTTGGTTTTTTTTTTTTTTCTTTTTTTTTGGTCAGGGAAATAAACACCTTTACTGTCTTCCAGCTCCTTCACTGGATGCAAAAAGTCGAATTTTCTAAGAGCGATCCAGATTCTCAATCCTGCAATTCCACCTGCAAGGTTCTCTCATACCCAGGGCTGTGAGGGGCACACGGGGCTATGAGGGGCACAGGGGGCTGTGAGGAGTTGTGAGGGGCACATGGAGCTGTGAGGGCACAGGGGGCTGTGAGGGGCACAGGGGGCTGTGAGGGGCACACAGGGCTGTGAGGGGCACACAGGGCTGTGAGGGGCTCACGGGGCTGTGAGGGGCATACGGTCTGTGAGGAGAACACGGGGCTATGAGAGGCACAGGGGACTGTGAAGGGGCACACGGAGCCATGAGGAGAACACGGGGCTGTGAGGGGCACACGGGCTGTGAGTGGCACATGGGGCTGTGAGGGGCACACGGGCTGTGAGTGGCACATGGGGCTGTGAGGGGCACACGGGCTGTGAGGGGCACAGGGGGCTGTGAGTGGCACATGGGGCTGTGAGGGGCACACGGGGCTGTGAGTGGCACACGGAGCTGTTAGGGGCACAGGGGGTGTGAGGAGAACACAGGGCTGTGAGGGGCACACAGGGGGCTGTGAGGGGCACATGGGGCTGTGAGGGGTTGTGAGGGGCACACGGAGCTGTGAGTGGCACACGGGGCTATGAGGGGCACAGGGGGTGTGAGGAGAACACAGGGCTGTGAGGGGCACACAGGGGGCTGTGAGTGGCACATGGGGCTATGGAGGGCTGTGAGGGGCACAGGGAGCTGTGAGG
The DNA here is from genome assembly GCF_048771995.1 of Taeniopygia guttata. Classification (NCBI taxonomy): domain Eukaryota; kingdom Metazoa; phylum Chordata; class Aves; order Passeriformes; family Estrildidae; genus Taeniopygia; species Taeniopygia guttata. Next base: position 7,796,908 of record NC_133034.1, read on the forward strand.
GGCACACGGGCTATGAGGGGCACAGGGGGCTGTGAAGGGGCACACGGAGCCATGAGGAGAACACGGGGCTGTGAGGGGCACAGGGGGTGTGAGGAGAACACAGGGCTGTGAGGGGCACAGGGGGCTGTGAGTGGCACATGGGGCTGTGAGGGGCACAGGGGGCTGTGAGGGGCACAGGGGGCTGTGAGGGGTACACGGGGCTGTGAGGGGCACACGGGCTGTGAGTGGCACACGGGGCTGCAGGTGCCGGAGCGGAGGAGGAGGGCGGAGGATGCTCCGGTGACCGGAGCAGCCCCGGGATGCCGGAGGTGGGAGTACTGGGGACCGGGACCACCGGGAGTATGTCCTGCCCGCTCCTGCGGCTCGGTTCGGGTACGGACTGCCGGGATGCGGTACCCAAAGCGGGGAACGTGCTGTGAAATCCCGACGGAGTGAAGCTGCACCCGAGAGACCCCCTGGCCGGCCCTGCCTCTCCTGGGGGAGCGTCTGCTGGAGACGGGCCCAGGACGGACGGCGCTGCACGGATCCGCACCGCTCCCCAAAAACGTGACCAGCAGGAAAACTGCGGTCATCCGGGCCTTAAACAGGAGGTATGGAAACGGCTCTAAAGAGCACATTCCCAAGTGGATCGTGTGTAAGGTGTGGCGCTGAGGAATGGCGGGGTGTGGCCGTGTGAGTGAGGCTGAGGAGCGAGTTGCTCTCCCCGCAGCCCTGTGTGTGTCTGTCTGTGTCTGTCTGTGTGTGAGCAGGTCTGAGCAACAGCACAGTCTGGTGAAATGTCCAAGCCAGGGCTTTCCCTGGAGATGGGATCTTCTCTCCCTCCAGCAAATCCCCACAAATTATTTCCTCCAAATAACTGGAATGCCGCCCTAAGCAGCCTTCTGCTTCATCCAGAAATTCTGGATGCAGGTTGAGTTCATGCCCTGCGCTGATGTTGTACCTCAGCTTCAAATGCTGTTTTAATTTCCTGTATTAATGCTCTCATGTATCTGTAAAGGGAGTAAATCAGCACTGGCATACTTGACAGTCATCAGCTGTTGCATAAATGTTTATTTCCCTATAAATATGGTATAGATTGCATTCACCTTTGGCTGTTGTGAGGATATTTTGGTAGTTATATCTTGGGCTTGGAACCTGTCTGATCGGAGAACATAGAAATTAAAAGTATGTGAATGAAATGAGAAAGTTACAGGATGTCAAATATTTACCACTGGTAACAGCAGGTGCAGGGAACAGTTTGCTTGCAAGCTCAAAACTGAAATATGTTATGAAATCCCTTTGAATATTTCTGGATGTGGCACTAAGAATATGAAATTGGATTGGTGATCCTTCAGCCAGACTGTTCTGTAATCCTGTGTGGTTAATTTGTGGATGGAAAGATGATAGATTAGTAAATAGGTCATTGTGCACACTTCTAACTTTAAACATACTATTGTTGCTATGGAATAGGAAATGTAGTATTTGCTTTAGTTTCTTTTTTAAATGGCATTGTTTCATCAGTAGAGAATCCAGGTCATGTTTTCTCAAGCCTGTGTGCTTTTAAATAATGCATATGGATTGAGTATGAAGCATGTTTCATCCTCATTCTCTTAAGCTTTCAATTTATCACAGAAGCAGTCACAATTCTTTGGCCTCTTGGAGCTCTCGAGCACATTGAAACATATAATTTCACCAGTATGAAATGGTGTTAAAATACCTGGTGTAACCTTTGAAGGTTTCTCTCTCTATATTTATTATAAATAACTCTCAGGATAACACAAAGAATAAGTGCCCTGCAGGTTATACCAATTAAGACAAAATAAAACTATTTAGCACCAACATTGGCAAGGGAGGAATGAGGGTCTTTCTCAGAGCCTGGATGGGGCTGTGTGAGAGAAAACCAGAGCCAAGTGAGGCTGCTGCCTGGGGACTGCAGGAGGGAGATCTCAGGGAGGAAAGGATGGTGCACTAAGGAAGTGCTGCGACCCAGAGAATGCATGGAGCCATTCTCCCTCTCCCTCAGTGCTGGTGAAGGATCTGTTTCAAATGCCATGTCCTCTTTTGAACATCCAGAACAGTTAGAAAGCTCAAAACTATGGTTGAACCACCTGGAGGGAGACTCCAGAGAGAAATCGGGAAGGGGAGAAGGGTTTAATCAAATGCAAATATGGTTACTATGAAAATAAAAAAGAGAAGGATTTGAATCTCTTCTTCCTTGTGGTTAGAGCTAGAAGTAGTTATAGTTAAAAATACTAAGAATTTAAAGCATTTAAGAAAGAAATTGTAGGAGTAAGCCTACCAGAATTGTGGGATGAACTGGTGGGAGAGATTTGGAGTCACAGACTGTTGCTGCAGCCCCCAGCCAGATAATAATTAGCATTGACTCCATGATTGCAGAAGGCTGATCAATTGCTTTATTACATCATCTTATACTATATTATACTATATTTATTAAGAAACACAGTAACCCTTCCAACTAGTCCAATACAGCTTTGACCTAATTGGTCAATCCATCCAAACACCATCCTGTATCCAATTAAGAAATCACCCTTTGGTAAACAAATCTCCATTACACATTCCACATGTGCACAACAGCAGGTGCAACAAGTGGGGATAAGACTTATTTCTAATTCTTTTCTCTAATTTTCTCACAGCCTTCCCTGGAAAACTGCCTGAGAAAGTTGTGCCTGTTGCTCTTTGTGGCCAGAGAGCTGCTGCCACAACAGACCTTCAATATCTTTAAGAACAGGAGATATAAACACCTCCCAGAGCATTTATTTTGTTTTGTAACTAGGAGATGAAGAGGTGCCTTCCAAGTCTCTCTCATCCTTTATTTTTCTTTGGTTGTATAGAAATACTTCCCCAATATCCACTACTTCTGGCAAGTATAGTGGCTGCCTCCTGGCAAACGACGCATGAATTTGGGTGTTTGGAAGCTGGGCATTTCTCCCAAGTCTTCCTTCCATGTACAGAAAGTTATCTAAAGCCTTTTTATCCATCAAAATGAAGCCACATCTTTTGGCAGGGCTGAGGCTTTTCTCAGTTCCCACTGGAGTGTGCAAATGTAGATTTCACTACTGGCACCCTGCCAAGAACCTCCTCAGGGAAAAATCTGTATCATCTTTATCTGTTACTTTTCCTTACTTCCTTCAAGCCCATCCCCTTCCCTCGCAATTTTCTCTCTTTCTAAAGAAGCTGACATATTTTTCTCTTAAACCAGTGTCCACTCAGGCAACTTCAAAATATTGATATGCATGTGTGGGGGTTTCTTTTCCAGACACAGAACTGAGAAGGTCTTACTGCATCTCTGATCCACTCTGTTTAAAAATCTTATAAATTCATGATTTTTAACTTCTTATTTAATCTTGTTGCAGTTTGGCTTTTTCAGAATCTAAGTGGTGCCTATGAGTTCATGTGCATTTGTTTGTGTGCCTGCATATAAATACAATATCTTATAGGGGTTTCTCATAAAGCCTTTTTCACTGTTTCTTGTTTATGCCCAGATCTCAAACCTGTCAAGTCAGAATTGGGATTTAATAGAACACTTTGCTCTGTGTGCACTGTACTCTTTCCTAAGGCCCTCCTAAATGTGAATTTTCAAAAATTCTTTATGTGATTTTCCAGCAAGGTTCCCTGTATGGAATGGAGTACTTTTAATGAGAATGCTTTCCTGCTAGAGGAGATTACAGTCCTGTTAATTATTGATCTAAAATTTAAAACTTGTTACAGTATTTATCAATTCAGTTTCTTTTAAAACTTCTGGGATTTGTATAGTTCATCTGCAAAGACTTGGTTGTTGCCTCCTTCTGAAAATGACTTTGCCAGTGGAAGAGAGTGAAATGTCCTTATCAAACACTCTCAGCAGATGTCTCCTCTACTGAGGAGTTTTCTCAGGCTGACAGAATGCCAATATCTGCTGTTACCCTGGTGGGCCAGCTCTGTAAATCACTGATTTGTTGGATGCATGGGAGAAAAGAGCACAAAGCTTTGGTTCTTTAATCTGGTACTTGACTGAATCTGGTCTACTGGCAGCACCTTAACACAGGAGAGAAGGACTTTTGTAATCACACCTGGCACTGGTTTGGGGAGACGTCTCCCCTTAGTAAATTTTGAACCTGGGTGGATTTCAACAACACATGTCAGGAATGTAGAAGTCACCAAGTTCTACAGATTTTATGAAAATATATGACCAACAGAGGAGAGAGATTCTCTAGGGGAAGTTAAAGACTGTTCTGAAGACACTGAAGGTGATCAGAGGTAAGATAAAAATGCATAGACACCAGGCTTCTAAAATCCTGAGCCTGCTTTTTTCTTTGTTGTTTTCCATCAATAGACACTTGTCCATAAATGTTGTGCAGGTAAAGCACCATTTCCAGGTTCTGCTTATACTCCCATAGAGCTAGCCTGAAGAGAGAGGTTTCTGAAAGGAGAGCAGGAAGGTAAGTTCCAAATTATTTTTTTGCCATGGCACTCTGCTTTCCTGATGTCAAGAGAAGAAGCAATTTCAGATTAATCTGCTGGAAACGTTAGGATGCTATTTGCATTAAGAAATGATACATGCATCTCCCAGGTGGGGATTATTAGTAATGAGTATGGCCCGTTCACAGATGTGAAGCAAACTTTGGAAAGGCTCCCCTGCACCCTCATTGAAAATGCTGATCTCATTACAACATGCAATACCTCTTGGGAAGCTCTACCAGAACACAATTCCTTTGTGATTTTACTGAGCACTGAAATTTGGAGTTGAGTGAAGAAATGTCAATCCAAAATAAGGATGTCTGGAGGAAAATCTTTTTAATGATTTAAGTTTTACAGACTTTCACAAGAAGCAGTGAAGGGATGTCATCCTTAGGATTCTGATGAAATTCCAGACTCTAAAATTATACTGACTCTGAACTCCACCTGCAGTTTCTATATAAAAACTGCTCTGCTTCCAGCTGCAGCCTCCTGTGCAGTGATGCTGTTCAGGGTCAAACAGGTGCTAGAGCTTATCTGAGAGGGAAATGATAATATAAATTATATAATTTATACTGTGCTTTGGTGCATATTTCAAAATCTGTTCGAGAGTCCTCTGGATAAAATGCACAATAGAAATGAGATACTATTTGAAGAGATTTTTATGAACCTGGCTGATTATTTAACTTTTTGGGGGTGCTAAATTATTATGCTTACTTGTGAGTTTTGCCAAAACTTAAAGCAGAAATGCACTAGATCAGTGTATACATGCAACACCAGGAAGTGCTGAGAATTTCCTTTTTCTTTATAAATTCCAAACTATAATTGAATGTAAAACTGTTTGAAGTGACTGGAAAGCTGTGGCTGAATTTAATCAGGGCTGTAATGTATGTTATATATGAATATAAGTTTCCCTCCTTCCTAGAAGTAATTAATATTCTGTTAATGCTTGTATGAGAAACACTGTGTGTTGGGTTGGGGAGAGGGAGAGTAAATGATTTGAGGAGAACTCCTGACACTGTGAGGTGTGACTCAGTGTGAAATGACAGCCTGAGCCTGCAGGTGATGATTTAGCGTTAAGTAACTTGAGGGAAGGAATATTTTCCAGTTTGCCTTGGGCACTGAGAACCTTTGTGCTTAATGCATCTTAGAAATTTTCTCTGCAGACTTTTTCAGGCTGTGAGGACTTTCTAGGGGCTTCAGTGCCTTATCCTTGCTATTCATTCCTGCCTTGAGGTAAACAGTGCCTGAATGCTCCTGGAGGTGTGAGGAATAATTCCTCTTTGATCAAGCATAGCCTGAGCCATGTGCTGCTGCTGTTCTCCATTGATTTTTTTTCTAAATTGGGCTGCAAACTGAGAGAAGTACCTGCAGTTTGATCATTTGTAATTTATAACAAACTTGTCATAGCACAGGAGACCGTGGTTAGAAGCTTTCCAAATGAAAGCAATGTTAGCAATGTCAAATGAAGTTCAAAATTCACATCAGTGGCCACACTGACCTGTGATTTTCTCTCTCCTTGCATTCACTTTTGCATCTAATTAAGATACAAGTCAGCAGTGTCCAGGTCAGAAGCTGTCCTGCTTTCTGCACACAGCAGAGCTGCCAGCTACCTCATGGGGGAAAATTAATTCCCCAGGTGTTTGTTCCACCGTGGTGTCTGAGGTATTGCTGCCAGTGTGAATATGCCATGTTGGAATCCAGGCTGCTCATTTGGGAACCCTGTACCTGTAAAGTTCTTTCATTTTTAAAGGCTACATGCACTCAGGAACTCACCACACTGTCACCTATAGCCTGGTCACTGACACCACAAATCCCTGCTCTATTCACTGCTTTCTTATTCATCCACAGACAGTAGCATTTTGGTTAATATTTTGCCTCTTGCAGGTATTCTTTTCATTCCATTCCTCTCATATTCATACCTATGAAGGTATTTCCTTCATAGTTTCTTTTATACATTTTGCAAATAACATCCTGAGCAAATATGAGTGGATTAGTGAGAACTGCAATAATCTATAATGATGTGAAATGATGACATCGTAAAGAAGTGAGTGAAGGAAATGTGCAGAACTTGGACTTTTAACCAAGCAAGATGACCCTTTGTTTCCACCTGAGCTATTGGAATTTTTAACTTTAGGGGGTAACCACCTGAATGGTGATATTCTGCCTGGTTCAAAGTGATGTATTTTGTGATGCAGGAAGTCAGTCTACCAATGGGATCCCCCATTGTGGGAGATCTGAATTTGAGTCAAAAATTCTGACTTATTTCATTTAGAGGTTCCTCTCTTTAGGATTCTATTATGGCTGTTAATAATCAAATGTGAATGAGTGATTTTTCTGAGGGGTGCTCTATCTAACAGTGTCTTTGCCAGTCCAGAGAAGAGTCTTGTATATATCAAGGGGAACCATTCCTACCTATTGTCATGATATCAAGATTTGTTGTGGCAGTTTGTCTCCAGATCTCAGGAATATCACTAATTTCCTATTCTTTCACTGCTGGAGCAGAGGAAGTGTGTCTCTTTCTCCAGGAGAGGGTGTCCCATCACTGCGTGCCAGAGAGATCTTACACATAGACTTACACACACTTTGCTCTGCTTTATCCCATGCTGTATCTCTCAGCCAAAACCAGATTGGAGAAATGCAAAGAGAATAAATAAAAAAAGAATAATGTTGATGGAAAGAAAAGGTTGATGGAAAGACTCTACATATATCTCTTTCAGGATTATTGATATTTACAAATCCTGCTGTTGAGCATAGAATATAGTTCAAGTGTCCTGGGGGAATTGTACCTATCACAATCCTTTTTCCTTTTCTGTTTCTGTAACAATCTTTCTTATATGGGGTATTTCATCCATTCCTTACCAAAATGCAACACCTAATTTATGGGCCATATTTCTGTCCTTGTTAGATTTTTTTTTTCAGGAACAAGGTGTGTTCTTTACAGCAACTACAGTGTTATAAACATCTATGCTGTGAAGTACTTTTATTTGATTTTAGCTCCTCTTCAGTGTGAATGCTGTGTGCCTCTTTCCCTCTTTTCTCTCTAAAGTGACTCATTATTCAAATGCATGGCAACTTTAATGGAAATTTGCATGGGGCTGTAGAAGTCAGGCTGGCTGGTGGTTACAGAATGAATGTGTGCAAAATTTGTTTAGGACTTCAAGTTCTTTGTTATAGTTTTGGTAGTTATTGTTTTCCAAAACCCTGACAGCTGAAGAAGAAGAAAAAGAATAAGCAGAGAGCAGATCAATAGCAGGAAAATTAACTCCTAATGTAAAATGACAGCTTGACAGTGAACACATTCAGCATGAATTGCAAATACAGCAAAGTCTGAGAACCCTAATCTCATACTTTTTCCCCCTGTTTCTATGTAATTCTTCTACAGATAGTCTTATATGTACTGTTTGCATCATAGGAGGCTTAATATAATAAATATTAGATTGCAAAAGCATTCTCACTATAATTAGAAGAATCTCATGCCTCCTCAAAAGAATTTTCAGTTATTTTGCTGCGATAAATGTTAATTTTGGAGGAATACACATAAGTCTAAGGACTCACTTTATAAGAATAAATAATCTCAAGACTTCTGTTCTGTGGTGCTCAGATGTCATGGAAGTAAACTTAAATTGGTATTGGTATTATTAGACCTGAATCAAAGCACTAGTCCTGACTTGAATTGTGGTGGCAATCAAATCCAGGCTCAGGTCCTCAACTCTTTGAATGTAAGGGGATAGCTGATGGTAGCATGTGTGTGGTGTTTGTTTTGTGCATTGTGTCCTTGGTAACTGGGGTTCAGTTGTTTCTCCAAATGCTGTATGTAGTGTTTGGGTTTTTCTCCAGCTGATTTTAGCTGTGTTAGGCCTGATCCCTGCCCTCCCTGAGCTTTGAAACAGCCAACACACCTTGCATCCTGTGTGAGCGTGTACATAGCCCCCCATGGACTTTCCTTTTGTGTTTTGACTTTCCCAGCATTTGCTGTGTGGCAGTCCCAAAGGACCACATGTGGAATGTTTCATCTGAGATCCCTAAAAACAGCTACTAATTCTCTCAGATACTTTCCACAGCTGCAAAGCATTCATTGGAACCAACTGAACTTGATTGAAAACTAGGGAAATGTCTAGTTTAGTAGCAGTAAAAGGATTAGAACTAGATGTGGTTTTGTGGCATGGGTCTGTTTTATGTCTGAAGCTTAACATTTTATAGAATGTGTGGCTGAGAGACTCACTTCGCAGTGGTGTCACACACATTCCTGTGCTTACATGTGTCCAGTGGAAAAGATGACATTTGAGGAAAGCCAATGCTTGACTGTGTTCCCTGAAATTTCCTGCAGGGACTTGGTTCCAGTCTCCTGAGAACGACTTGCAAATCCTGCGTATTGCAGCAGTTCAGATCCTCTTTCACAGCTACAAACAGACCCATCAATTACCATTCTACATCTTAAGGCAAGAGGTCATTCCCTCAGCCCCCTGCTTGGCTTCTTGGCCATGGATCACAGCTCCTGCACTCGGGCTCATGTTCACTTCTTGCGCTGGTGGAGCTGAAAGATCCTCCTAGGGATGGGAAGTGTGATGATGTCTCTCTCTGCTCATTTGTGTGTGCCTGCTCCTCTGGAAGGAGCAGGGATGTTGTGTGCAGGTGTAGGAGGGGTCACAGCGACACAGAATCCATCTTCAGCAGTTCTGGTTCTTCCCTGTGAGAAACGAGCCGGGATTCCCGTCCTGCTTTGTGTCACACCATAGCACTGGCAGCTCTTACTGCACACCAGGAGTGTGTGCTCAGGCTCTCCTGGACAGAACAACCTGCAGTGAGAGACTCTGTGTGTGTGTGCTTGCACATGCCCAGAGACATGGTGGGTATTGTGCCCAGTCAGAGATGGGAATGTCAATGTATTCCACAGAGCCTTGAAGGGATAATAAAAAAATTTATGAATACTAATTATAACTATTCCATTTTTAAGACCTCCAAAGACTGGACTGATTTAAGACAGTGCAGCTCTTAAAAAATAAAAATTAAAAAAAAAAATCAAAACTTGCTACATGAAAAAGAAATTAGGGAAGTGAGAAGCTATGCATTCAAAAAACTATCTAAAAATAAAAATACAGCTATAAAGTTTAATATCCCACTGAGCAAAAGAGAAGGTTTTTCTTGTCTGGCTACAAGAGCGTGTGCAGTTTTGCTGAAATGTAGTTCTCATTTTGCCTCATACAGTCTTTATGGCAGCAACTGCTATTTTTACTTTAGATAGGGGTTTTAATTTCATTTTTTATATTTTCATTAGCATCATAAAGGAGGTATTGTGACTGTTCTCTGCATTCTGCATGTTTAATTCTAAACTCTGACATGCAACAGGACTGGTTTGAACTGTGGCAGCTGGAAATTCAGTACAACTGGCATGCCATCCCCAAGTCTGTAAAGGAAGTGGAGTGACAAAAATACAAACTTTGCAATAAAATAAATGAAAAAAATGCTCACAGAGACCAACTGGTGTTGTATTACACTCATATTGTGACTGCTCTCTGTCACTGTCTGCATGCTGGATATTTTTGTATAATTTTACTCTGTATTCTTGGGTGGTGTGGTAGGGATTCAGTGTTACAGCACAAGTGTCCAGATGTGGAATTTTGATGTCTAATCATGGCAGCCCAGGGTGGACAGTGCAGTGCTCTCTTCCAGTGACAGAGATGCACATTTTGGTAGCCTAAAAGAACAGTCGCTATGAGAGAAATTCTGGGCGTCAGTTAAGAGAGTGAGGCAATGGAGTGAGAAGCTGCTTGTCCCTCTCAAACAATCCATATTTTTACTGATTCTCCTGAAAGACCTTCTGTCTTGGTGAGAAAGTTTTAGCTATTCCATTAAGTCTCTACCAGAAGCATGAGCAAAAACTTATTAAAGTTTTGCTTCTTTTCAGAGGATTGTTAAATTACTCCTTGGCATATTTGTCATACTGATAGTCATGTAAGAACTGGTCTGTGTGAGTAGAAATGTGAAATTTAGTACTGGTTTTCTTGGATGTAGAGTGTAGAAAGGAGCAGAGGACTTTGGCTAGCCAAGATGTTCTGGCACTTGAGAGGTCTGACTTTTAGAGAGAATAAAAACTGAGTTTGTTAACAACCACTGAAAATGAGATGTCAGAAACACTGTAAATAGTAGTGAACCACTTCAGGTTAAAATTTAGAATTCCAGTCCAGAAGTTTTAGCCTCATATATAAATGTAATAATACAAACATTTTAAACTGCTGCATTGACAACTTGTAGGAGACCAAATTCTTTTTATCATGCACAAAAGATGCAGTTCTCAGAAAATACCTATAATTTATTTTTATTTAAATTTTTAAAATATGCCTTCTTCCCAAGGTGATTTGAGTAGCATTAAAGAAGTTATGATAAACAGAGCCTGAGAGCCGGATAGATTTATGTTGCTGAAATGCCTCATTAGCCATGCAGAAAGATGTCAGAGTGAGAGTTTGTTAATTATCACCTGAAACCAGTTTCAAGCTCTTTTTGTCCATGCCTGATTTCAGCTGTTGGTCAGGAAGACAGCAGGGAAATAAGAGTTTAAACACCAGCCTCTAATTAAATCTGTTGGAGGTTCATTTCTGGCCTTGCTTTGTGCTTGCTGAGCATCTCAAGGCAAGTATGTGTGTCTCTTGCAGAGAGGTGCTGTAAGCCATGCCCTGCAGCCCCCTGAGACGCTGTCACAGTGGGACCCAATGGAACAATTTGTACTTCTCTTCAGAAACACTGCCCAGACTCTGTTTTTAGAATGCTTCCATGTCCAAGGTGTGTACGGACAAGTAAAGTGAGATGTGCCCCACAAAAGTGCTGTGGAAAGATGTATTTAGGTGCTTAGGTAATGAAGTGGTGATCCTGTATAAAAACTGTGTGTAAACAGGTAAGAACACAGGGTAATAGATAGACTTGTTGCTCTAAGGTATTTTCAGAGGCTAACTATATTTCATGCTCTCCTCATTAGTCAAAATTTCCATACGTTCCTTTCATCTCCATTATCTCATCTGTCACATGCAGCAGTAGAAATCTGAGACTGGTTTTCAAACATAATTCTAGGAAAGGGCCCCTCCCCTTTAGCTTCTGCCATGAAATACAGCAGAGAGGAACATTTAAAATAAGACATCAATTATAGAATATATGCAAAAAATTGAAATGCCATAGGCGTTATTGAGGAGGCTTGCAGACATCTTTCCTGTTGTAAAAACGAGTGACAAGACCTCAAGTTGGTAAAAGTTTTATGAGAAAGATGCCAGAACCTTCTGTCATAATCTCTTCTCAAAGGCTTTAGCTAACAACAAACAAGTTCTGTTACGACATAAGCCAGGATAATGTATAAATACAGAAAATTCATAATGTCTGTGTCAGGATATAAACCAGAGAGTTTAAATAAACTCCTCACTCCCCATCTGTCACAGTGGCAGTAGGTAGATCCTTGCTTCTATGCTTAGTTTAACTCATTTCAGTTGTTTTGTGGACTGCAAATGCCTCTTGCAGTGCCCCTTGGTCTCTCAAGTGGTTTATTAATTTTTTCTCCATTTCTTTCAGTGTACTTTTTTTGGATCCCTGTTTGAATTCAAGCTTTTTTGCTTTGTGCTGTGGCTTTTTCACTCAGAGGTCCCAAGGCTATGGCTCAGTTGCTGTTGTGCTGTGTGTGCCATCTGAGCTGCTGGGATGCTGAGGGAGAAGTGACTCCCACTCCATGGGTTCTTGTGCAGCCCTGTCTGGCACTGGTAGGGAGGAGCTGCACTGGAGAGATGAGTGTGGGCAGCTCTGGTTATTTTCACCTGTCTTTAGAAACCTGTTCATGCCTGTGGTTATGCCCTTCAGTGCCTTTGCAATACTGTTATTTTTGTTTATTCCGTAGCATGATCAGAACATGACTGTTCCTCAGTGAAAAGAAATGGTAACTGGTGCAATTGCAATATTTTCAATATTCATATTGCTACTGTCCCTTAGCCAGCCCCAGATTTGCCTTGTTAAACACTCATGCACGTTGAACAGAGGCATGAATTGATATATGGAGTTTTGGGGTTGGTTGGATTTGTTTGGTTTTTTTTTTTTTTTTCCTTCCAAATGGTTGCAGTTACTTCAAAACTCATCCATTTCTGTTATTCAAATATTGAACTGCATTAGACAAATGCAGGCTTAGGAAACATTCAGCCCAGAAAACTTCCACCTGGAAATGCAAATTACATCTTAAACCCCTTCTTCCCCATCTTCCCCATTTCTGCACACTCTGGGTAGTCTCCTCTGGAAAAGGCAATGAGATTAAAACCATATGGATGCTCTGGAGAGGGGAAAGGCCCTGAACTGAATCAAAAGCATCATTATGGGCTCATTGAGGCTGCTGATTATCAGAGAAAGCTGAGCCTTGTACCAACTTGCTAAAGGTACTTTTAAGCCATTAACACATCATCATAATACTGTAGGAGTTTGGATGGGGGGAAATAAGCCACAAAAATTGTTTTCTGTGACTGTAACTTGATCTGGTGAATGACAATATGTTCTCAATGCTGTTTGTGTAGTTTTCATTATGATTGTGGCCTTAAATAATTAGTTAATAAACAAAGCTATGGCAAAGCCTATGTTGCTGCTTTCATCATATGCTGGAAGTATTTCAGAGGTTAGGAATGAATGGCAGGGTCAATGAGGTCTCTTTGAACTCATTTGCCCCTTAATTCTTCCATAATCTTTAAATCTGCATTCCATTACCTCTAAAACATTGGCTGAACATGATTCTATGTCAGTTAAGATGCATATTCCTGGGTTCAAATAACCTCCACTGCCCTCTCTTCCTCTCTGTGGCCTGCACTGGGTTCTACTTAACTGCATTTCAAGCTCTCCAAGATGTGGTAGCTATTTGGGAAAGCAACATCATGTTATTTCTTCTTTTGTGATAGTGGCTGGCTTCTTGACTGTTTTGTGTCAGATCTTGATTTACCCCATTCAGTGTTTCTGCTATTGATGGCTTTCCTTTCTCTATTCTTTATGAAAGAACCACTCGAATTTCATTCTTTTGTCTCACCAAACTCTGCTCAGTTCAGTGAAACTGTTGAGATTAGTAAAACGGGAGAATTTCTGCATAATGTTATGGTCAGTGTCTGCAGCTTAATCTGTAATGTCCTTTCATGTCTCTTTTTTTAACCTCTGTAAGTGTTGCCTCTGGACCTATCTATTTTTTCCAATATCATGTGGCTTTTTCTTATGTTTTTAATGAGCAGTTTTTGTTTCTTGGTTGTTTGAGGTTTTTTTTTTCCTTTTCTACACTTGGGAGATAGAACTTAATGGGTTCTTAATGCCTTTCTCTTGTATTATTCCTTGATCATTCTTAGACTAGGACGGTGTTCTGGTTTTTCATCTCTCATTTCTTCTCCCGTGTGTTGGGCATTGCATTCTCTTCCTGCTTGGATTTTCATTTGTCACCAGTCCCCATTGTCTGATGATTGTCCTTTGCTCACTCCAGCTACACCTCTAGCACCTCCCTCACATCTTTCTTCCTCCGTCTGAGAGTGGCACATAGAACCTCCCTTTTCTTTACACCTTTCCAGTGAGTATTCTCGTCCCTGATAAATTTTATTGGTTATAATGGAATTCAGTGGCTATCTCTTTGTTGGAGACCACTAGACGGGTCCATTTCAGATCTGATTCCTTAGGACCAAATTAAATCTTCATCTGGTCTCTTATATCTTGTGGATGTCAGCTGCATTGCAGGAGCTGTGATCTGTGTGTGTTGGGAGAATCTGCCCACATTTCCATGGCTTGTCTGTTAACAGAGAAAGATCTATGCAGATAACTGAAGCTGTACATGTTGCATTTGTTTTTCTGTTGTTTCCATGAATTTTCCTGATTGTTACAAGCTGTTTCTGCCTGTTAGTTCCATTACTTGGAGTGTTTGTGAACCTTGAGAGGGACCTTTGTGGAGTCAATTGTAGTTGTACTGGATTTTGTACCCATTTTAGTGTTTCTTTCTCATGCTCATTGTGCTCAGAAAGACATATTCCATTTTATTGCAATCTCTGGGACTAAACGCCATGAGCTCAGGGAGTGCTTCTTTGTCACACTCTGCTATGAAAACAAGAGTTCTCCAATCTTTCATGGTCTTTCAGTCTCCTCAAAATACTAGCTGCTGGATTTTGACTTATCTAATTTCCTTTTTAGCCTTTTAATAGTTATGTTATTAGTAGAAAATATGAGTTTTTTTCATCTTACTTTAATTTTACACCTGTATATTCCCACTAGCATTGACTTTATTTACTGTAAAGTGAATGAAATCAGAATCAGGACTGAATGTATAAAACATACTTGGGTGTGCAAGTCTGATGAGCTGTGAAAGGTTTGATGGCAGTTTTGAGTGCAGGATGGTATACAATGACACACTGTTTGGTACTCTGGGAGAGCCAGGCCTGCAGGGCCCACAGGGGACAGGCAGGAGAGCTCTGTAAAAATGAGAGAGGTGACAGAAGAGCAAGTGAGAAGAAGAGAGAGGGAGAATGTGAGGACAGAGAGAAGAATGTGTAAATGGACTGATGAATGATGAGGGAATGTGCAGCTGAATTAAAGAATGTGTGAGCTGATAGATGGGAGATGGAGAAGGCAGACAGAAAACCAAATGCATTTTAGGGTATAAATAAATGTTCCAAGGAGCTATAAAGAGGAAAAGAGACTGGGGGGATATAAAGATTAAATAAAGGACTCAAAAGATAAAGGCATTCATAGCCAGGCTGGCAAACATTACAGTGGCATGACCAGGACGACATTGCTGAACAATTAAGGAAAGGAGAAAGACAGCAGGGAAAGGCTTGAGGGAAACATCAAAGTGACACCAGTGTGGCAGGACAAATCTAGTAGTGCTTTGAAATGCCCTCTGAAGAAGCTGGCTTTTCTTCTGGGGTTGTCCAGAGAGGTTTTTAAGGCCATGTATTGTCTCTGTTCTGTGCGTATTGACTTCAATGATGTGCAAGCATATTTCTCATAATCTTACTTTGCAGCCTGGGTTGAGAGCCCGCCTATGGCATTTGGTTGCTGACCTCCCAGAGCTTGTGGTATACTCATATATTCATGTTTCCTGAAATAATTTTGGAAATCTAAGGAACAATGTGAGAGATGTAAGCTCCTAATTTGACACTGAAATCAGTTCCCTTAGATTAGACACTGTAAACCTCCAGGTCATGATGTGCAGCATCCTCAAGAGCATGGAGCTGGAAGTGATCTTTTCAGTACAGCTTTAGAGAGAGTACTTAGATTTCAGTAGAAGGGACTGGCACCACTCTAATGAACAGTGAGAATCAGCATAGCTTTTTTCTCTATTCCTTGTCTACTTCTTTCTCTTAGAAAGCCTTAACTCATGGGAAATGCTGGTGTGTCTATGTTATCATTGTATGTTTTGGCTGAAAGGCTGAGGCTGTCACTTCTTATGGAGTCTTAGCTGGAATTTACTACTGGAAACTAGTTGAGTTAAAATTAAGTGCTATTTTTGACTGGTCAGATTTTATTCTCCATCTGCTACATAATCTGTTTTGCCATGGTGCTGCACAAATGCTTTTGCTGGGATGAGAAATGAGGTTGCTAGGGACAGAAAGAGGCAGCTGTCAAGTAAATCTGCTTTTTGTGAGGGCAGTGCTACCTTAAAAGAGTGTGTGAATCTATAGACAAAGATGCTTCTTATTTATAATGATTTTTAATTTTTTTTTTTTTCCGAACTGATGTAACAGAGTTCACCATGGGGCAAAAGAGGAGGGTGGAGCTTTCTTGGACTGCTATCATGCAGCAGGTCCTATGTGACAGTATAAACCAGCAAGGGCATGGGTTATGTGCTGGTGAGGGACTGCTGGCTGGCTTCATTATCTTTTAGACATGGTTGCAGGATTTAAATAATTCTTACTCTCTGATCCCCAAAGGGAGAACATTCATGTGTTAACTCAACATGGAGCAACTCATTTTAACAAAACACATCCACAATACATAAATATTTGCAATCAATACATTTATTTCTCTTTATAATTCAAAAACATTGTTTTGCCAGAATAAATGATCTTTTTTTGAGTACTGAAGCCATCCTATCTGATTGCTGATCTGATGGAGGAGGTGGAAGATGGATGTTAGAGGCACTGGTGAATAATCTGTACATCTTCACGAGTCATCCAAAGCTTTCATGCAAGGTTAAAGGTCCTGGCTAGGTTGCTAATGGTCCCATGTCCTCACTAAGTTTTTATCCAGCCTGTTGCCTGAGGATTCATATGGGGTACAGACACAATTACAAGTCAATAGGGTGTTAAACTTTAGAGTTAAGTGATGGGGAAAAGGAGTATAAACTTCAACACTCCAAACCCTTATGATCTATGTTTTTCCCCAGAGATAGTAAGCCAGAACTATCTGCTGGAGCCAGTTTAGGATTTTATAAAAAATACAAAGTCAGAGACAAGTGGATGTTTTACTGTGTACTCTTGCCAATTATTTTCTGACTATTTCTCTGTCATATTTTAGTGGGGCTGGCCTGTTGTGCTTTAGCAGCATCAGTTACTGAGAATTTTAGAATGACCTGGTGAGACTTCCATGCCTTTTTTGATCAGTTAAAACTGGAAGAACTGCCCCTTAATCCACAATTACAAATGTTAATGATTGGTGGGCTATTTAGCAAAACATTCCAGAGAAGAGCACAGTAAAATTGTTATCTGAGGTATTTTTTCAGGTTCCAAGCACAAGAAATGCACTGATTTTACCAATTTAGGGCGAAGCTCAGCAGAAATCATGGAAAACTTTGCAGGTCTTAGAATAACCTGAGGACACCAGTGGCTCAAGGCTGATCATGGCACATGTCATAACTTGTGTGGTGTGTCTGTGATGAGTGCTACAAGACAAAGCAATGTTAGAAACTACAGGGTCAGAACAGTCACTTAAAAGCAAATGGGCTCAAGGTAAATTAGGACAACATTCAGTGCACTCTGCTGGGGACATCCAACTCAGCACACAACCCTTCTTTTTCACAAGTTTTGGTGGGTTTATCAGTAAGCTCTGCCTCTGTGTTTCCCAGTTCCAGTGCTGCCCAGCCTTGCTCTTCAGGACACTATATTCAGGGTGTACCTGTAGAGTACCTCTGTCCTTCTCTTCCCTCCTGCCCCTTGCAGCCATAAGAACAACCCCGCCTTGTTCTCTGGGGACAGATATCATTCTCCAGTATCAGCTGAGAATCCTTGATCAGCCCTAGAGCCAGGCTAATTAGTCAGAGCACAGCAGCCAGCCTGCTGCAGGGAGCAGAAATGAAATTTGTGTGTTGTACAGACAAGTGTGCTCTCATGGAGCTGGGATGTGTATCTGTAGCTTTGTGCTGTGCAGTCGTTACCTGTCAGGCACTGGGTATGAGCTTTGGATAGCACAACTCCAGCCAAACAACAGTCAAATAAATTCAGTTGTCAAGAAGATAGCCCAGTTGTCTGTTAGGTACTATGGGTTTCTCCTCTGGTCTCTGCAATATTATGTTAATCTTGTTTATCTTAGGTTTTGTCAAAAAGTCTTCCTTTAAACTAACACTAAAGACTGGCTATTCTGCTCCCCACAAGGACAGATGTAAAAGTAGCTCATGTGCTAGACCTGTGTTTCTTCCACACACCTGCAGAGCAGGGCAGTAGTCAGTAGCTAAAAAAAAAAATTATGATGGATAGCAGCAATTATAAACCAATAATACACGGGAAACAGAAAAGATTGCTAAGAATTTCCTGCCATATGCATTTCGGAGGCATCTGGACTACATCTGGGAAAACACACTCAGGGAACTGCAGCTTGCTGGAGGTGCATGTCTGTGCTATCGAGAATAATGATAAAATGGTGCTATTCATGTTTACTTCTTTGTGTGGTGAGGGGAGGCATGGAATGCTCAATAGGAAGCATTTCTCCAAACAGATGGAGTACAAGGCAGCATTAATTGACTGAGGAGTAGGGGAGATCACCTTGTGAGCTGTTCGCTAATTTTATTGCTTAATCATATTCAAGATGATTGATAACATCCCTTAAAAAGTGAGGTACTGTGATTGTGATTAGCATAAGTGGTGACACGTAAATATGACCGACCTTAACATTTACATTTTGGCTTATTGACCACAGGGACAAGCTGATGGGGAGGAATGCATATTGCTAGAGAGTCATTAAAAACAAGGAGGATTGGAGCCCCTCTGAAAGTTGTGCCTGCTGTGTCACCAGAGCAGAGTAATTTCTTAAAAAACAATTGGATGCCTGTTGAGAAAATTGCAGAAGGAAGAAGATTATTTCTTAAAGAGTATTTTTTAATGTGTGGAAAGTTTTCAGGTGGTAATTTTTTTTTTGTCATCCCTCTCCGCTAATGAAAACGGATTATGGACCTGACTTTCTGAGGGGCTACTGAGAGTTTTGGTCAACTGATTTCTTCAGTGTATATGCATATTCCTGTAAAGAGTGAAACAACTCATAGTTGTCAGTGAGGATATTTAAAAAGAAAAGGAAAAAACCCCAAAAACCAAGTTAGGTTTCCTAATTCTACTAAAGTAAATTCAAAGAGTTTTCCCCTAGTGGACAGTGGGCTTTTATCCTGGCACACTTGTACTGTCTGTCAGAAGAAGCAGCTTAAAAATGCCTTTACACCAGAGTACAGTAAGATGTTCAAAAGCCTCAGTGCATCTGTCTTCTGGAGGGTCATTGTAAGGGACTTCTCTTGCAGTTTTTAAAATTCCAAACTTCAGCTAATAAATTTGACTTCATGAATACACCAGGGGGACAATGATGACTTGTCTTGTCTTTTTAAACAGGTCCTAAGCTGATTCTTTGTTCCATCAAAGCTTATATGCTATGGAAGTTACTGCAAAATATATTTGCTTGATCTTCCAAGGCTTGCAATTACTCTCATATTGTCTTTTCTTCACAAAGACTGATGCAGGCAAAAAAGAAAATGCGTGTTTTAGAGAAAATTTATTTTACTGGAGATGAGCAACAACGTGTATCTGATGGATGAGTTTCATGATGGATTTTTCCCGAGCTTCAGACATAACTTGTAGGGGTCTAAAATTCATGTGTGACATAGGGGACAAAATGCTGAGTGCTGCAGTTAATACATTCTTGTCAAGAAATAGCAGCACAGTCAACTGCTGGATCCTTTAAAAACCAAGGTTTTACATCAGCACTAATTACATCCAGTCCTTCTGCTCTGTAAATGTCCATCCCTGGAAGGAATTTAGAATAATTATGAACCCAAGAACCATTCTGAAGCTGAAATGGAAAAACTTTCTACTATAAGAGCAATGTTTTTCCAGGTCTCCCTCAGGAAAAAATATTGTTAACATCTGAAACCTTTCTTGCAGGGTTTAGAAGACTAAGTTGACATTTTTTTTCCTTGCCAAACTAGCCTCTAAACACAAGTGGGTTTTACCCACACTGTCAAGATTGATATTTCTTTGAGCTGTAACTGCCTGTGGGGTAGTGTGGTTCAAGAGGACTGGTAGATCTGCCTTATTACAAACCTCTGTAGGCCTTGGGGAAAGCAAATAATGTTTAAAAGCTTCTATTTCCTCGCTTCTCTCAGTGTTGTTCCCATTTGATAGAGTGTTTTCAGGATTCTGTAGCTGGTTCCTACCAGTGCTTGATTGCACTCGAATATCAGCTGTGAAAGCTGGGCTGCTCTCACCTCTCCTACCCCTGCAAATGGGCAGGTTACTGGACAAGAATATCTTCTTTCTTTTCTACTCTTCTGGGGAGGAAAGAGCTTGAAAATCCTGGTGTAGTATCATAGGAATTAGAGGTACCTGGAGATTTCTGTGGGGAACATGGACTGGTTATTCTGGCTCTGCTCCTTCTGGCTCGACACTATCTGCTGGAGGCTGCCCTGGAAATTGGTGACTGCAGATGTTGCAAGTCTGTCTAATGTGCCTCAATTCCCAAAGTGGCCTTTCTGCAGTCCCTTGGCCATGAGAAAGGTGGCTGGTCATATCTGAACACAAATCTCAAGGGTATATATTGTCTGGTAACATTTTCTGTAAGGCCCAGAGAAGTGCACAAAAGAGGAGGAAACATTGCTGAAAAGAAATACAAATATTATTAAAAAATAAAGTATTCTGATTAAAGTTTTCAACACAACAGGATATACACAGTCATCTAGAGAGCAGATGACTTATTATCATCCTAAGTGGAAGTGCTATCCCAGTATGCAGTAGAATCAATTATTTTCCTCTTTTTAGCTTCAGGCCTGCTGATCCTTGTGTGCTGAGGAGGTGGACTCCATACAGGCTTGCTTTCAAGTGAAATGCAACAATCAAAGAAATGAAGGATGTTGATGTTTTACTTTCTTTTTCCTTTCAAGGCTTTTCCAACCTTTTTTTTTTTTTACAGTGGTTGTTTGTTTGTTTGTTTGTTTGTTTGTTGTCTTTATGGCTCCATTCTCATGTCTTTCAGCTATTGGGTGACACAAAAGCAGAGGTGGTTGGTTAGTGAAGGCTTCTCTGAGTGCCTCAGTTTGCTCTGGGTGAGTGCCCTACTATGAGCAGTGCCATCAGGTGGGCTGAAAAACTGGAAATTACTCATAGATTTGGTTAATCTGGCTGTTTCTTCACTGTGTTATACAGAAGCTTAACAAGTGCAAGTTCAGGTCACATTGAACTTGATTCAGACAGGGAAAAGTATGCTGGGGTTTCTGCAGCATTGTGAGACTGAATTGTAAGAATAAAAATTGGGCCTTTCAGACAAATTCTGTCTCTGATTCATGCAGTAGATCTATTCATGCAGAATTTTTGGGAGTTTCTCATACATATGTAGACAATATTTAATGGAATTTCTTTGTGAGACTTATGTGAAGAAGTACACATTTGGTGGAAGTATCCAGAAAAGGAATGTTCCTGAAGAATGTTTCTGAAGGCAATGGCTGTTTTTTTGTTGGCTCTCACATATAAAAGTAACATCATAATATGTTGATGTGAATATCTTGTTGGAAAGAAAGGAGCTGAAAAATATACTTTGATTCTAGAGTGAGGCTTGAGGGTGATGTGTGTAACTATTTTGCTTTAAATAAGTTCTGAAAAAGAAGTAAGACTCTTCCATAAATGAGTTTTTTTTTTTTCTTCCCATCTTTTTCAAGCTTTGGGGATAAACTGGCAAGATTCACAGGTCCTAAATATGAAGCCACTGGATGAGAGGAGTGTAAAAGCTAGTCAGTGGTGTCTGTCAGCCTCCAAGGAAGACTTTGTAAATGATGCAGTGAGCACTGAATTCAATCTGGATACTTTAAACAAAGCAAATGTGTCAGAACAAGTGCAGAAAATCTCCCTCAATGAGGTTCAGAAACTGATATGAAAATGAAATTGAAGTATGGGAAGGGGTGGGAGGCCCTAACTGTAAGTATTGACATCATTTCTACTAAGGGGAAAACCCCCACTCTAAACCAAACAAATAACCCCACAACAAAACAAGCAAATATCAAAGCTAAAGAGTGATTTATTTTCATCAGTGAAGCTACCAGACCTGCAGATGACAGTATTGCTTCAGGAGACCCGGTGGCTAAGAAAACCCCTCCCTGTGTTTTTCACCTTTTATTCTGTTTTAAAGAAAATGCTGTTGCATTTTCATTTGTTTGTTTGTTTTTAAACAGGAGCTGTGTGTGGCCTGTAAGCATCTTTCAAGTTTACAGAAGATTTCTGATAGCTCCGCTGCTTGATCAGGTTGTAATCTTTTGGTGATTCTTCCTCTGAAGTCAGAGTTTTATGTTGCCATCCAGGAATGGCTCTGCTTTGAATTCTGAGCTGTCAGCTACAAAAAACAAACAACAAAAAACCAACAACCCCCCCCCCAAAAAAAAAAAAAACCACCCCAAAAAAACCCCAGAAATCAGCTCCAAGTGTGCAGAAAAAAACCCAGATAAAATGGAAGATACATCTGATGCTGGGTAGCCTTGTTCCATGAACTGTACAAAGGAGAACTGACTGGAATAAGCAGTTGTTCTTACTGCATGAAGAAAAGTGTCAAATGAAGAGAAGGAAAGTGTGGGAATGGGCACATCCTCCAGAAATGCTTGAGGTACTCTTTCCTCTTATAGTTTAATTTCTTTTTTTTTTTTTAATGTATTTTTTATCATGTTCTAGTTTATAGCTAGTGTAAAAGTTAGCATCTACCTTTACAAAAGTTTAACTAGAATTACAGCTTTGAACACACAAAGTTGAAGAGATCCCATATTCAAAAGTTCTCCTGAAACAAGGGAGGCAAATGGATTAATCAGAAAAGGAATATTTGAAAATGGGTAAGTCACCCCCACCCAATTAATTCTTAGAACATAAAGAAAGGTAATAAGTGGTAAATCTTCCATGCTCTTCAGTTATTAATATGGCCTCTCAGAGAAAGCTGTTAGAATTTGAGCATCCTGCATGACATAAAAAACTGTGAAATATTTTAGTATGTTGTTTCAAAGGCCAGAGAGGTAATATAACAATATTTGAGAATACTTTACATGTTACCTGGTTTTGTATCTCTTTGAAAGCTCAAAGGTGAAAAAGTATAATTTTTAATAATATTTTTGTTTTTACCAGGAGCTGATTCTAGGTATATTCAACCAGCTTCCTGGAAGCATGTATGTGGAAAACAGAATAAGAATTTTACTTTTGCTTAGTCCTACAACCTCAAGCAAATCCCATTTTCTTGCCATTACTTCGGGCTTTAATTTTTCTTTCTCCCCCCTGCACTGCTGCAGCCAACCTGAGCTGGGACCCTTTCACCTGGGATTTGCATTTGTTAGTAGATTGATGCAGCAGAATGGGCCTCCCATCACTTTGGGGATCTCTAGATGTACTTTCATTCCTGTAACAGCATTACAGTTGCATTGATTTTCCCCCTCCCAAGTCACTATTAGCAGGTTCTTAAGGTCTGATCTTCCATAAAA
This sequence comes from Taeniopygia guttata, assembly GCF_048771995.1. Lineage (NCBI taxonomy): Eukaryota > Metazoa > Chordata > Aves > Passeriformes > Estrildidae > Taeniopygia > Taeniopygia guttata. The sequence goes on from NC_133034.1 coordinate 7,820,231, forward strand.
ATTACTATCAGCCCAGGTGTCATTGAATTTTGTTGTCTTTCTGATTTCATTCTTGCAGTAAGACATGCATGCTACATCTTCATGTTTTCTGAATCAAGTTTTCATGTTTAAAGGGGCTTTTTCTTTTTATGGTTACAAGTGAATGTCATAAAAAGTTAAATAATCAAAACCTGTCACAAGAATGATTTTTTTTTTCATCTTTTGATTAGCTCTGCCTTTAATAGCTGTGGCATTCTAGAACTGGAAACCTGTGTGATATTAACTGAGGTGCATTCTCTATCTATGTACTACCAAATAATCCTTTCATGGCATGTGGAAGGTTGTTTAGTGTTACAACTGAAATATCTTGCTGCATGGTGGTTCCCTTGCCCCTGGCACAGTGTGGTGCTCCAGGCTGTTCCCACACAGAGCCCTTTCTGGCAGAGCCAAGCCTCCTTGTGCTTTTTCAGCAGTGAGTGCCTAGTTTTGTCTGGCTGTAGCTCTCTCTTTCAGCAGGTAATTTTTATTAATATTTGCCCCGATTCTTCCTTTCTCCATGCTGATAGATCCTCCTCACTCTGCTCCCTGCTGGACAATTGTCCAGATCAGCACAGCCCTCTGCTTAGAAAGGGCCTTAGTGCAAAGCCTTGCTGAGTGTGTAGGATGGGGACGATGGACACCCACGATCCTTTTGGGAATGGCTGTCAGTAGAACTGCTTATCCATCAGCAGAGGAGCAGGGAGCAGCTGGTTCCCTCCAAGTTCCTGTTCCTCACAGCTGAGTTAGCACAGCAGCACAGCTTGTGAGCATTCTCAGGTGTGACTTATGTCTCATTCCTGTTGCTCATCTGAATGACTCTCAATGGCGTTTGCTACACTTTCTCATCCATGCTGCAGGGGTATTTTCCTGCCACAGTGTTCTGGCATTTTGTTGTTTTCATTAGGGGTGAGGGGCCATTTCTGCTGCCATTAGCCATTAGCAATTGTGTGCCAAAAGCCGTTCTGTGAGGAGCCCAGTCCTAGCCTGAAGGGTATGGCTATGCCAATAACCAACCAGCAACATGTTTTCAGACCAGGAAGGACATGAGACACTTCTATACCGGATTTTCAAATCTATTGCTGTCTTAAATCTTCCATGGTATTCATTCCCTATAGAATAGATATCTTTCTGCATTGGTGAATTAAAGTAATGCTGTCTATGAAAGCCTGGCCCTTCTTAGAGTCTGACAAAAACTTTTAGTAATCTCAATGGATCCAGGCTTTCACCCTGTTTTTAATTTGGAATTATATTAGAATAATCAACCACAAAACACGTATTTTGTAATCCTATATTGTACTGCTGCAATTCCAGTTGTGACAGTCTCTGCCAGCATGAGAAAGAGCACTTCAGAGGTCCCAGCTGGGATTCCTGGCCTCTGTGGGATGACACCAGCCACACCTTTGGCAGCACAGGCAGCACAGCAGACGGGAGCTGTTATGCATTTTTAAAAGCATGTGTAAACAGAACCAGCAGGGAGCCATGCAGCGTTTATTGTGGTCTGTCATGAAATCATAGAAAGCTCTACTGCTCTGCCCTGACCCTCCAAAAGTCTCAGAGCCTGGGCCAAGAAGCTGTCTAAGGCTATAGATAATGTGGTAACGTAAGAATTTCTAACAAAACAAAGCTAAAGATACAACCAGCGGAGAATGTGCAGTGTGCGTAGTGGCTTGCAGCTGATGAGCTCAGAAGGGCCTGATGTCCCAGTCTTTAAAAACCTTGCCAATAGTGTTTCATTTGAGCAGGTGTTGTACTGCAACAAACATAAGAAATACCATATTTTATAGCTTTAAGATTTCTTATCTTCTTTCCTCAACAGCACTATTAAAATTATAATGTTGGCTTCTAAAATAACACAGTAAAGCAGAACTTGCACAGTTCTGTTTTCTTTTGGGACTCTGGTTTTGATTGTTTTCCTTGAAGCCCAATTGCCAGCTGTTTGGTTCAGCCTAAACCCCATCAATTCCCTGTATGAGTGTCATGGCTGTGCAGGGTTCTCTCTCTGCTTATTGCTCTTGCAAGTTGCTGATCAAACTGCTGACTCAGGGCTCATGACTGTGGCTTTAGGAGGCATCTTCCTGAAGTAGTAGTTGCAAGCTCACATTTTTGAAAACACACAGGGACATGGACATGGTTCAGGAAGTCATCTCGGTCCTTTATGGGCCAGCAGAGACATTGTAGTTTGCATTTTAGTGGAAGACTCTGCTATTTTGTTCAATTGTAGTGTACAGTAATCTGGTTCCCCACTTCAAGCTCTGATAGACTTCACTTTGTTGTGAAGTCAAAGGGGTTTTGTCCTCTTGTTAAGCTTTACTTTTGAGAAAAAATATAAGGAAAGAAATGTGAAAACAGATGTGGAAATCACATGTAAGGCCTGTTTGATGAAGATGTTTGTTTTGTTTATCAAGAAACATCTTGACAGCCATCTGTTATGGCGTGTTCTGAGTAAGTGAACATTGTATGAACACTCCTGCTGTTCCTTTCTGCCCACTCTGTCTCAACCCAAGGAGTATTTTTGTGCCTGCTTGTCAGCATTCAAACTGGTTTTGTAGATTATATGTTAGAGAATAATCAATAACACATGAAACATGAAAAGCCTAATAGAATCCTAAACTAGAATCATAGAAAGGTTAGGATTGGAAGGGTTCTTTAAATGCTATTTAGTCCAATGATCCTGCAATAAGCAGGGACATCCTCAGCCAGGTCAGATGGCTCAGAGCTTCATTCACCCTGGCCTTGAATGTTTCCAAAATGGGGCACCTGGCACCTCTCTGTGTGTTCCAATGTTCCATCCTCATTGTAAAAATCTTCCTCTATACTTAGTCTGAATCCTCCTCTTTTATTTTGAAACCATTACAATTTGTCCTGTTGCAAGAGACCCTGCTAAAAATTGTTCCCTCATCTTTCTTATAAGCTCTCTGTAATCTGCAAGGAGGTCTCTCCAGTGCCTTCTCTTCTGCAGGCTGAGCAGCCCCAGTACTCTCAGCCTGTTCTCACAGGAGAGGTGCTCCAGCCCTCTGATCATATTTGTGCCCTTTTCTGGACCTGCTCTAACAGGTCCATGTATTTCCTGTGCTGAGGACCCCAGAACTGAAGGCTGCAGGATGAGGTCTCATGAGAGCAGAGAAAAAGAGAAGAATCACCTCCCTTGTGCTGCTGTCCAGCTTCCAGGCAGAGAAGTTGGGAATCTGTTACAGTCTGCTCAGGAATGCAGAGTAACGGCACAGGAGCTACAGTGTGTGGGTAGAATAGAAAGGATAAGTGTTTGTGTTTCCTGACATGTGCAGCTGGTTGGGCGAAATCTGTCACTGCATGGAAGCCCTGACTTGAGGTATCAATGTTGACCTGTAAAAAATTATTTTACAGTTCACTGCACTCGTTTCCCTGCTTTGATTGTGCATTGAAGCCCCTACAAACACACTGACCTAATGTAATCCTAGTGCAGCTACAGGCTCAGGTCCATCATGATACCTCACTAGACTTGCAGTATGGTTGTGTCTTATTTAAATTCCAGTTCCTAGGTAAAGTTCACACTGTACTGCCAAATTGCCTGCCTGGGAGGAAATGAGAAAGGAGACAACCTGAGAGTGTGATATTGTGGAGTGTTTCACAGTACTGGGTGAGGACAGGAGAGCAGGTGTTGACTGTGATCTCCATGTTGGTCTGATATGCAGGTGACTTCATTTGCCTTTCTTGAACCACCCCTATTACATTCCTGCTAGGAGCAATCAGAATGAAACTGGAACTCTCTCGGCTTCTCAGTGGGAGTCTGGTCAGGATCTCTTCAGGCAGCAATGGCTTCATGTGCTGTGTCAGGGCTCTTTCTGCTTTGAGGATGCATTCCACACTCTGTCTTGTGCCTCTGTCACTTGATGCAGGGTTTTTCAGCCACCTACTAGATTGAAATATACAGGGTTTTTTATGTTGTGTGCTTTTTTCATTGTTGATTTTATTTATTTTGTTTTGAGGTTTTTTAACCTTTTTGGGGAAAAAAAAAATAAGTGAAGTGGGCTGTCTGTAAGGACATGGTACCACCAGTCAGCAATGCCTTGATCTCTACAAGGCAGAAGTTCCTAGTACCAGCAAGTTGGAATTACTACAACAGCATTTTCAGAAAATTTTAATACCCACACCAGCTCCAGCACTGCACAAAGGAGCTCTTTCATCTGAACAATCTGGTAGCAAAACATCCAAACATCTTTTAGAAGTGTCCCCTCATCTTTGGGGCAGATTGTGAAACCACAATGGAATCCCCAGGCTAAAATGTTGTTCAGCGTAAGTCTGGTGTTCATCTGAAGACCACAGCTGCACTTAGTGCAGATGCAGCTGGGTCAGGGCAGGATTTCTGGCACGTCTTCTAGAAGGATACCAGGCCTGGAGCTGTGCCCTCCTGCTGCAGGGCTTATGAGGAAGAAGATTCCTTCTTTGCTCTCTGGTATCAGCTCTGATCAGTCTTGTGTTCTGTGTGTGGGAAGAAACAGAACCCAGCATTTGTGCTTGGTTACAATTCAGATGGTTTTGTTCTTCCTTTTCCCCCCTCCTAGAAATATTGTGATTTGCACTGATTTTTTATTCACCAGGTAGGCTGGCCACAGTAATTTCTGATACCTCTGTACATACCTTGATTTCTGTCATGTTGTCCTGAAATTGATCCGGGATGATTCTCATAAGACTTAACCTGCCAAGAATCCCTGGCTAAGTTTTATATGCTCTGTGCCATTTGTCAGCAGACAGGTATGAAGGTCTTTTGCTGTTGTTGATAATGTTGACAATGTAGAAAACAAACTCAGAAGTTGCAACAGAATTTTTAAGCCTATATAATCATACTTTTCTGGTCCCATCTACAGAAGTACTGAATATTTTCTAGCTTATTTGAAAGAATATATATAAGTGGGTGTATATAGATATACACATACACACATAAAAGGAAGTATAAAATCAATAAAAATTTGTCTGCAACAGAATTGATGTAATTTGTGACAGTGTCCTTAAGCATAGCCTCCATATATTTAGACTTCTTGATATTAATACTGAAATAGAGAAAAAACAGAGATAATATAATGTGATTTCGAGAAAATGATTGATATATTGCACTATTTATGCCAAATTTCACCTTGGCCTGGTCCTGATATTATATGATGTTAAATTTCAAAGAAGACAGGAGACAAGTGTTTCTCTCTTGCCCTCTGCAAGAAAGTGAAGGGAAAGTGGTAAAATGAATGCATCTTTATTGCTACCTGATGAGGGAATTCTTTTCCAAAATAGACTTTTTCACATTTATTGATTTCCTATATATAAAATATGCTTGGAAATTTGCCTATTGCAAAGTCTTTTTCAGCTAGATTTATTTTGTCTATCAAGAGACTTCTTTTTTTTGTTTATTTGATAGTTTGAAGTATGAGGATGTTTCCTCAGTGAATTCAGTAAAGCTAGGTTTTCTCTTTAATTTCTTAAACTTGAAGAAATAAATGGCTAAATCCTAGAAATTAAGCACCTTGAAAACATACATATCTCTGACTAGATCTGAGACTCTCAAGCAAATGGAAACAAAGCAAATCCCCAGTATATTAATAAATACCTGAATACTAAAAATATTAATTAAATGATGCAATACCACACTTAAGTTCCATCTCGATAGGCAAAGCACTATCTGTCTGTGTTTGAGATAGTCTCTTTGACACCCAGATCTAACCTCTGTAGCAGTTAATGAACTTTGAGGAAAAATCTTTGTGTTTTGAAAGTTCAGGAAATTCTTGGTTTAGTTTTTCTACAAAGTCCTGTGTTTAATACTTTCCACTTGGAGCAAGCAGAAATTTGTTTCAGGAAAGATCCTGCCTGCATCTGTTCCCACTGTGCTCCATCTACTCCCCAGAGCCAAATGTAGTGTCTTAAGGCACAGCTGTTGGCTGATGGGACTCAGAGATTTTCTGTGGATAGATGGGCAATCTACTACAAGTAATTGCTCCTGAAGTAGTAGCAGCAGTAGTAATAGCAGTAGTTAGTGTTTGATTCAGATCTTGGCTGGGTTTTGCACACAGCATCCCAGGTGCTGAACCTGCCCCAGTGCCTGGGTGTGTGCTTCTGGCAGCTGCACCCAAGTGTTGCCATGGAATAAGCTGGCACGTCCAAAGTGTGAAAGAGTTGTTAACATAACAAGCAAGAGTGTAGGCAAAACAGTTCATGTCAACAGCTGAGCTGATGAGACTTGATTTTCTTGAGATTTATGACCCGCATGGGAGGATTATACCCTGCCTGGGCTGGAGCAGCTGATATCTAATAGCAAGCTAGGATTCCTTTTGCAGTCTTTTTCTCTCCAGAATGCTAAACCGCCCTCTCGCCTCAATCCAGCTGGGTTTGGTGTAATTTTAAGAAATTAACATAATTTGGATTTCAACCTTTTTGTCAAATTGTGAACTAAACAATAAGTCCAGCACTCACTAGTAGAGATACAGGTAGACAAGTATATCTAGAATATGATCATAGGAAGGTGAGGTATTTCAGAACATTATCTGTGCTTTGAATGAACCAGAACTCCTCAATGTAGGAAAATTTTCAGTGGGGTCTGTCTTGGATGCCATTATGAAAGAACATGATCTTGAAATTCATAAGCTCAAACTGCAGAAAGAAAAGAGCCCCATTTATTACTGGCTGTAGCTGTCACTTCCACAAGGTAATTTTTACTCCTGGTTCTATGTTGCATTATTACGAAGAGCATGATTACATGGAAGGTGATTTGAGATTAAACTTGCTTTTCTGAATGGCTTGCAATAGGTGTAATGTAAGACACTTTTCTGCCATGTAAATGGATGTTTACTTCTGGTTTATGTTTTTGCACTGCACTGAACTGTGGCAGTCACTTTAACGATATTACATTTATGGGAGTAGCTTAGAAGTACATTTCAATTGTACATTTTTACATCATGTCTCGTAGGACTTGGGAAAATATGTATCGATGTAGATAAAAACCTTTATGCCATTCACAGCAAGTGAAGATCTGATTTTGTTTATAAAATCTTTTTCAAGGCAGAAAATACTTTAAAGTGAACAAAATTTTTGAAGGCAGATCTCAAAGGCATCTGCCATGCAACTCTGAAATGACCACATCTTTTGATTTGAGAGTATTGTTTGCTTTCCACATGACATCCAAACAAATGGAAATGGTAATAATGAAAGATTGAAGTGATGAGATTGCTTTTTTTTCTTTTTTTTTTTTCTTTTTTTTTTTTTTTCCCTCTGTGGTGTTTTCTTAGGTACTTTGTGTTGTTTAAAGAAGGTTTCTACAATAGTAGCACTAACTGGGTGTGTCACCCTGTTAGGATTTGTTTTAGTGCTGACCCTGCTTCCTGTGAGTGACGACTTTATTAATACAGTTTTAATTCCAATCTAATCCTAACACATATCTGAGTAGTGCTTTGGTTGAAAAATGCTGCCCCCTTTTCAGGCCTGATTTTTTTTTACTTGCATCTTTTAATTTTCAATTAAGATTTTTTTAGTTAATAAGGACTTGGACTAATGCCAGTTTGAAGCCATTGAAAGTCTTTTCATTGACTGCAATGGGCTTTGGATCTACAGCAAGCATATTGAGAAATACTTATAAGTGAGTTGTTTGTATAGCACAGTCACCTAACACAGTAAAACCACTGGACACCCAGTCCAATTGAGACTGAAATCTGCTTTATTAACCAAAGGGAAGTTCAGCTGGTTGCAGCTGGTTGAGTTACTCTCAAACAGCAAAAGCTTTTCTTGTTAATATTGATGCATCCTGGTACCTACCAAAACATCATGCTGCAGTTTCATTACATTGGCACAACAGAATCTTTCTCCCCAAGTCTCCATCCCAGGAACATTTATATTGAAAGGAGACACTTGTGCCTGCATTATCTCCTATAATACATTGGTGGGTAACACTTAAATTACTGCCTATCATGAGATGGAACCTGTTAAACCTCTTCGAAATCCAACAGTCAATTACAATAACAGGTTTCACTGTTTAGGGAAAAGATACATTAATCAACATCTTTTATCCGTAGGTTTTGGGAAGGAACAGATACATATGGGAGAAAAAGGTTTTCAAAACCCCCACCCTTTTTTTATTTTAGCTCTTCAGCTGTGTCTAGGCTCAGTGAGGAGTGTGTTATCCTGCTCAGGGCTCGCTAGATGGCAGGACAAGATAATCTTCAGGAGCAGAGACTTTCGAGGGACTGAGACAAAAAAATGGAGTTTTGGTGAAATTGAACAATTGGAAATAAAAGGGAAAGAGAAACTGAACAAGAGGTAAAAATTTTGTTTCTCCACGATTTTTAAAAAAAAAAAATTGAAAAATAAGAATTTTAGATTCTTAAATTGACATTTCAACAAGAACAATATGATAATGGCTAAATTGCACATGCAAGTATGGAAAAGTGGAGTCTTTATTTCTGAGAGACAATGGAACACATTATAAAGCAAATAGCTTGACAGTAATTTCTCCTTGTCTGTTTTTAGTGCAGACCCATGTATTTGAATAAGAACTTTCTTCATTGTCTCTAGGAGCTCCTCTTTTAGATATGTCACATAACCTTATGGCTGTGTTGCAAGAAAATGGATCATGAGGAGAGCTGGAAATGGCCCTTGAGGGTCACATTTTTATCTGAACAACACTGGTGTTAATCCAAAGTAAAAGTGAGCAGAATCAACCCCATTATGTAATACAGTACATTCCCTTGTCAATAGAGGATCAATTCCTGGAGTGAATTTTCAAGCTATTTGTCTGGCATAGCAGAGATGTCACTGAACAACTCATTTTCTGGCACTTCCTCTGGAGTAGTAGTAACCAGACAAAGAGTGTGTCTGTGACTTTACTCCAGAAGAAAGAACCAGCCAAATGTGCTTTCTACAAACCATGTTTTTACCTCTCAGTGTGAACACACCACATATGTATTCCACTTTTGTATATGTATTCCACTTTTCACCTTGTATCAGAGCCACTGAGAGATCTCAACTGTTTAAACAGCAGATTGCTTACCTCTATCAGTATTGCAAAATATACCAGAGCACACAGCCTCAGATGATGGTATTAGACTGAATGTCTTTGGCCTTTGAAACTGAAATATTTACTGCTTCACAAAATTTCCACAGAAATGACAGAATTGTAAAATGGTTTGGGTGGGAAGGGACCTTACAGATAATTTTGTTCCAACCCCGTTTTCATGTGCAGCATCATCTTCCACTATCCCAGCTTGCTCAAAGCCCCATCCAACCTGGCCTTGGACACTTCCAGGGATGGGACAGCCACATCTTCTCTGGGCAGCCTGTGCCAGGGTCTCACCACCCTCACGGGGGGGATTTCTTCCTTATATCTAATCTAAACCTGTTCTCTGTCAGTGTGGGTCCATTCTCTCTTGTCCTGTCACTCCATGCCCTTGTCAGAAGTCCTCTCTTATAGAACCCTTGGGGCACTGGAAGCAGCTCCAAGGCCTCCCTGGAGGCTTCTCTTCTCCAGGCTGAACAATGCCGTCTCTCTCTCAGCCTTTCTCCATTGCAGAGGTGCCCCATCTCTCCAGCTCATCTTTGTGGCCTCCTCTGGATCTTCTCCAACAGGTCAGTAGTGCTTCATATGTTGGGATGCAGCTCTGCTGGTGAGTTCTCACAAGGGAGGAGCAGAGGGGGAGAATCCCCTCCCTTGTCCTGCTGGCCACACTTGTGATACAGCCCAGGACATGGTTGGGTTTCTGAGATAATTTTGGAAATTCTTGGTCAAATTAAGACTAAGTGTTTATAGTACACTGGAGGCATAGTCACTAATGTTCTGAATGTAATGGAATAAAAATTGTGAAAATTTGGCAGTAAGTTGTCTTATAACTACCAAATAGTAAAGGTTTTAAAAGTTTGTTTATTCGGAAATGTCTGATCTGATACATTTATTATTTTAATTCGATGAACTAGTTATTTAATAATAATAATGTCATCCAGAAACCCAGTTAATAGCTGTTAAAAGCTGTTATTTTTGCTACTACACATCTATGTGGATTTCAATGTGCTTGGAAACATAGCTCTGAACTGAGAACCTTTTGTGCTTTTAGACAGACCCTCAGTGCTCAAATTGTCCAGTACTCTGAAATGTGAACTCATGCATACAGTGAGAACAGCAAATTGAAGATAAATTAACAAATGAACATAAAACTAGATTTTAAAATGTTTTTGTCATTTTTGTTCTCGAAGTTCTGTCTGCTGCAATATCTTAGGGTCTTTGAGTGACAGGACTGATCTGGCTCCAACTCTGCCCTATCTGGGACTAGTCTTAAGATCTATGGGAATATAGTTACCTTTGAAACTTCCACACCTTTTATATCGGGGTTAAACTAACTAGCAAACTCAAAGAATGTTTGAGGTAAGAGAGAGCACAATCACATCAGTTCTATTCTGTATATTTTCTATTAAGAAATTAGGCTAAAAATTCTAGCAAATTGATTTAAACCAGTTAAAGAAAGCAGCCAAAAAACCCAGTTCACAGTCCTTAAAGTCAGAGAATTTAAAATCATAGTCCTTTTCACTTGCTTTATTTATCCAGCTTATTTCCTAACAGAACTTCTTTTACCTTAGAGACTAACAAAACCTTATCTCTGCTGGGATTCATTTGGCAACACGATCAAGCAGGAACATGGAATATTTGGTTCCAGCTCTCCCCGCTATGAAGTCCCTTAGCTCATTTGTTCCATTTGTAAAGTGGTGATAATGGTTGTGATGTTGTTTGCAAATATTTTATTTATGACAAGTCCTTAATAAACACCAAATATGATTGTAGTGTTTGTGGGATGGAACTCCATCCAGCCTTATCTGTATTTTTTGAGAAGTTAAGAAACATGTGTGAATGTAGGCACTGAGAAAATCTGAACCTCCTTCTAAAGTTTCTGCACATGCTTTTGTGATTTGATAGGGGTGTGAGAGTGAAAAAAAGCCTAAATGAGAGAGCAAATCTGGTAACTGCAGATAGCTGTCCACCTGAGGTTTTACAGGCTCTGATTCTCTTGTTCTGGAATCTACTGCTTTACTCTGTCTTTCTTAAAGTTCCAAGAGGCCACAATCCATCATGGATGTCCAAGGATGTCTCCTCTAGTTGAAGTAATAAAAAATAAAGGATCCAAGCTGCTGAAGTGGCTTTCTTCATGTGGTGTATGTTGCAGCTGTTCACAGCTGGGTGATAGATTTGCTGTTTCCCCACCAGGAAAACTTCTCAATCTGAGGCTCCCTGGGCCACACTGGGCCCCAAGTGGGGGACCAAGGGGGACACTAACTCTTTCCATCTTTGCAAGCATTCAGTAGTTTCTGATGCAGTTTCTGTTCACTCTCCAGGAGGTCGCACGGCTGGAAAGGAAGAGTTTGTCTCACAGCTCTATTTAGACCTAAGCCTGGTTAGTAGAAACAGCATTCCTCACAGTTGCAGGATAATGTAACATCATAAATAGAGCTATCAAGAATGTCAGGCAGCCTTTGTGGTTGTCAGAGCAGTGATGTTAAAAGAAAAGGTTTTTTTTTCCCTGTCTTTTTTTTTTCCTCTAAATAGCTTTCCTCAAACTGTCAGGAGAGCACCTGGTGAAATGAAGCTTTGCTTTTGCTGTGTAGCTTTTGTTCTTAGAGATGGTTTAAGTAATAAATATGATGAAATAATTACATAGAAAAATAACAACTTCATTTCCATCAGAACACTAAGGGGTGGTTGTGATTCTTCAAAATGCCTTGAGAAAATAATTACAGCTGGGATACAGCTGAAATACTCCACACAATATCCAAGTATCTGTGGATAGCAGAGGATGTGTAGTACCTGAAAAAGCAGGGGGAGTGAAGGTTAGATGCTCATGCTAATTATTCTGGTGATGGTTGATTGGGAATGAATCACCTCTTGTCTCATTAGCATTCAGCGGCACAACTGCTGGATGAAAAGGAAACAAACACTTGGGATTGCAAGGAGAGGTAAAAGAGGCTGGTTTCTCTGTTGATGCTGGTTTTACAAGGAATTCACTGGAGCTTGGAATGATTTATGTGTGCTGAGGACCTGGCCTCGAGGAACCAGCTGGAACAAAATTTAGATCTTAAGGGGGCTTTGAGGTCTCCCTGGAATCAAAAGCAAGCAGTAGGTTTCTGGCTGCCAGGGGTCGTCCCACATCTTTGTCTGATTTATCAAAAATAGATCCTTTGGTTGCTTTCTACAAATGTGAGGGAAGAAGATTTACAGCATTTGCTTTACTGGCCTTACTGTTAAATCCTCAATCCCAGCCCCTCAGCTGCTTGTCCTCAATTCTCCCCACAGGAGGTGGTTGGTGGTTGTGGCTAGAGAAACAGCAAAGGTAGAAACAAGGTGCTTGCTATTATTGCTAATTACTGCTGTTTACTGCCTTATTATCTCTAACTGCTGGCTTTGCATTTAATGAGAATGGTTCTCACCCACCCTAGCTCACCCTTTAATGCCGCCTTCTTTCTGTTGGCAACAGAGGAGTACAAAGACAGTAGGAATTTCAAGAGCTATGTTGGAGCTGCTGTGATACCTCTGGAATAAAGGTAAAGAAAACAGTAGAATAAGTCTGTCTCTTTCCTGCTGGTAAGCAGGTTCCCAACACTGATTTCTCTTTCCCTACCTGTTTTATGTTTATAAAGGCCAGGAAAGAAAGGGTCTTCCTTGGTGGCTTTTGAATACCAATGAATGAACCTCTCACTGTGACCTGCTACTCTAGGACACAGTCTGGTATGACTCAAACCAGAAGCAAAAGAAATTTCAACTGTTTCTTTTTTAATACTGTTGAATGGTATTTTTCTGTTTTCCAGACTTGGCAGTGAAGCCATCTTGAAGTGTGTTTTGGGTTACTTGGAGTGGTTTTCTAGCTTGGTAACAGCTATTGTCAATAGGCTGAAGGCTAGGACAGAGCATGTATGGATAGTATATGTTTCTATTGACATAAGATACAGAAATGCTCTAAGTCTGGTTTATAGCATAAAGGATACAGAAGCCTCAACCACTGCCACAGGAGAGATCTGTCCCTGTAAAATTTTGGTGATCAAGGTTTTGTTAGCAAAATATGGAATGCTTACTTACTAGAGTAAGAAAATGACTTTTTAGGAATGTTTTGATGCTGAGAAAAGAAGTATAATAGATGTGTATGCTTCTGTAGGAGAGTTTGTGTGTACTAAGAGAAGAGAAACAGCTCTGCTCTCATGTCAGCTATGAAAGGTCAGGAGTAGCTCACACCCTCAGGGCTCAAATACACTTTGTAGACCAGCCCCGAGCATTTACAAAGGGCAGTAGCCCACAAAAAAGGATGAGTTACAAGATAAGTGGAGGCAGTTTGGTACCTTGTGTATTAAACAGCTAATGGGGAACCCAAATGCTTTATATTGGACTTTCTTATTTTCTCTACAGGTAAAACTAGACTTTTGTTTGCCGTCCTGCTTACCCAAAGTCAATCCTTTCTTTAAGATTGTGAATAGTCCAGCTAAACATCACAGATTTGTAGGGTTAGCAGCACTGTTGGAGGTTAGCACAGATGTGTCAGGAGCTCATTAGCAGACCTATGAGTGATGTGATATGATGTCTTGGACTACCACTACAATTGCTGGAATTTGTAGTAACATCCTAAATAGAAATTATTTTTATAGGTATAAACTGAGGCCTCAACCATTCTTGGTTTCTGCTGTGAAGTTTTACAATAGTATCTTGCTGTAATTTACGATAATGTACTAGAGTGAAAGAAATAAAATAAGAAGGCTTTTGTCCCATCCTTTTAATATCCTTCTTGCCAAGGTCAGTAAACCTGGTGGGTTTATTATTATGGCAGGGACATGTAGGAGTAAAAATATTGTGGTCATATTCATGCTTTGTTACTAATTAAATAATTCAAAAGAGTCCTTTCTTGAAGCACAGGAAATCCTTTTGTGAGGATATATGTTCTCAATACAGGAGAGCTATTAGGGTATCTTTCCTCGTTCCTCTTCTTTCTCCTTCTCTGCCTTTGTAATTCCCCCTTCATTTCATCTGAAAGCAATTTCCTCTTAATTAAAAATACTTATTTTCCAATTGAATCCATGATGTCAGTATAGCCTTGGTCTCCATTTGTTTGGGTTAGTTAACTTTTTAAAGGGAATGGAAATTTGAAGGTGACAGAAATATTTTAATTGTGCATTTTAAGGGATTTCAGGAGATTGAGCTGTTTGAGGTCTCTTGCTCAAAACTCCTCCCTCTTGCTTCCTGTCTGGCATGGTAAAGACTGGTTGCAGAGCAATATTACCTTTTTGCCTACTGTATAAGTTTTGGGGACTGCTTACAAATAACACGGATTTGATTTGGGTGCTACTCCATGGTCTTTCAGTCACTGTCACTGCAGCTCTAGAGCATATGTGGTGTTTGGCAGTGGCTGCAGAACAGTGTTTTCCTTACTGGAAGGTGCATCCTGCCTTTTGATGCATAAGTATGTGCTTTCTTCAGAGACTTATTTGCGAATATGTGCTTGCATGAGGATCACTTCTTTCCTTAGATGATTTTTTTTTGGTCTCGTTTTATTTCTTGCCTGTGAGAATGGTCATGCACAAATGTCACACAGATCCAGAGAGCAAATCATCTAACCAGTTGCATGTCATGTACAAAAAAGCAGTATATGTGGTAAAACAGGAACCCATGCATGAGAAGTCAGAAAACTAAAATGTTGTTTTAACATGAATTGGGTTAGTCTGCCTTTAAAAAGGGACACTGCTTGCACAGAAGTTGCTAACAATGACACATAAATTGATAATTGCAAATGCTTGCCCTGCTCTAACCTTATTTTCTCGATCATGTAGCTCCCATTAATGAATTATGAAAACTTAGTGCACATTTATAAATGAACATACTGTTTGAACCAAGGGGCTGTATCTTTCATCAGGAAGTCATCCCTCAGTTTCAGAGAGTCAGCTCTGAGCAGCTCTCTTTATAAGATGAAATTCTTCTCATATCTTTATTTATCAATCTGCACATTCTGTGCTGGTAGAACTCTGTTACCCCACACAGGGGTAGAAAGGAGGAAACTAAAATTGACTGCTAATGGTGTTACTTTATTGATGGGAAGCAGCAACTTGGATTCCAAACCCTGACTATCTTAATATTTTTTTCTGTATGCAACATCTGCTGCTCTTTTAAGCCGCTTGGGGAAGTGAAGAGTGGTAGATATGGAATTTACACTGGATCCAAGCTGTTTTGAAATAATAGGATGTCCTGGTATGAGGAATAGGACATCAGGGTGAAAACAGGGAGATGGGAAGGTATTGGTCTTTTGGACTTGCACTGGAGGTGTGTGCTGTGATCTGTGATGTTTAGTACCCCAGTAACTTAGACTCTGTTGCCTTTTAGAGCAGTCAGCTCTGTGATATGCAGGGTTGTGGTCTCACTGCTGAAGCCTGGAATTAGCAAATAGTGCCTGGTCAATGCTGAGGCTCTGATTTAGTCAGTAGCCTCCAAGTCAGTAAAGTAAATATACACTCATTCTTTCCCTATTACGGTTAAACTGTTGCCAGAGGGGCTATCAGCTCCTGTTATCTAGGTGCAATTGCATTACAATAAGCTGTGAAGCACATAATCTAAATTTCTGTTTATTTGTTGATGTTATTTTTTTATAAAACAATTTAGTGTTGTAATTAAAACTGTGAGGAGAGAAATAAAAATAATGTAATTCTGCAGATATGTGAAAAGCTAGAAACATTTCACAGTGTAAGTCACTTTGAACTGACTCAGTTTTGTTGCTTGTGGGTTTTGCTGAGCTTGTCAAATAGAGAGAAATGAGTTTAAAACCTTAATGGTGAAGCAGCTGGGAATTGCTAGGCAATGAAGTAGTTTCCTACATACATTGCAGTCATAGCACTGCAATGGCTTTTTCTATCAGAAATATCTTTAAAGTGTTCACCGAACTAATTTTGGAGTTCCAAACACAACCTCAAATCTGGCAAGATCATATTTTTTTCACTCTGATTAAAAAAAAAAAAAAATCTGTTTTATATTAGTAATGTAGATGAGTTTTTACTGTCTTTTGGGGAAGATGATATCCTTTCCTTTTTTTCTTTTGTGGGACAGGGGAGTGCTAATAAAACTTGGTTTACACACTTGATAAATATGGTCTGAGAATAAAAACCAGGCACTGAATGCAGCAAATTTTATGCTGCACTTGAAGAAATATATAATGACTCCTGAGAAGGGTGTGAAATGAAGCATGGTTGGGTGGTCAGCTCAAAGAATTTAGTCAGTACTCTTTAACCTCCATTTCACAGTGAAGTGACTTTTTCTCTGACCTTGGGCCATTTGCTTGGTTCATAGCATTAGACATTTGGAGACACTAGTCCTTCAAGTTCATGCATATTGACTGATCCCTGTAGTGTCACAGGGCCACACAGTGTTAGTCCTCATGGCATAAATGTGCAGAAAGGTGTGTATTTGTAGGATTTCTTACTGTGGCACTGCTGTGAGTCAGTGCTGCCCATGCTGACATTGCACTGTCAGCAGTATGCACTCAAATAAGCAGGCAGTGAGTGAGAAGGGGAAGAAAGCATTAATACTCAATTATAATGGGCTTATTGTCTTAAAGTTTACATAGTTTTGATTTTTTATATACATGTTTCCTAGTTTCTGGGTTGAACTGAAAACACTGGGCTCAATTAGGAAGGGAAATGTAAATGGAATTTCTTTTGTAAGCTTTGGGAAGCTTCACATAGACTGCTTCATAGAGAAGATGTTCTAAAGCTGTGTGTCCAGGATTTTTGGAGAGAGTTCAGGATCCTTTCATATTCAGTGATCAGAGCTGAAGCCCCATATGCAAGCTGGGATGGGACAGATGAATAAATATCAAGCTATTGAATCTTTAAATCTTGTTGTTTCACCATTGACTTAGACCTTGTCTGTGTGGGAGGAAAAGAAGCAACTACATTAAACTTTCATCTCTGACTTGAGCTCCGCATTTTACAGCAGTGGATCACAAGCTAAAAGTTAACACCAGTCATTTCAGAGATGGAGGTGCTAGAAACAGATCAGAGGCAGGTGCTAAGAGGACAGGCTCTGGTGTAGCATGACTGCAGGCTCCCCTCTGAAAAGGTAATGGAATTGCTGTTTTAAAGGAGGCACTGCATTTTCATTTTCTTGCTAGGGCATTTGGAAATTATGTCAAAGCCCAGCTCGGGCTGCCAGGTATTGCCAGTCATTTGCAGAAGCACCAAGCTTTCAGTTCTGACTCAAACGTTTTCATAACTTCAGCTCCTCCTGCGTCATAAGAAACGTGTTAAATGTATGGAAGGGTCAGTGTTTGAAAACACATACAGAGAGCACCATAATTAATCTGAAGGTAAACTGCCAATATTGTGATGGAGTGTTTTAGCAGGCTGAATTCCTGAACTGACACACTTAGGTTACTGATCCCATTTATGTGAGCAAAAAATCTAAATGACTGTCTCCTGTCCAAATTTACACAGCCGGAATTTTATTATTTTAGAAATGTGCTGTAAGGTCCCCTAGGGAGGAACATGATTAAGCTTTGTCCTTGAGTAAAACACAAAGCACTATTATCTCCTCTTTGAAAGGTTTCACTAATCTCAGGACTTCAGCATCGAACTAAATTTAGAAAGCCTGGATGCCAATGGAGGCGTTTCACGTTTTCTTTAGACAGTGACAAACAGTATATTCTCAATCACTCCTTCAGGTCAGAGTTCAGCTTTCATCTTGCCTCTGGTCAGAGGCTGGATGACATCCTGAACAACTGACTCCTTGTAGTTTATGATGGCAGTGGAGTAGTTTATTATATGATATACAGCCTTTAATTTTCTGGAGGGACGTGGAGTTGATGTTTGATAAGCCATTCAGGAGAAAAGAATAGCTACTACAGAGAAATGAAGAAGAGGCAACACAGGGCACAAATAGGTGTGTTTATTCTGAGTGCTCTAACTGCATTTTCAGTCTGGTCTAAATGTACATTGTGAAACGAATGAGAGAATAGGAACATCACTGCCATTGTATAGGTTTTATCAGAGGGAAACTCAGCTCATCTGGACTTCTAGATTAAAGCACTGTGCTGAAATTGAGTGTTTAGAATCTCATGAATTAACTTTCCTAGTGTGAGCAAGCATATATGTATGTATACAAATCAATAAAGAGAATCAGCTTTTGCATTGTCTTTTATAAACATGAGCTAAACCTAACAGCTTCATAAAGTGAAAGCTAAGGCAAAGATGTTACATTTGCACCACCCTCTGCTTCCAGGAGTATTGGTGTCAAAATCAGTGCCAAGCAACTTGTTTTCAGTCTCCTTTATAGTGTCCTTGACTTCCTTGTTATTCAGTTTGCCCTCTTTATAACAAGAGGCTATGCTGACTGCTCAGGAGACAAGCTAAACATCCACAGGACAGCAGAGAGCTTGCAGTAATTGTAAAAACGGCCACAGCAGTCCCTGAAATGCTTTTGATGAACTTGACACAAACTGGGCTTCAGCTGTAGGAAACCTGTGACCTCCATCAGTTGATTTATAAAATCAGAGGGCAAATGTTTAAACAGATATTATAAAAAGGTATGAGAGGATTTCAGACTATGGTGTTCTGGGATGATCTGCATTTTTGCAGGGGAATCCTAAAAGTATTAAAAATCAAGTATTGTGTGTAAAATTAAAATATCCCTGGAAGCTGACAAGTGGATGTGAGGATAGGAAGCAAGGTCTGCCTCCTGTTGCTTAATAGAAGAATTAGATTTCCACTAGTGAAGATATTGGTTCTTAATTGTAAATCCTCCACAGGTGGTTCAAGGATGTTTTACCTGTTCCTAAGAATTGCCCAATGGCTCTGACCTCCCACTGGGAAATCTGGCTACAAACCAGAGAGAGGTGGAATGAGATCTGACTGGTAAATCTTTCGGATTTATAGCTTGTTTGCATTACGTGTACTTTGGGCAGGCAGGGTCATAGAGAAGAGAGAGAATGCTGCCAGGTAGAGTAAGTATTGCTGAAGAACATCTTGAAGACAAAAGGGAGATTTTTAGCTATGATTTTATGTGTCAGATTAGCAAGATTTAAAGTGATGTTATTACAGAAAATGACCCTGAATTGAGTTTCTTTGAAATGAGGCTCTATTCTTGCCTTGAGTTGGATGAAAACTATTGTACAGAAGAGCTGTTAAGAAGAAAGGAGTATTTACAGCTGAAGTTTAGTGGTCATAAGGCTTCTGTCCTGTTGGTCTCCCTGTTAGAGATGTGGATTTTGTAGTATCACTGAAATGGGGTGAAATCCTGCTTCCTTTAACCAGTCCTCATAAGATACTCAGACTGGATTACACCCTTTTATCCAATGTAGAACCAAAAATATAGAATACATGGATCAAAATAAGTAAGTGGTGATGTGTAGGTACACAGTTTGTGGTGACTGGGAGTGGGGATGGGCTGAGCCTCATCCCCAGTGGGCACAGCTGTGAGCAGCAGGTGAGCAGCACTGACACAATGAGCCATGGAGTGCCCAGGGGCACTGACCAACCACCAAAGGGAGCAGAGGGCACACAGGTGCCGTGCATCAACATGAGGGGATAAAAGGCTGGGCTAAACAACAAGGGGAGCAGATGCCTGCAGCCTTCTGAAGGGGAGTGATGTTACTCTGTATGGGCACCTGAATCCTTCTGGTGAGGTAAGGTGTTACTGTGTATGGGTTGAAGCTTTCTGAAATAGTGTTGTGGCCATCTCAACTGCCACATGTGCTGTGATGTATGCTGTGACAGTGAATGAGTACATTCTTAAATTGTACACTCCATTGTTTATTGTCTCCCTTATATCTGAAGGTGTATGTGGCTGAACAGATCAGAACTCAGATTTTTGTATGCAGTAAATGGGCGATGATGCTCCTTGTACCACACCAAACTGTGGCAGTTTTTGTTATGGCTGGTAGGAAAAAGGGGCTCTATAAACCTCAGGCCTGCCCAAGTTCATGCAGATGCTGCAGAGCAGAGCATGGTTATGTTCCAAAAGCTGTCTTGCCTTGCCCAGAGTACTGTGTAGAGAGAGAGCAGGTCCAGAAGTTCTAGCTAGCACAGGAGCAAGCAATGCTGAGATTCTGGGAAATGTTCTATTCCTGGACATTCAAAAGAGGCTGCTGGAACTGAAGGCTACCAGAGTCTCACCGGCTTCTGGACCAACCAATGCTGAATAATAGGTGTGCAAAATCTCAGGACAGATACATGGTTTCTCTGTCAAGAAGCCCTTTAACTGCATCACCCTGTGCCTGCTAGTAAGGTAATTAGACGGTGCTGAGAGGTGGCTTTAGTAGTGGGAGTTGTGTAATGTCCAGCAGACTCAGAGATGGGTGAGAACACTTCACCTTTGTCTTTAAACCTAGCTTCCCTCACTTATCTTCTGTGCAGTAAATTGGCCTGTATCCTCTCTTACCTTATATAGCTGAAAAGTATAACAGCTGGTGTGTCGGTGTGCGTCTTGAGTTTCTCTGGGCAGTCCTGTTTACCTTTCCTCTCTGTTTAAGAAAGCAGTATTCCTTCTCACCCCTGCCCCAATTGTTTGCAATCTGAGAATCTGTTTAAGATTGCAGCCAAGATCTTCAGATTCTGAATTGTTGCTAAGAACAAAGCTCAGAGCCAAAGGATACTCTGGAAAGGCTGTTTTTCACATGCTTATAATTTTGGGAAAATGAGAAAGCAGCAAAACTCCAATGGGAATCATGGACAAAACTAAATTTAAAGACAGTCCCCTCTCAGAATACGAAAAATAAAACAGTGTGATATGCAGGTCAAGATCATGGCATACTTTTAACCACTTAGCAAACATTTTTAGCAGTGTTTGAGCCCAGCACTTCCAGTGTCAGTTGCACTCCTTCCCCCAGTGAATTAGAAATATTTCACAAAGGCAGGGAAGTGTTATTACTGTTTTCTACCTGAGTAAGCTGATGCTGAGAGTTTTCAAACTTGGCTGTCCAATGGGAAATCTCTTGTGGGAGCTGCAGATCTGTAAATTTCACATTGCTTCAGATGATGTTCATGCCAAAACCTGCTGACCTGCTTGAGCAGCAGAGCAGGTCTTGTACTTGTGTGTTTTATAAATATGTAGTGGAATATTCTGATTGAAATTTTATCATTCCTGTTCAACCACTTTCTCAAATGAGCTTCATTCCTTTCCTAGGAATAGAGAAGTATTGTCATTTTTGAACTACAAAAGGCTCTATTGCCATCAGACCTAAAAAGTCAGTAAAGTGGAAGATGCTTGCATTAATGAAAATCACCTGCTAGCAATTAAAACAATACTTTCTAAGCAGAATAGCTGAATGTGCCATTGATTTAATGACCCTTGGCAGTGACTGTTTAGCTGGATTTACAGGAAGCCTCACATGACATTTCATTAGTATCACAGTGAATTAATTTTATAGCAGTGTAGTGCTTAATCCAATTTAGACTTGGTATTATTAATGATGCTACCAGGGAAATAGTTTTTAAGGCAATTAAACAGCAATATGTAATGTTGCCAAGCATCACTACTGATATCCGATGGCATCACAAAAAACCACATTTTAAAAGGGAATTGAAAATGGGGAGATAGCACTTCCTGGTGATTTAATCCTTTGCACTTGGAAGACTACCAAGTCACATAAAAAACAGATTCTAGAAGATAACTTTGGAGGGAGTGTAAGTAAATACATTCATCCTCCTGCTGGCTAGCAGCTTGAGCCACGTGCAGTGCATGTGCTACTTCCAACAAAGGGTGCTTGGGTTACAAAGGGGGTGGGATGGTGGGGGATACGTGCTCTCAACTCCAAAGCCAAATCTAATAGCAGATTATGATCGAGCAGAGTTTTCCACATGGAACAGGAAGCATTAGAACACCTAGGCTCAAACTCAAGCTGGTGCAGACTACTGCAATCTCACAGTATTTGTGTAATGACTTCATACCAGTAGATGTCTGAAGTAAATAGTGACCTCAGATTTCAGGAGAACATTCTTGAATAAAAGACTGGCTCCTTTACTTTTTTCTGTTAGCATTGTCCAGTAGCAGGTGCAGGGCTCAACCCAAAACTCGCTGACAGTGACTGAAAACATTGCTGCTGATGTGAATTCTTTGGGACCAGGAATGGGAACAGGTATTTAGGTTTTGGGTTTGTTGTTTGGGCTACTTTTTCCTTTTAAATAATTCTAGCATCAACTTATATGAAATAAAACAGAGCAACAGAACAGGCTCATTTTGATCAAAATCCCCACTCACATCAGTTGTAATTTTGCCTAATATTAGTCAGCACCCATAATTATCCATAACAGCAAGGAACAATGAATTGGACCAAGTGAAGTGACAAGTGCATTTTAAGAGATCGTAAAATTCCCATTTGCAGGCATCATTGTGTTAATACCCCATGACCAATAACCCATATCATCATATACAAAAGTGTTATTAAGCTAAAATTTATGAGGTGGGCTGCACTGCATGGTGGGCTAGCTAAGAGATCCTGCATTTACATGTTTTTCTGGTTTTGTTCTAATTTTTTTCACTGTTGCAGGCTTTTTTTTTTAATTTAAGTTCCAGGAAAAACACTAAGATCTGATGGATAAATGTGTAGGACACCTTTATGTCACCACTCTAAGCAACAAATTGTGTAGAGGCTTTTTTTTTTTTTTTTTTTTTGTCATCTTGATGGATTTAAGTTTGATTCAAATTCTGTTCCCTCTTAATGTTTGGCATACAGAATATACAGCTGTGTTTAAATGATACATTAGTCCTGAAGATGATTCTTCTACTAATCTTACTGTTTGTTTCTCTTGGTATTTATAGCAATGGAAAAGTACCTTTAATTTTATCTTATGGTATCAAGATGTAGTAGGGTAAGGAAATAACTTGTCTGCACCCTTTACACTCTAGTGTTTTACTGCCTACACCCATGTGCCAAGGACATGTACTGTACTGTGTGATATAATTTAATTTTATTTCCATACTGTGATTTTCCATATCACAAGTGCCTCCTGCCTGTTTGATTTTGTGTAGGCACCCAATTTGTATGTATGGTTTTGTTTTGGTTTTTCTTTAACTAAGGAACAGAAGCCACTTTTCTATAACTTCAGTATGCCTGAATAGATCAGTTTCTGTGATTACTTAAATTGAGTAGCTGATACTAACAGGAACTTACATAACTGAAGTGAGAAGTTCAAAGCAAACAGTGTGAGTTATTCCCATAATGTGGTGTTAAACTGTGGCCTTTCCTACTGAAAGATTAAGTGACTATGAAAAAACTTATATGGTTTAAAAAGGAGAGTCACATCATTAATGAAGGAAAAACCAAATGCAAAGGAAATGCCTCAGACTGGAGAGTCCTTACTGCACAATTTTCTGTGAGTGTTAGAGGATATTTCAATGCATGTTTTCCCTTTTCTGTACTGTTCAGTGGGCATCTACTGTGTTTTGGACTGACTTGATCTATCAGCCTCTATAGTTTTACATTTTTTTATTATGTAGCTAGACTGAAGAGGGACTGTGTGAAATGTATTTAAGCCAAAATGAACCAAACTTACTGCTGATGATTAATGAAACTGATAGTTCTTCTGCTTCCTTGGTCAAAGGCCCTCTAAAACCTGGTACAGGCTTTGCTTACCTGAGGTCATTGTGCAAGTAACTGTGAAGAGAAGTTACTTGAAAGTTGTGGTTGGTGTTTGCTCCAATATAATTGATGACATATGCTCTGGACCCTAAAGTAATGAAGCCCTGAGGACATTGAGTAAAGTACTTGGGGGTGAAGTTTCTGCTTGTGAAGTAATATTAATGTGAGTTAGGTACAGAGCCCCAAGGACGGGATGTGGGGAGAGCCTGCTGCAGCTGTGGACCCCACAGAAGGACTCTTTGGCATACAGCATGTGTTAATGTGGGACCTGTTATGAGGAGATCGTTTTGGAGAGAGAATGGGACAAATAAGGACTGTAACAATCCCCTGTAACCTGTAAACAATGTTAAACTACCCCCTCCTGGGCATTAGGGCTGGGGAAAACCTTCTCCATAAAGGTGCTGGGTTTTCCTTGCTAATGCCCCTTTTGTCAGATGAGCAGAAGGTTACATAGCAAAGAGTTAACCTTAAGGATCATCATAATTCTGTAATGACTTCTGTTGAATGTTTTAATTTCCTTTGCACCTCTGAAAGCACAGATTTTATTCGCATAAAAGTTGTCATAAAACAAATTGAATCCTTCAGTTATGTTAGATAAGTATTTCATTAATAATGGTCAATTAATGTATCAGTGCAGCACAATAACTGTGTCTGAGTTTATATTGCAGAAGCATCACTTCCCTTTGTAAAATGCTTTTGTTCTTGGAAGTCAAAACTTTTGTGTTGAAGCACTGACTGACATGCTGAACCCAAACTGTGTGTCACACCCCACATTCCTGTGCTGACATCACTGGAGGGATATAGGAAGTATCTGAAGACCTGGACTCTGCACCCTATCCTCTCATAGGGTTAGTTCTCAGGTATGCTAATTCCCCTGTACTTTTCCTGGAGGGGTCTGTGGTCTGCAGTTGATTTAAGAGTGGGAAATTCTTGCAGCCTTTTGCCAATTTGGTCAAGGAATTTATGAATCTAGATTCCCTAAACAGTTGCAAAGTCCTAGAAATTGCAGATGGAAAGGGACTACGAAGGCTCATTTGAACACAAGTGCCAAAGCAGGATTGTTTTCTGCGGTTAATTCTCCAGAGTTTTGTCCAGACAGATTTTGAAAAGCTGTTATATGATATTCACAGTCAGTGCTAGGGAATATTGCATTCTGTGACATTTCAGTGTATGCTGCTTCAAACCTGTGAAAAAGCATGTATTCACATCACGCATGTATGTATCATATGAATGTGACATTTTTTATGGCTTTTCAGAAAAAATAACTGCTTTCCAATACTGAAGAACTTATCCCACAGCCACTACTGGTGCTTGGAATTTAGATGATATTTGGAAATGAGGGCTTTGGAATGGATGAACACTAAAATGATATTTTTCATAGAGTGTTTCAAAGACTGTATTTGAGAATTTGAACTTGTGAGCATCTCACCTTTTTTCTTCACAATATATAGTAGACTTAAGAACTAGAAACTCACAGAAAATATGTGTGGATGGAGGAGAGAGATCTGGTTATCCTCCTTTGCAGCCTTTGTCTGGCAGGTAGAAGTGCCTTTGGTACAGGAGAAGTGGATGTTTTATGAAAGCTACTTCTTTGGAGTAGAAATAAAAATTCAGGGGAAATTTCTTGCACCTGTAATTCTGTTTGAATTCTGACTGGGCACTCTGCAAGTTTTTATGCCTAAATTGTAACTTGGATTTAACATTTTCTCTCATTGATGGTTCTGAACTTGATAGCATCCAATTCACTGGTTTTGTTTTTTGATACAAAGACCAGGAACTTTCTTCACAGAGAGAATATTATTCCTCTGCCATAAAAGAGGACCTGCAACTTCTTTTATTTTTGCCTGATATGTATGTATTCTTTCTATTTTTTTGTCTGTTTGGTTATTCACAATGAAGTCTGATTTTCAACTTTGTGACTGAGTTTCAGACTTCAAGCCTGTTAATGTAGAACTAAGCAAGTAAAATATTTCAAGCAGGTAAAATATTTTGCAAAGGGGCAGAAAAATCTTTATAATTCTTTCTGTTTCTTGAGCTAAGTGTCATTGCTCAAATGTTGATCCTTTATGCCAGAGCATGATGAACTTCTGCTTCCCAGCAGATGTCTAATCTCTCTAGATGTTGAATTAACACAGAAAAGATTGAAGATGCAGGTAGTGTATGTGGAATGGGAAAACAAATATGAAATTGATTAAATTTCATTGTCTTAAACTAGATTTCAGTCAGATAATGGCTAATTGAATACACATAGCTGAACCCAATTTTTAAATCTGGTACTATGGAACAGCTCACAGTCCAGAAAAATTAGCATCTATTTCTGTAGTGGTCCATGGAATATCTGAATTACTGACTTCTGTGGTTTCAAATAAACTTGCAATATATAAGCCAAGTATAATTTTATTGAATTAGTAGGTGTTTCAGTGGAAGAGTGGTCCTTCTTAGAAAACCTCAGCTTGTGAACATCTTAGAGCACGGATTAGGTAGAAAAAGTGTCATATATTAAATAGGTAGGACAATACGTATGAATCTTTGTTCTAGAAGATTGCATAAAAATCCAAGACAGTGATACCTGATGGGCTATTTCAGATGTTTCTTGCAGTCACAGCACAATTTCCTCTGCTACTTTTGACTCTTGCTATTGACTGCTGTTCAAAAACAACCCCAAATACCTGTGTGGGGAACCTGTTGCTTCAGGATTTGCAAGATTGGTTGCATTCCATGCTTGAGAGGAATGAATTCCCTCAAATATTTTAAACAATTATTTAGAAGAAGGAATAACTCTAGGGAACATTAAGTTAATTAGATAAGGAAATTAATTTTTTTTTTGAGGACTTTATGGCAAGAAATGTTGCAAATTATTACTGTACTCTTTTGGTTGACTCAGCCCCATTTCTGATTTATGCTGACTTCAAAGGTATTAAACTAGTGATTAGGTTCTTGCCTGTTGCTCCTAGGAGTAGGTTAATACCTAGTTCTGGAAAATTCAAGAAGGACATGCAAACTTGAATCCGTAAGCAAGTGAATGCTTGAGAGCAGTAAGCCTGAACAGGGAGAATCATTTTTTTCTATGAAGGTATCCAAATATATTTTTCTTGAGTATGGAATGAATGATCTAAGTACATATTGTAAGCTTTATCATGTAAAAGAAATTTGTTGTCTCTCCATTACTTCCTTGCCAGTCTGTTTGCTCAATAGCATGTTCAGGTGAATAAATCTTTGAGGCAAAATTCCCTCCAGTCTTGCCATATTATAGGATCATTTAACCCAAGATTCAAGTCTCTGCACAGCGTTATATGTAAAACACAAATTGTATTTTGTGCACCTGCTCTAGTCTCCTTGGATTCAGTAAACGCTATCTTGGAGAGGAGAAGTTTTGAAAAGTTTTAACATCTTCTTGCATCTTGTGTACCTAGTCAAGAAGCAGGAACGAAACTGAACTTGACAGTTCAGAGATCACCCTAAACTATAAATTTAATTGCACCAAGCTCTATGAAAATGCCACTGAATAAGGTAATTGCTTGTAAAAATAAGGGGCTATGTATTCCCCGTTTCAGTGGGGAGAAATCACTTGCTACAACAATACTATAATTTGGAAGTGACAATAGATGGTCACTGTTGTTGAGGATGAGACAAATTAAATTGGAAGCTCAGTGCTTACCCTGGTTTTGGGGTGACTGAATTAAAGGCTGACTTCTCATAAGTGTTTTTGGATGATGGCACAGTAGATATCAGAAATCAACAACAGTGGCTGTAGGCTTGCTTATTTTCCCCTGCTACCTAAATGAGTGAGATGTGACACAACTATCCTGATGTTTTTGACACTTGGATAGAGCAATTATTTTCCACTGTGAGTCACCTTTGTGGTAGATTGTAACAGCATCAACTTTGTCCCTAGTTAGCTGTGCTGAACCAGCCATATTTACAACTTTAATCCATTTCAGTATCAAGCTGTTCTATTTTCTGGGTTTGATCAGCAAAACAGGTTTTTACTTCCTTGGAAGTGGAGGCTGGTTCCATGGGTTTGTGTGTGTGGAGCCTCCCTCCCAAAGTCTCTGGTGTGGCTGCTTGTGCTCTGTGGCCTTGGAGCCTCTGACACAGGTGCTCCCTTTCAAAAACCTTTGCTGCTGTGAGAGACAATTGACCATGGGTGGGAAGGAATATTCTCTATTTTTTCATGTGGTCTGGACAAAAGGCTGTTTTCAAGTTGTCCTGGCTGCTGGAAGGACTCAATGATTTGTTTAGTGCTGTTTAAAGGCACATCTTCTATTTCATCAGAAGTTCATGAGAGTTTCCTGCAACCCTCTATCAGCTGGTAATTAATTAATACAGCTTAAGGAGAGACACAAAGCAAAAACATTTGCAGTTTCAATACTGCTGGGAAGTCACCATGATTTACAGACAGAAGTACAGATAATTTTTGTTTGAGTCAAGCTTGCACGTACCCCACAGAAGCTTCCAAGAGACTGGAAAGGAAGTGCTGGCTTTGCTGAAATAAATAGTAGTGTTCCCACTGAGTTCAGTGAGGCAAGTGTTTTACCCAAAGAAAACACAAACTAAGCAAGAATATTGCCTGAGACTGAAAGAGAGGTGGGAAAATCCAAGCTCAAACACTTCTGATTTAGATTGCCAAACCCTAATCCTTAATTTATGAAAATAAAGCTACAGTAAAAAATGCTGTTTCTACTTATTCAATGAAATTTTCTCTTCTGAGAATTTGCTGGTCTCACAATATTTACTCTTTTACACAGTTCTCCCAGGCTTACAAAGACAAATGTCTGGCCAAAAAAGAAGAGTAATGGCAGTGGAGATCTAGTCTTGCCAAAGACTGGATATGCAGACATGAAATCTGAGAATCATTCAAGAAACTTCTGCTGAAATTCGTGACAGAGGAAATTTTCAGATTTCCTGGAGAAATGTTAATTAACTACTTCCTAGGACCTTGGCATGTTTGCAAAAAATTCAGTGTTGAAGCTCCCGCTGCCTTGAACAATAAGACTTCTAAATTCTTTGAGGTTACTATTATTTAAGAGAAAACTGAAAATTTCTTACCTTGCAAGACCTGAGTTCAGGGCCTCATGCTCCTCTGATTTCCTTTAAATAGCTGGTAGCATAAATAACATCTGAAACAGCCCTGAGTTGCATCCCTTTGAGTGCTTTTGGTGTTAGGGAAGTTATCAAATACAATAGGAAACAAAAAGCTCCAATAGCTCAGCTCTGGCAGGGGAGCAAAAGGATTTTTCAGATTAGGTATATCAGTCTTTGCTCCCACCCTTGCTCCCCAGCTCTCTTTTGCTTTAAGCAATACACATTTTCTGTTAAAGACATGAGAACTTGGCAGTCTGGCATTAAGTTCTCCTTATTACATAGCAGACAACTCAGAAGTGTGCATGGTAGAATAAAGGCAAACAAAAATGAGAGAAGCTCACTGGAAGGGTTTTAATTTGTGAAGTAGGAGTGAATCTGTTTAATTTTTGAAGCTTAGATTTGTGACAGAAAGAAGTGCAGAGTATATGTTCTCAGGAGTGTTTTTGCAGAAGTACTTTTGGGAACAAGCTGAGGATGTGGGTGGGAAAGGTGCAAGACTGGCAGGGGTTGGTGTCACCACAGTGAGTGTGGCAGTCCTTTTGGTCACCTCTACTTCTCGTGGGAATATGTGGGCTCCTTCCAGCCCAGCTCTGCTCTCTGCCCTAGTGCTGCAGCTGGCACAGACCGTCAGTCACTCCTGGCTGTGCTGAGTGCTCTGGGGGGCTGAGCTGGACCAATTCTGGCTTCTGAGGATTTCTGTTGCTATTGCAACAGTGTCTGATTATGGCTGGTTTGCTGTAAGAATGCAAGTGAGCTCTTCCTTCTTAAACCTGTTCATGCCAACACAAAGGCAAACAGGATGTGGGGGGAAAAAAAAGAGGGGGAGTGGGCTAGAAAAGAAAGGAAGAGGAGTGGGGAAAAAAAGAGAGGCATAGACCCGACTGTGTAACCTGCAGGTTCCTAGGAAATGCTTCTTTATTTTTTGAGAAAACTCTTTTTGGTTCACAGTATATCTTTCTACCTGAGATGGACAAGCACAGGAAATATGTACAACACATGCATTGATTCCTTCACACAAAAAGTTTAAATTAGAAAAGTATTGGAAAGAGGGAGCAGCTTATTACCTGTCACCTCCATCTGCAAGTAAAATACCTAACATATACAAGCTAAATCCTTCTTTTAGCATGGAACTCGTCAGAACAGCTTGTGCATTCCCCTGGTCTAGCCACAAAGACTGAGGAGACCATATCCAATCACTGACTTCTGCTCCACTGGCACAGCCTCCACTTTCAGTGCAGATGGGAATAAGAAATGGAAAACATTTTGTCTCTAACACAGGCATTTTTTTAATATGCAGCTGCTGACAAACTTAAGCTTTAGTATGTTCCTTTTGTAGGACAGATCTACAGTGGATTCTTGTAGAAAAAAAATGTGTTTATTGTGTTTTGCTAAGGTTTAGAAGAAGTCCTGGAGGAACGTCAAGCACCTGGATGATGTAATCTGTTGCTATGACTGGCTGAAGGTTTTTAATTATCAAGAAATGGCTGATTTTGCAAAAAAAGCTTCTGGCCAAGAAGTGAAATCACAAAGCCAGCTGCATCATGTGTTTCATTTGGATTGCTCTACTGCTAAGCCCTAATTCTGTAAGTTTTTAGACTGATATGCAATAGTCTTGGAGGGAAATAAGATACCTCTTGTCTTCATTTCAGAAAACACTAGTGCCTCATCCTGGTAATTTCTCTGGCTGATGTCCAACATGAATTCTGCTGTGTCTTCATTGCTTCATTGAGAGGAAAACATTGCTAGTGTTCAAACACGCAAACATTACTGCCTGGCCAATGTGACCAAAAGGACCGGGAAGAGTGTACTAAGCCTAAAATGGGTTATAGATGGATGGCCAGCAGTTTTAATTAATGGGAGACTTTCAGCAAAACTCTGTTTTACCATCACAGTTAAAATTCTGTGTTGGTGAATTCTTGCACTTTTAACCTTACAAAGAAACTCAAATTCATTTTATGACTCTATTCTTCCATTGTGCTCTGCCAAAGTGGTGAGGAAAAATCTGCCTGTCTGTTCTGCCTGAGGTGAGAGGGCATCTTGATACCTTTTCTTCCACTTGGTGTAGACAATGACATGTGGTCTAAGTTCTTTCTTCCTGGATCCTGTTAAACTCCTAGGTAGAGCTAGAATTCTGTATTAAAGTTTAAAAATTGCATGTAATAATTGCATGTTAGCAGCTATTCTCAAATTACTGCCTATAAGAGATAATTAATAGTGATTAGTGGTAACATTTTGTGTGTCATTGCTCTGTTATTAATATCAAAGCACATCTTCAAAAGATAAGCAAATATGATAGAGATGAGGCTTGGCAAAAGCTGCAGTAGAGATAGGTAGAGGTATTTAAGCCTTTGCTAATTGCAGTAAGTTACTGGTCAATATCCCAGTGTCAGTACCCCTTGGGAGGCTCCTTGAGTGCTTGTAAGTGACAGGGTGCTTGGCACAGCCAGTCGGTTTTCTTTCTTCAGGGGTCTTGGAATAAGAGGTAGAAGATGGGTGTTTGCTCCTTACGTGTTGTGCTCTCAGAATGCTGGACAAAGCAAAGGAAGTCTCCAGAGCCCCTGTCCCTTCAGAGATTATAATTCAACTGTTCTGACTTGGTCTCCAGGAGAACCTACTCTCCTGAGTGCGTAGTGAAGCAGGATGCCTAACCTGGATTCTTAAATCACACACCTGGAAGCACGTAGGGAAATCATCACTGTGCCATATAATGCTAGGATAGGGATAAAATTCAACCTACATCCCGCCTTCCAACTTTTATCAATAAAAAGATTTTTTTGAAGTTAGAGCTCAATATTTTTCGTTGTTCAAGGAAAAACCACATTCAATCCCTCAGTGTTGCCAACTTTTCTGCCTTTTACTGCCTTATTAAAAGACAGTGATAGATATCTGCAAGCAACATCACTGTCTGTGGTAAGGTATTATTTGGTGAAAGTTTCCAGAGTTAGAGATCTCCTGGAGGGTAAAATACCCAGTTAATGGAATTACATTAGTTTCTACCAGCCAAAGATGCAACTCTGCTGTGTGTTCTCTCTTTTTTTATTTTTTTAATAATCCAAGTAATCTCTTCCACATGTGGGTTGTTCCATGATTTCCTCCCCATCTAGTGATACGGGGAAGGCAGGACAGTCTGAACAGAGTTTCTGTCAGGCTGCAAATCCTGGTTGGAATGTCTGCTCCTAAAGTGTTTGGGGCAAACCAAAGGCTTTGGAGACCAGGCTAAGCAGGTCGGCCTTGCATGTTGAGTCCAAACAAGGAATTTCAGCCCTGCCAGTTGAAAGCTGCATGAAAGCTACAAGTTTTGGTGTTTTTTTTTTTTTTTTTTTTTTTTTTTTTTTTTTTTGAGAGGAGCTGTGAAGTCTGAGCAGAGATTTCAGTCAGTAATCATTCAGTAAAGAAAGCTGCCTTGAGTCTCCTTTTCTGTGATTTGGGAGCTCCAAAGATTCAGCAAATGTGTTTTTTGGTTCCTTGGCCAACCCTTTTGCTGTTATAGCTAAGAATGGAATAGACTGGATGGGTAGATTTGTGACTATCCGAGATTTTTTATACTTGCTGCAAATCCTGTAATTATTTTTGGGGTTAATTTCCCATGCTGCGTAACTGGTCACTGGCCACAAAAACACGCAGTGGACTCTACAGATAAGAGCTGTTTAATAGTAAGGTGAAAAACATCTGTAGTTTTCACAAAGTTACTTTTTTAAAAAAACAACAGATGCTTTGGAACATCTGCAGCCATATCATGTCAGCTGATTGAGCCTCTGCAGAGAACAGCTTTGGCTTGACTGGAAGCTAAAAACATGAATAACATCTGGAATGGGGTACAATCAATGTTTCCACTGTGATGGAGTTTGGTGATTTTTGCTAGTCATAGTCTGGTGCTTGTTGAGTCTAAATATAGTGCCTGGAGAGCTTTCATGTTGGTGTCACTGCCATTTGATAAATTGTGCTAGTCTGGTCAACCTCAGCACTTCCATTAGAAGAATCCTTATAATTTTGAGGAAAAACATGGATGCTTTGTTCGTAAATAATGTTTGGGGTGTTTTCCTAATGGTTCTGGGCACATGCAGGGCCATACCTACTGTCACAAATCCTTTGAACAATTCAGTAGCTGGAGAGGATTCAGGTGTGCAGACATCAATTCCACACAAGAGGAATGATCTTATGAGTCTTGTACTTGGGCTCTCTTAACACAGTACAGTTACCATAATCCAAGTGGAGGAATTAAACAAATGGAAGGTCAAGAAATGGGGAAATGTCTGAGTTCATTGGTTTGTGGAGCAGTTTACATGGGTTAAAGCAGTTGCTTTTGTCTGGGTGCAATATCAGACCACCAGTGTGTGATCCTAACTTGCAATAAGTAGATGGGAGAATTGTATTTTCCTTGATGTGAACTACTCACCTTTTACTTGTGTGATTGTATCTGCCTGCTTTAGAATGTCTTGTGCAAATGGACTGAAATACCTGATGAAAGGAAGGGATTTTGCTCAATTCTAAGAAGTGAAAATACATCTCTTGAGCAAAATTCTAAAGTGAAAATAAATCTTTTGAGCAAAAAAAATTATAATAATGCTAGTTTATTTATATTTATTTCTTCAGGAGACTGAATTTATTCACTGAGTGTTTTTGTTATTGTTCTCTGGACTAAGTGGGTCTGGCTTTGGAACTTTTTCTGTGTTCTTCAAATACACCTAGCTTCTGATGAATTAAGGGGAATGAGTATGTAATTAGAAATGTGTCTTCACTGGGTTTTGCTGCCATCATGGATTTAGCCTCTCCTTTGTTTCTCATAGATGCTATGAGGCTTGGTTTTCAAGAGCTGAGCTGTTTCAGGCCTACATCATATCTTCTGCATTTGGACAGTGTCCTTGGTAGCTAATTCATTATACCAGGTTGGGAGCTTTGCCCTCAACAAACATTTAATAGCAATGTCTCTTGGCTGCGTGCAGTCCTGGCCCATCTGCTGGAGTTGCAAGGTGCCTGTCCCTTGGGGTACAGCTTTGAAGGGATGATGGGTTTAATTTGGTATGGTCCGGCACAGCAGAAATGCCATCAGCTCTTCAAGAGGTACTTTCTGTGAGCTGTGCTATCTCATCGTGCCTGCTGATAACTCATTCAGAGTCTCTTGTAGCAGGTCTGGGAAAAGGAAAGACAGAATTCAAAGCCACCTATCCATGCTGGTGGTGATATAGTTTATTTTTGTAGTTGCCAGTTAAATAAAATTCTCACAGAATATGAAAACATCAGGCACGCAATGCAACAAGAATGTCCATATGTGATAATGACCTCAGGGGATGGAACTGCCCTGGAGAAATGCAACCATTTTCTCCATCAGAAAATATTTTATCTACCTGTCTGCTCTAGCCATTATTTAGTAACTGCATTTGTTTCTTTTGAGCTGTCAGGGAATACATTATTATGGTTGCATTTTGAAAGCATATAGGATATGTCTGATTTAACCAAGAATCATCGCTGAAGTACGATAGTCAACTGCAAGTATTTAATCAATTAAAAATTCTAATCAGCACTTTGCTGATGAAGAAGGCACTATCTCAATAGATGCACAATTTCTTGAGATTTCATTATAGAAATGAGATTTCAAGATGTTGAGCAAAGCGTAAGTGATGTCCCACACAGTCGATGTCATTATTTGGGAGATGTTAAAAACAGATTCAGAAGTGGGTTGGAGCTCCTGATGCAAGTATCAGCACAGATTTTGATTCAGGCTGGCTCTTGTACAGCTTTAAGAGTCACTGGTGAGCTTTAGGTACATGAAATGCATGGGCTTTTGGATTTAGGTACATTAAATGTGTAGGTTTTCATGAAATGTGTAGGGTTAAGCTGTTATGCATTGGATTTCCCCCTGTAATAAAGCTACAATACCACTTCCTTCCTTTGTGGCAATGGGGCACCCTGTCCCATGCTCATGATCCCTAAGTATCCCAAAGTCCACTGGCCTAAGTGGTAGGGTGACACAGTTCCCTGTCTTTGAAGGACCACAGAACTGCTGTGAACCTGCTGTTCAATTCCCATCAGCTTTGTGCTGTGACATGGGTTGATAAAACTGGCAGGAATACATGGGGTCTGGTGGCTCACACGTGATCTTCTCTGCATATTTGTGTCTCTGCTCTGGCACAGGAGGAGAAGGGCTGCCTGTGTGTGTTTTTGTGGAGCTGCTGCTGGAGAGAGGAGGAAGGGCTGTGAGCTGCTGGGAATGGTGAGCAAAGGAACCTGCTGGGCTCAGACTGGGGCTCAGCAGTGGGAGTGGAGCAGGCAAGGCCAAGGCAAGGGAAGGGGACAAATGCAGAGACTCAGAGTGAGTTAGATGATGAAGCCTGTACACTTGGGAATCCCTGGCCTGCTTTGAGAGGCAAGATTTATTTACACACCAAGGAGCACCTTCTTGGTGCTCCTTAATGAGTCTTTGAAAATTGATAGCATTTTAATATAATTTTGATTCTGAAGGTCAGTCTAATATTGTGTATTGCATGATGTTAAATTGCTCTTCTCACAGTTAGGGGATGTAATTAAAAACACAGGCATGCTGATTTTGATTAAGAGTTTATTTTCTTAATAACTAAGAAAAATTGAGTTTCATGGAAATAATTTTGGGGTTTAGTTATGCTGTTTCTTAACCTCTTCTTTGCCATTTAACTATTTGTGAGTGCACGGAACAAAGGGGCATCAGCAGAACAGATGCGCACTTTGTTTCCTCTAGGGATCTTTGTAACAGTTTTTCCCAGGAAACCTATTATGATACAAGATAGAGTGAGATATATAGCTGGTACCAATCATCTGGGGATTCTACAAAACCTCTGTTGGTATCTCTGGCATAGTTAGTTATTTCACCATACTACTGCAGTAATTTCACACAATTAAAACTTATGATGACCGGCAGAGGAACAGAAACCTTGATTATTCTTGTAAGGATTTAATCCTTCAACACTCTTGTCTCATTTCATTCATTATTTTCGTTTTTTTTTGCAAAGAGCAGAGGTGAATCACATGGTCCAAGCCTAAGCAGAGGTGTCTTCTCCCAAGCCTCCACTTCTCAAACACATCTGTGCCATGGTGCCAGCCCTCAGAAGGAGTGCAGAAACATCTCACTTTCAGTGTGAAAGTAAAATAAAGGAGAAATCTTTCTTTTAGCCAAGAGTGCCATAAGGGAAATGTAGCTTGAAATGTGATCATGATGGCTTAAGTACACATAGGGAAATAACAGGAAATCCACACTATTTTAATTTTGTAAAATTCATGGTTCTTAAGCTGTGTTTGGAATTCCTAGGGATCTGGCTCATGATTTGTGAATGCGTCGAAGTGGCCGTACTGTGATGTTTTAAGTAACCCAGATCTCACTTATTCACATCATGTAGTTGCGTGTCATAGAGGGCTGTTTTCCTCTTCTGTTTTCTCCTCTTTGTGTTCTGTTCTAGACCTGGATTAACCTCATGTTTTCCAGGAACATTCTACATCTTAGAGTGGAAACTTACTAGTAAGGCACATTTTAGATGTAAAAAAAGGAGCTGAACTTTCTCTCCATATATATTTATACGAACACTGTAGTAAAAATTATTGCAATGAAATGACATAAAATATCCTATAAGCCATGAGTGGCTTTATAGTGAACTTTCCAGTTAGAATAAACTTTGCAGTTACAGGAGATATTTGAGCTATTTCACATCAACACCTTTGTTGAAGTGGAAAAGATTTCATTTGATTCAGGAGCTGTTGCGTGATGTTAGAAAGCTCAGTGTTTTCCTCTCACTTGGAGCAGTTTCCCTGTGCAGTTCAGATATTCCTGACTGTTAACCAGCAGTGAGAGCAGTGTGGATGTGGTCAGGATTCTCCTCTGCCCATGCAAGGGGGGTCCTGCTTCTGATAGCAGGGAGAGTGGATGGATGGGTGCCACAGCAGCTCTGAGTGTTGGGCTCGGTGCGTAGGGCATCTCAAACTTGCCAAGCTGGAGGAATTGAGTTAGGTCAGACACATCTCTGAACTGTAATTTGAAGGTTAAAAGAAGACTTTAAAATGCTTTTGTGGCTGCAGAAATGCTATAGTCTCTTTTGCTGCTGAAGTAGGTTTGAAGGGGAGCCAAAAAAAATTATTGTGGCTGTAGATTATATATGAATTTGGTTCAAAAGAGAGACCACTTGATCTTGTGGACTGACAGGTATTTTCAATTTTCTTGCAGCATGATTTCATTACTCATAGTTACCTAGATTTATTTTGTCCTGCTGGAGGCACTTATTGGGCACAGAGGTAGATTTAATTTTAACAGAGGTTTGGACCTGGCTGTAGTTATAGTACTATTAGTCTGGGGTGAAGAGGGGAAGTCAAACTCGGATTGCTGCTTTGCCTGTTGGCCGAGAGCTTATCAAGAGGGAAGTAAACCTGCAGCAATAAAAGCTGTTCTTGACGTCGCCTTATGCAGAGGAGACAAAGGTGTTAATTAAATGGAGGTTACACATTAAAACTTCGTAGCCAGAGGAGAGAAGAAAGGACACAGAAGGATGATGCCTGTCTGTCCCATTGGGCGCTGCTGGTTTCTGATATTTGGCTTTATTATGGACTCCAAAGAGTATAAAGATCACTTTTCTGCATGGGTAGGATATGTGGTGTCAATTTCAATTATTTGTACAGTTTAGCTGTAAGGTCATGAACACGTCCCTCGTTAGCCTTTATGCTTCAATTTGGGTTTCTTTCCAATAACTTAGGTTAAACAAGATAGTAGGATCAAATAAAGCTGTGGGCTGAAATTGACTGGATTTTCCATGCATTCTTGAGCTGAAGAGAAGAAAGTGTTGTTAGAAATATTTTAATTTGCATACAAACTCTTCTCCCCCCACCCCTTGTTAAATGAAGTTTTTTAAGCGAATGAATGCAAACCTAGACTGGTACAAAGGGAAATAAGGACTGTGGTTATGCATAAATATCTAAGAGTTTTGTGCCTCTGCAATAATAGATACTTTAGAAGTATGTAGAAAAAGAAAAAAAGAAATTTTAGAAGAAAAATGAGCCATAGTATCACCACCTGCGCAGTGCCATGTTTTGGTTATCAGCAGAGTAACACTAAAGGGTTTTTGTTCACTGCCTGAATCAGGCCATGATTAGCCAGAGGAGAAGCTGGTGGTGGATGTGTGATATGCATGGGCAGTGGTCAGGGGGTTGATGCTGCCGAAATGCCAGTCCACTCATGAAAATCATTCACTCATTCTCTTCTGCTGTAGTTAAGCAGAAGAGGGAGAAAGAAAATATTTTATTGGAATTAATGACTTGAGGTAAGGATTGGAAAGAAACACTTTAAGGGCAAAACAGGCTCAAAATGTAAAAGGTATAAAGAAAACTTTATTAACAGAATTAAAAGAAGAATACTGAGAACTAAAACCTTTAGAACACCTTCCTTCCTCTCCCCCAGCCCTTCTTTCCTTCCCATCGACAATGTAGGGAGACAAAACATGGGGTTTTAGTCAGTTTGCCATTCTAAAAATATTTTTCCAGTTCACTTAGGGAAAGGAGTCTCTTTTGCTATGCCATGGGGTCTTTTCCATGGGAGACAGTTTTCTGCGCACTTTTCCAATGTGGTTCTAATTTTCACAAGTAGCAGTCTGCCCAGAACCTGCTGCAATGTTAAAGTCCCTCCAATGGGCAAAGCAGTTTTCCCACAACTGCTTTTTCGTGGGCCATTAGTTCATGGGGTTTTGTTTTTAAGGATGAGCTATTCTAGTATAAAAGCAAGGGTCCTCTTCCTCTATCCCTGAAAGTAAGGCTTCTCTCTGTTGAAGCCTCTCACCAGATCACAGCTTTTCAGTATCCACATGCTCCAGCATGAGTACCTTTTTCTCATGGGCTGTGGATGAATGCTACATCCCCCATACACTTAATAAATTCCAGGGAAATTCTTGTATTATAGTCCTCACCATGTCTTGCAGAATCTCAGCTCCAACACTCGGAGCATCTCCTCCTCCCTCTCTCGCCTTTGCACTGAGCTTAAGTCACCGTGCTTCTCTCCTCATGTGTCTTCACCCTTTCCTTTTTCTGATTCGAGAGAGAATTGGTGTTTGCATGTTTGTTTCTTCTCCCCCCTTCACCCTCCTCCATGAGCAGCAAGAAAGAGAGCTTCCCGTGGCTTTTTTTCATTCTTAAATATGTTATCATAGAGGCTGATATGTTATCATATAATCTTTTCTAGGTGGGCCAGTCAATATGTCAATCCTTAGAGCCTTTAGGGATTGGCTCTGCTGGACATAGTAGAGGTCTCAAGGTGCCTCTCTCAGAAGCAGCCTTTGTGGCTTTTTGTCCGCCCCCACTAAAAATCAGATTGTGTTAACCCACTGGTCTGAAAGCAAAGTGACTGCAATTCCTGTCTTAGTGATGGCCTAGAAGGGGAGAGCAAAAGAACAATGTAATCATACAATTTGAAGAATGTATTTGTGTGTGTGTACCCAGAAATGCAGTCCCTGATCTTGCTGGCACAGAGAGGTTCTTTATCTTTACAAGGCTGCATTTCTCTGCTTTTTGCATTTCCATCTTCTTCATGCTATGTAATCCATTGTATACAAATCTATTAGTGCTACTTTTTGCTGTATCTGACAAACTTGTATGAATTCTACAGGAATACTGATGAAAAGATGGTAACTTAGGAAACATTGCAGTCCAAGGAGGATCCCACTGAACTGTGCATGCTTCAGTTGTTTGTCCAAGCACTCTTTAAAGATCACCCATGGTGGAGACTACATAAACTTCTGAAACAATGTGCTGTTCTGTCCTTGTGTTTAGAAGTCTTTGCCTTATGTCTAATCCTGTTCCTTACTGTTTCATACACAAACCACATGGGAAGCAGCACATTCCCGTCTGTTCACCAGCCCTTTGCACACTTGGAGGTTATCGTCACACAGCCCCTTCACCCTCTCCTCTAAAATAAACAACTCTGGCATTTCAATCATCCTTTGCAAGTCCCATTTTCTAGAAACTAAAAGATAATGCATTATCTTGATGGGCCACATGAGAGGAGGATGCTGCCAAATGAAATTCTGTGAGAAATTATTCATACTTCAGGATGTGCTAATGAAATATTTCATAACTTCATTAATATGAAC
This sequence comes from Taeniopygia guttata, assembly GCF_048771995.1. Taxonomy (NCBI): domain Eukaryota; kingdom Metazoa; phylum Chordata; class Aves; order Passeriformes; family Estrildidae; genus Taeniopygia; species Taeniopygia guttata. The sequence goes on from NC_133034.1 coordinate 7,860,012, forward strand.
ACCAGCATGGTATTTTTTAGATTCATGGAAGTTTGCATTTCTTCAGCGTGGTGCGAATTAAGTTGTTAAGTTTGCTCTTCGGAGAATAAGTGTTGTAGCATAAATTAAAATAAATAGGCTGGAAGCATGTGTACTGGATGTAGCCATCAGTGCCAGCAAACATGTGGCAGTGGCTCAGTGTTAAGCTCACCAGGGCACTGGGTGCTACAGGCTGGAAAATATCAAGGCACTATTGATATCAGGAGAGCCAGGCTCTGCTTTTATTATCATCTCCATCCAAAACCTGTCTCTTTCATTGCAACCCTGTTGATTCCATTGGTGATGCTAGTTTTGAAGTGTCAGCTGCCCCTTTAGAAGGCAAATGAGACCACAAGAAATGCTCTGTTAGAGGCAACTAGTCATATCTAATATTTTTTGCATTGACACAGCTTGACTGAGACATATTGGTGTGTAGACAAGCTTTTTTCCAGTGTTACCAGTTATGTTAACAATGCAACCTAAGATCTTCCTCTTTTTTGTTTTGTTTCAGTTTTTTTTTGTTCTCATCTCAGGACATCACAGTAAGATTGAGATTTTCCAGCATAGCATGCAAATGAATAACATCATTGTTTCAACTGCTTCTTTATTTCCTTAATACTTCCTTTTCCTCATCTTCCTTTCCCTCTTTCTTTCCTGGTTTCTTTTCTTAAGCACTTGTAACCTCTGCTGCACAGCCCTCTGGGAATACTTTAAATCTGAGAGAGATTTCATGGAGCCTTTTCATGATGAGATCTGCCAGAGATATATCAAGACCTCTTTTTCACCCCTTGAGACTGACAAAAGGACCAACAGGAATCAAATTTGATCTCTTTAGAGAAATGGAAGTGGATGATCTGTTGCTCTATGAAGCTTTTTTCCCTTCTTTTTCTTTTCCCAATCCCATGTGCTGTATGCGGCTGGTAGGTAGAGCAGGACCTTGGTATATTCTCAGCCAAGAAGCAGCTGTCTCTATAATTCATTTCATAACTCCTTTGATGCTTCCAGAGAAGTGGAGTGTCAAGGAGAGGCATGGGGACAATCTCTTCTGATAAAAGAAAGAGGAAGTGCTTACTGTTGTGCTCTTCTTGTGGTCTGTTAGCAGATGCTTATCAGATACAGTAGGATCCCGTTTCACTCAATAGACTTTGTATTAACATGTTATGTCCCTGTGGCTGTGAGTCTGACAGGAACCTGCAAAGCTGGCTTCAGAGGCAGAAATACTCTAATGTCTGAGATGTCCCTTATGCCTCTTAATCATATGGTCTGCATCTAGTCTGCTAAACAAAAATGCCCTTACTTCTCTTGCTGACAGGGTTGAACAATCTGTTTTCCTTTTAGAAAGGGCTTTGCTAGTTTTTGAAGACTGTTGATCAAATAACAGCTGTCGAATTTGTTGGACACAGAGCTCTGATGCTGTGTTTAGTGCAGGTTTCTTCCAGAGGGTGATGATGTCTGTGGCCAATCCAGCTGTCCCACACAGAGGAGCCTGGAGCTATGTTTGAAACTTGTTGCTGACTGCTGCTTCTTGCAGAAAGTGATGGCTTTGACTTGTCTCTCAAGTGTGTCTCACAAAGAGACATTAGACCAAGATAAATGATCCAAACTATTTCAATTTTGTTCCTAGTGGGATATATTTTTCTACATTAATTCCAATTAAATATCCACAGGTAGCAGACAAAAGAATTAGAAACACACACAGAGATTGATATAGAGCTATGCAGCTGTTCCTGTAATAATTGATTTAGAATAATTGAATCATTTTCCTGTAGAAATCTCTTCTTCCGCAGAACACTATTATATTCTGCAATACCTTTTGTTCCTTTAGTTAATAGAGCTGTGTAACAAATGCATATCTGCACTGGCAAATGCAGACCATTTGAACTCTAAAATATTAATTTTAAATGTACCTATGGCTATTTTTAATAGTAATTTTAAATGATCCTAAAAAGCACATGTTGAGATAATGAGATCCATAAATAATGGTCGGCATTATTGATTCACATGTATTGCTTCCGTAGATTACTTCCATTTCCCACATTTCTTTTCATGTCTGTCCTAATCAGGGGGCTGGATTTTGAAGGTATTTATTTATACTGAGCCTTGTGTAAATACAATGAAAATAAACTTCTCCAGTGGGAGCAGAATAAAGCCAGAGCTTACCATTGTGGAACAATTCAATCCTTAGTTTTTGTTAAAGATTAAGGGAGTGTTTAACTTATTCTATAAGTAAGGATAAGTAACTTCCCCATTTCCAGAAAAATTCAGGGAGCTTTCATTAGTTTTTGCAGTCTCTGCAGAAGACTCTTCAAAGACAGAAAGGAAAGGCAAAAATGTACTGTAGGAATGAAAAATCTCTTTTTAGTATACACAAAGTAAACTGGTGCAGGCTTATCCAAGGTACAACACTTTATCTCAGCTGAGTGAAATCCTCCAGCAGCTGCAGGTACAGTCAGGACATTTTGGATTACTTTTATTGTCTTTCAGTGTGATATTCTGTTTCTTCTCTTCCCTCTCTGTGTCTTTTATCCAAGGAAAACTCCAGCCTTATGAAAAGAAATACAAGGAACCCAGACCTCATCTACCTTGTGTTCATATAGTGATTCCATTATACCCACTCATGTTTCTGCAGGGATACTTATTTTCCTACCAGGACTGTTTGTTTGTTTTTGTTATATATAAACCTTTTCCAAAGTGATTTTGTAATAATCAAAATAAGACATGCTGAAAGATAGTTAATACCTGGCAGCTGTCACAGGCACCAAAACAAGCTTTACAACTGCCCCTTGTCAGAGCAAAGTGCATCCTTATTAGAAGAAGTGGATATGTTTTTACCACACTGTTAAAAGCTAGTCATATATTATTGGACAAATACCTGTAAAGAATAAACAGGTCATACAGGGATTTGGAAGTCTTCACTGGGTTTAAGTGCTGTCATGTAAAATGTCATAAGACTTGCTTGTCACTCCCCTCTCTGCAGAAGAGCACCGCAGGTAGAACAGGAATTGTAGAAAATTACTTTATTTCCCACACTTCCTATCATTGCTTTTTAAGAGCAATCTTGTTTGTCAGATTCTTGCCTGGTTAATTGATTTGGTTAAATTCTGCAGGGAGCCTTATGTTCCAAAAAAATTGTCATGTCACATAGGCTTTACAGTCTCTCAACAGAGTTTTGTTAAAATTGTCCAGAAATGTATGGCTACATAAACTTTCCTTTTTTTGCAAATTATGTTATATTTTGTGCTTCCTAAAATTAATATAAAAAACTATATTTCTATTTCTATGCCATGGTACAGTGCAAAAGTGAGACTAAATTTTAAGACAATGTAGTGTGTGTGTTTTTTTTTTTTTCTTTATTTCTCATACTTGTAAACACAGAATAATATGACCTATAATCAGCACCCAGTCAGAAGGTGGGACTGATGGGATGGGCAGTGGGGTATTGAGTTACACCCATGTCTGTTAGTGTTTGAAGTTCTTAAAGTAAGGTGCCTACGTTTCATATGGAATGAATATCCTTTTTGTTCCTTACCTGCTTTGAGATTGACAGGTTGAATTACTTACAATCCATGTTTTCCATTCATAAAACCTTTTCCTCAATAGGGTGAAAGGAAAACATAGAGACAAATCTCATGTGGAAGAGACGACACGTCAGCATTTTGGTTTATTGGCCATTGATGATACGGTAAATCACTAAAAGCAGGTTTAGAGCCTAGGAAGCAGCACTATTGATCTTCTTGAGTCCTGTTGCCAGAAATTGTATTAAAGAGCTTAACACAATGATGTGTAGCCTCGTGGCAGCAACACAGCCAAGAACAACCTTTCCCAGTGATCAGCAAGCTGAGAGTCCCAGTGATACAGTGAATTTACTGGGGGAGGTGTGGTGCCTCTTCCCTGTCCTCCTAGAGAACAAACTGAGTATTAAGAGAGGTATTTCACATTTAGGATTTCAGTGTTTTCAAAGTAATTATCCAAAGGTAAAACAATGTGTTTTCTTCTTTCCTGCCCTCCTTCCTGTATTTTGAATGATATGAAACAAAGTTATATTTTTCTGCTTATCATCCATTTAAAAAAAAAAACCTAAACTGTGGAAGGCGAATGTAAATGTGTAGTAAGATTTCAGCTAACTCATGTTTGGGATTGTCAGTATCAGAAATGAATGGTTTATTGCAATTCATTATTACTATTTAGTCAGCAAAGTATGCTATACACAGTTGTAGATGCAAAATTAGTCTATACCAGTGAATTGTTGCAGATTTTATACTTGACCCTCTAGTAAAAGGGACTAAATAACACTTACTGAAAGACACTTAGGTTTTTTGAGTTAAAAATAAATACTTCACATGCTGTGTTTAAATGCAGATTTTTCAGTTATTTAGTCCTGTATGAAATTTTAACTGCTTAGATATGAAAGAATGCTTGCACTTCAAATGCTTGTACTGTTGAAGCAGACCCATGAAAAAATAGTGCATGAATACTCACAGGATTGGAAGAGCAGGAATAATGGTTCAGGCCTTGGCTTAACAATTGAATAAAAAGCCTACTTAGCTTCCTAAGAATCACACTCCATTTGTTCCTAAATGGGCCTGGAGTTTCGGTAATTTGGGGACAGATTTTCAAAATACGTAGTCACCTGAAAAAAAGCCGTCAAACAGGCTTTTTAGAAGTTCAGTGTTTCACAGTCCTGACTGTAGATATCTCACTGAAGTTACGCACCCCTTCAAGACATCAATTGCTGTCATTAGACATTAGGATCTACCTGTAATGTGTCTGAAATCTGATCCTTAGTTATTAAAAAAAAAATACAATTCTGTTTTAGAGATTCTATAAATGCAAGCCACAGGATTTATTTCTGAGCAACCCGCTTTACAATCTAAGCCACATAAAATAAAGTAAGAATTTTGCATTTTAATAAAATGTATCTATTTTAAAAAAATGTAGCTATTTTCTGGTTGTAGAGTACTTAACTGAAAGGGCATTGTTGCTGTTTCTCATCGCCTTACCCACGATGGAATGTGTTTTGGTAGCAATTAGAGATGGACAGCTCCCCGAGGCACTGAGCTCTTAGGTGTTTAGCATTAGTCACCCTTTCTGTTAACTTTGCAAATCGCTTCATTTTCCAGAAGTGGATGGAACTGCTCTTAAATGGGGTGGGAACACTCTGCTATTTTAGATCCTTTGCTCCTATTTAGAACTTAAAGAAACATGTACCAAAAGCAAAAAAAGTTAATTAAAATCTACTAGCCCCTCAATTAGACCAAAGGAAAAAAAGTTGTAATGTTTTATTTTCCTGTGATTTTCTTTTTCTCTGTGCTAGTGTTTCCTCTCTAATAAGAACGTGCCCTTGTTTTCACACGAGTGTCAGTTTTTTGTGCATTCATACAGCACTTCAAAAGTAATTCTGATTTAGAAGGCAGCTGTCTCAGAAATTTTGACTCTTCTTTCCCATGTGCTCACACATCCCTTTCTACAGGGGTCAATGTAGCTCTACAGCATGATTGGAAAACAGTTGAATCCAAAAATATGGCTTTATTCCCAATAACTGCTGTGATTGCGAGTCACAAAGAAGTGACTAAAGCTAGAATTACTGCTATATAGATTTCAGCACTTCATCTCTTTAGTTTTTATTTAATTTGGTGTTGTTTAGAAAAAAACTTCTTTATTTTTATTCAGAGAACAAAACCCTCCACATCCACAGTCAAGATCTGCCTCTAATCATTGGAGAGATGGGAGCTCTGATGGATGTTTATGCCATTAAAAATATTTGCTCCTGGACTTTTTCAGCAATGATCTGTTAGCAAATGGCTAAGTGCACTGTTTTAACCAGATGTCCAGCATGTTTTTAATGAGATTATTACTCAGAAAATAGAATATAAAACAACCATGAGAATACTGCTTTCAGAAAAAAAACCCCCAGACCCCAAACTGAAAGTGACCCATTAAACCCGAACTCCAAAACAACAAAGCAAATCCTTTCAGTAGGAGAAATTTCATGAAGTACTGTGCCTGGTATTTGAGATTTCCTACAGAAAGCAGCAGAAACTTCAAGAATGTGCTCATTTCCACTGTTATATCTGCTCTCCTCCCCATCTCCTGGAGCACAATACCACCTTTGGAATGCACTTTCGCAGGTTTCAGGGCTGAGGTGTTATTTCTGCTACAATGATAGTATTGTTTCTCCTCAGCTTTAGCATGGGAAGAGAGCTCAGCTATGGGATACAGACAGCCATAGCTGTCCTCATGCTGAGTTCTGTATCTTCTACCCTACAAACCAGAAACACACAGTAATCATATCTCTGGATTTTCTTATTGCTGTACCTCTAGTTCTGTTTTATTTGCTATTTCAGGTGAACTTAAAGCTCTAGCCCTGGATTTACAGCAGAATGTTGTGCTGCTGATTGCTCACAGAAGTCATCAAAAACAGCTCTGAGAAGCTTCTCCTGTGAAAGAAGTGATGTGTTTGCAATTCAGAAGTTAAGCAAGCTGCTAAGAACCACAGGGTAACATTTCAAATGAAAATACAATTTTTTTTTCTGGAAAAATGATTGTACATTAGGTAGAGTCTCACTGAGGGAGCTTAGGAAAGGGTGTGTTTCTTTTGTAAGAAAAAAATTCCAGGTCTAAGAACTTCTACCACATCAAGTCAAGAGTTCTCTTCTAAATCTGTTTATAACTTGTGGAACACAGTGTGTTTTTTTCTGCTCTGCTGAAGGGGTGGAAAAGCAGTGGGAGGAGTTCAAAGACTTGAAGTTTAATGGAAACAGAAGTGTTCTGAAGAGATGGGACACATACATGAGCAACGGGTAGGAGAGCTGTAGTTCTGCCTTCAGGCATGAGAGGAATGGTGGAGGATGGGTGTGAGGGACAAAGTACCACCGATGAGATGTACCACCTATCTCTGTACTGGAAGTGGGACTGTGAAACAGCCAGTTTCACTGTAGTGAGGTGTTGTGCCAAAGTCCAAAGGGCATATGGGCTAACTATAGCTTTGCCTAGGGAATATCATCTTAGGGCTTCTGTTAGAGAAGGTGAGAAGCAGTAGGAGCTTAGGTATTATTCCTTCAGCCACAATTTTGTGTGTGCCTGTGCACTCTTATGGAAGGCCTTCCTGATAAAGGGATGAGATGTCTTTTAAGCATTTTGTGTAGAATTATAGAGGAAAGTTCTCTTAGTATGCTGTGCCCTCTTCACAGGGCAGTGTGGCAGGAAGGTGAGCCTGCAGTCAATTCTCCAGCCCAAGTTTTTCTGGTGACTCTGAAGTCTTAACAGTACTTGAAAGAATCACCCACTAAGAAAGTCCTCATTACAGAATGTGGAAGTTGATTTGGAGACTCCTCACTTTCATATCACCTTGACCTGGATCACCATGTGTGTCCAGAATCACATTCCTTTTGAAGTGATTTTGGAAGGTTTGGGGTGTCTTTTTAAGAAAGCTGCAGATGCAACAGCCATGGGTAGTCAGTGTCTTTACAGAGATAAGGGATTCACCTAATGGTACAAAGAATTAAAAGTAGTTGCCTGCAACAATTATAAGGGCATTTATTTGGCATTTTCCCCTAAAATTCCCTGTGAGAATCCATTTTACAAATGCAGTTTCTGATCTAACATTTCTGCTTTCATAAGGGATTGACTGTCATTGTTGTGGTAGCTAGAAGGTTGTTCAGACCACAAAAATGACGCAGTTGTCCTATGAGCTGATAAGATTAACCCTTGAAAAAATGGCATCAGTGCAAAAATGCAGGTAGATATCTTTTGTTGCCTGATTCTCATCCCAGTGCTTGCTCGCTTCTTTTCTTGTTCTCCCTCCTCATTCCAAGACAGAAGCACACATGCAAGTCTTGGCTGAGGCACAGCTCTGAAGACTTTACTTTAAAATAAGTAAAAAATGAAGTCCTTAATTTGCCACTGCAGTCCTTGTGCATAAGCAAGATGTTTCCTGTTAATGTGGTATAAACAAACACTGATCCCTGAGGACATCACACTCTGTGTTCTTCCCTTTCAAAGCATTAATGTTTTACCAGTCCCGAGGGAATAAATAAGCTCCTGGACTATTTTGAGTGTGGTGTCATTTTAACATGGTTTTGCCTTTTTTTTTTTTTTTTATTTTTTTGGATGTAAAAACTGAAATACAGAAATATCTTTGTGTTCTGTGTAAAGAACTAAGATCTAATCAAGGTTCTTACAGCAGAAGGAATCTTATGGAAATATTTCAATTTCAGCTTAGTTCCCTTTGGCTTGAGTTTTGTAGGGAGAGACTGACTCATACTTCACAACTCATTGGTAGGGGACAGTCTTCGGATGTGGGACAGCCAGAGTAACTCTGTGCACAGAGACCTTGCCAAGAATTGGGCAGAGCAGACTCACAGCCTTCCGTGTTCATGAGGCCACACACGTTCTTGTTTTGACAAAGTTTCATTGCATAATGGAAACCTTAAGATTTGCCTCAGAGCAGAACAGTAATTTTATTGTCTCTGGGAAGTATCTCCATCCCCATTCTGTTAAATTTTATGTGGCCTTGCTTTGTATAGGCAGCAATATCTGCTGTTTTGCTAAATGCTCCAATTTTTTGCTCTTTTTAAGAATTTTTAATCTGTGAGGAGACGGTAGGAGAGGGGGCATTTAGATGAAAATTCTCCAGGAACACAGTCTCTTCCCTTAGCTGGAAAATAGTTGTGAAAATGAATGAAAGACCTTTTGGAATCTCATTTGGAATTAAGATTATTTTCCTGCAGAGGTGATTAAATTAAATTTTTCATGTTCATCACTCTATATGCTTATGTGGTTTAAGAAGACATAGAATTAGTGCCTATGCTTTTTGATATATTCTAAGGAAGCATAACTTAGAGAATAAAGAGGTTTTCTAGACACGAGATTTCTGAGGATCATTTATGAATGATTCAGTCACTTTTTTACTGCATGAAGCAGAGGTGAGCTGAGAGGATATCAACATCTTTACTTTCCTGTGAATTATTGTTCAGGGAGAAAAATGAACGAGTTAATTGCCACAATAGAGTCATGTTGGGTTTTGGGATTAAATTACCCGGAATTTAGCACTGAACAATAGATTTGCCATCTAAAGAATCCAGCTATGTTAAATTCTCTGGTTATTTCACTAAGTATTGTTGAACACAGCTGTTAGTTTTCTTCACTTCAGCTTTTTGATTGTTTTCAGTCCTTCCTTACATCTTATTTCCTGAAGTTAGGAATCATCGGTTTTGTTGCTACTTCTTTATTTCCTTTCAGACTTTCTCTGTATTTCCATACTGGAATTGTGTTCACTTCATCCTCTTTGATCTTATAGAAATAAACAAACTATCTGGATTCTCATCTTAGTAATTTCAAATCTGTATAGCATTTCTGACTTTGAAAAATTAGTATTTTTTTTCTAGATTTCTCTAAAGCAAAGGTGATTTGAACTAGGCTCCCGAACCATCTTGTGTTAAACCACAGCCACAGCAGAATGATGAAGGAAAAGAACGTGACTGGTGGCACATATTTAAAACAGATCTTTTTCTTGCAGAAATGTTCACACATTATCAAAATCTCTAAAGAGAAACTGTCAAATAATCTTTGTTTTGGAAGTTTTGAACACATTTGTGTACCAGGGCCCCCCATCTTGATTTAGGTCCCCAGACTTTGTGGCTGTTTTTGGCAGCTCTCTGGGAGAGGCAGAAGGTTTTGTAAATGGGTTCTTGTGTGAGATGGTGCTAATAATTGGCCCAAGGGGGTCAATCTTCCCATTAAAAAGTACTCACTGCTTAACTCATACAAGTGATTGCTGGCTGCCTCTTTGGAGCCACTGGGAAGAGTTCCCAGCACTCCAGTGGGGTGTTGGTGTTTTGGGGGAGTGTGTTCTGCTGCAATAGGACTTCAGTGGAAAGAGAGCTGTCTCACTTCCAGCAATGAAGGCAAACCCTCTGTTTTCTGACCAACAGCTTCTCTTTGTTAAAAATGGCTCCTTCTTGTGCCAAGCCTTCTTAATGTTACCTGGAAGTGTCAGAACTTTAGGCCTTTATAAATCAGGCACTATACTGGGCCTGTCATTTATTGTGTTAAGTGTCTTATTTTAAATCCTCTTATGCCTAGTCTTCCTTAACAAACAAAACCCAGGTGGCATAGATTTGGCAGTAGACAGCAAGAATTTAAAATTCCTGAACAGGAACAAATATATCTTAAGGGACTGTATTTACTTTCATATAATTGTAATAATAATAAACATTTTGCTTTTATATTGCCTTTTTCATCAGTAGGTCTCAAAGCACTTTTTGGAAAGAAGTTTGGCATTACTGTACTGTCTTGACTGTGGGAAAACATATGGATACCATATGATCTGGCACCAAGATCACTTAATAGCTGGGTGGCAATTAGAGCCCAGCTCCCTCCTCAAGACTGAAATCCTATTTCTTCTCTTCTTTCTCTTGGTAGCTTTGGATTGCCAATGTATTTATTTAGGAGATGGCAACTTGACTTCACAGATTAGTGTCCAAATGTTTGGGGGAAGGATGTTATTTTTGGACCAAAGTTCAATTGTATTTGGAGATGCCAAAACATTTACAGGCCCAGGAGTTCATCCGACCCTTTAAGCACAAACACAGAGAGGCTGGTGTGAGAATTAACTGCACTGCAATTCTCATTTCTCTGAGTTGCCCATTCCTGCTTTCTCTGAGACTGTGAGAGGGAGGCTGAGCATCAGAGACAGGCTGAAGGGAACTGTGCTGCTGGAAATGTGAGCTGGCATAATAAGTATTTGGGTGTTAGAGGTGAGAGTGAGAAAGCTGACAGAAGTGGATCCATCATAATTGTGCTTTCATAAAAGATGGAAACAAGCAGTACTTTTAATCCATTATTTACTTACTAGATCTAAGTAATCTAATTATTTAGGCAGTTTTCAAAGTCAGTAAAAGGCTTGACTAATTCCATATTGTATTTTAACTCATGCTGAACTCTCCGTTTTCCAGATAAAATATGAGCTATTTTGATGCTTTTATAGGTAAGAGACCTTCTTGTCTGTGAGAACTCTTATAATTTATCTGCTTAAGTACTGGAGAAAAAAAAGAAATTAAATATGGTACTCATTACAGTGGTCCTTTCCCCTGTTCATTCCATGCTTTTTCTATAGATTCTGGAAGCTGTAAGAGGAAAGCAAAGATTCAGAAGTCAATAGAGCAGCCTTGTGTCCCATCTAACATTCTTCCTCTCATTCTTGGTGCCTATAAAAGTAATTTGTAGGCTAAACTTTCAAGTATGTCAAATAGACTCAATGTACTTTTGAGCAAGAACAGTCTTGTAGTCCTTGATGCTGCTGAGATTAGTCTCAGAACTGCCCTAAATTACCCCAGCTAGTAGCTTAATTGTTTCCATATAGAACAATTCCTAGTATCAAAGGAATTCTCAATTAGAGTAAATTTATTATATGATAGAATAACAGATTTAATGATAGGAGTGTTCTGCTGCATATCTCTATAAAGACAAACATTTATTCTACCAATGAGCTTAGATTTGTCTTCCCCATATCTCTGACTATTTGGGTTCTTAGTTCCACATTTGACCTATTAAGAGTTGTGGTGGTCTGGCAGGTTCTTGCTGCAGGATTTGAGCCACAGTCACACACATCTGCGTGTCAGGAATGTCAGAACCCAGAGTCTGATTGTGGACCCGTTGCTGTGTAATGCTTGTTATTTTTAAGTGCAGAAGACACATCCATGCTAAACTTTGAAAACTGCTAAAAATTGTTTTGTCATGACTTGCATAACTGCAACTACCTGAAAAAGATTTTCAGGACTCAGTAAGAAAATATTTTGACCAGTTAATTTGATCCCCACCTTTTTTTCTTCCTACCCTGCCTACCAAATTTCCTTGATTAATCTCTGAATGATGTGCTGAAAAAAGTAAAGGAAAATTAGAAAATAGAACTCTTAGTGGAAGAACCAAATAGTCAGAAGTCTCATCAGATCTTAGATACAGCTTCAATTTTAATTTATAAGCACTATTGGCCAGCAAAGAGGAGATAATCAGAGCTTAGCTTAACTTCTGATGACAGCAGATTCTTAGCAACTGAAAACCTGCAATATATTTTGCTCATTCTGGTAGAGTAGGCTAATTATAATACCATATGGGAGACATTGGAATACTGTGTTACTCACATACTTGATGGGGAGTGATGTCTTTTAAATAGAATAAAGGAAAAAAAAAATCACTGAAATTTCAAAAGACTTTCTTTTTCATCAGTCATAGATCAATCTCAGCATGATAAAACCTGAAAAGAAAATTCCTAAAATAAAAAATGAAAATGGACTCATAGACAGTACTGAAGACCTCCCAGTTATAAGACAAAGTTGAGAAATTTTGCTCATTTTTGCTAAATTTCTAACAAATTTTCCTTGGGAAAGGAAAGAAAGGAGTCAAGACTACTGAATATACAATAGTGGGAGGGTTGTTCAGATGTATTAGTGAAGGACTCAGATTTAACTAACTGACTAAACACTCTTATGGGATGGTGTATTAATAATTAGTTGTTTTTTCTTTATTAGGCTAACCTCTGCCTAATTCCCAACATACTCTCAGAAATAAATTAATTTGATTTTATTGGAAGTTTAGTAGAAATTCCCATTACATGTCCCACTAATTTTATCTTAAAGTTGTGAAGTGCTTTAGGGTAGCTACAATATTTTTATATATAGTTAAATTAATGTTTATGCTGTGTTCTCATGAAAAAAAGGTAGGTCTGACCAATAAAGGGGGCTGTAAAGCTGTGTTGGCTGTCATTATTAATCTTATTTTTAATATGTATCTATTAAAAGCTTTTCCATTATTTTGCTGAGGGATCATGTTAGCCTGCATCAAAGTTTTATTTTGTTCATTCTCCATTTGTTTGCCTTCCAAAACTTTTTTGGTTGCTTTCTTCCTCTCCTTCTGTTTTTTTCCTTGTTCTCTGGAATTACTCATGTTTCAAAAATTGCCAGACTTAGCAGTAATACTTTTGACTTCAAGTGGCTGTTTTATTTTTTTTCTGGGGGGAAATTGCTTGATTTGGTAGAGTTAAGAACACCGAGTTACTTTTTGCCAGTTTGGATCTGTACTTTTGAGGGCTCTCCATGAAAATTTAGGACGTCACCAATTCAGAAGCCAAGAAGACTTTTGCAAGTCATCCTGATGCGTGGTTCTGTAAGTGACTGGCTTCCCAGCCTGCAGACCAGAGCCAACCCCATTGGCAATAATATTGTTCCAGGGTAAAACAGCAAGAGTGAACTCAAAACAGACTAATGCAATTGACTGTCACATGACAATGAGTGGTTTGAAGCATTTTGAGTCAATTTCTAATTACTGTGTGTCTATTTTTAATAGAATTTAAAGCTATAAAGATTGGGAACTAAAGATTTGGATTTCAGTTTCCATCAGCTGGCTAAAGTTCTTGGACTGACAAAATCATCCTTCATAACATATAAACTGAAGGATAATCAATGTCGTTTTTTTTTCTGTTACTTATAACTCATCTAAAGCTCTTTATAAGTATGGGATGCCATATCTTACCATCTTGAGTGATGGCTCTATAGGTGGAGCAGATTTTAGGAGCCTTTGGAAGTTTTTTCATTATAAAGAGGTTTCTCAAGGCCCTTCAAAGACCCTATCATTCACATAATCCTTGTTGTCTTTAAATTATGATAACATTCCTTCTCGTCACATCACACAGACCATAATGAAAGGCAAAGATTAACCACCTGGGCCATTTACTGCTAAGTGCTAATAACTGCAAATCCAGCAGAAAGGCGCTGCCACTTTAGCAGGGCACAGCAGTGACTGCACTTCCCAGACAAACCCATCAGCACCTTAATCCTCAGGAGTGTGCGCATGAGAAAACTTGTTCCTTCCAGAGCTGGACAATAATTGTGGTTGCCATATTTTCTCATTGCAGTAGATGTGTTTTCATTAACATTCTAGATGGATTTTTCCCATTCTGCCTTCTCTTGTTTGATTGACACCAGCTTTGTAGCTTCTCAGAGGATGGGCTGTATCTCAGCATTCAATTTAGCTCTTCAGATAGTCCCTTCTTTCCTTTTTTATTTTTTATTAAATACAACTTTTTGAAAGCTGATGTTTCTTTTTACAGTGTTTTCTAGAGGCTTAAAGCTTTAAGGCTAACAACATTATTACATCAGTCAAGTGCCAGCAGGAAAGTCTCTTAAAAAAGAAGAGACTAAAGTAATCTATAATCCCCCTTGACTAATGTTTGTCAGACCAAAGAAAAGGAAAATTTAACAAATAGAATTTTTATGGACTGGCAAGGGGAGCATGGTGGGAGAAAAGGGCATATTTAACAATGATCAGGAATTCAGAAGAGCTTAGAAGAGAGATTTTTCCAGATGTTGTAATGTGAGGAGGCCACGTGGTAAATTTATTTGCCAAAATTAATCTCGCACTTATTTCTGTATTATGGAAGGATCTTGTTTTTGTATTTGTTTCCATAAACATCTTGGTTTAAATATTTCACATACATCATTTGCAAATGGATTGAAGCAAGGATGATGAAAGGGCAGTTATGAAAAGTAAATTTGAATGTTTTATTATGTATAACATATTTCCTTCTGTCCTGTCCTTTAGAGAGGTAGGCAGATGCTCCTGAAGGCTCTGGTCTTTGTCCAGGGATATGTGGACAAAACCAAAAGGTGGGGCTGAGCTGGGGAAAGGGGACCATTAATGTGGTGGGAGCGAGGGAGCCGTGGTTGTGGAGCATTAGAAGGAAATAAGAGGAGGGAGAAAGGGAGAGAAGGACAAGGCCCTGCAGAAGCCCAGGGATGATGAGGTGAAATGGCTTGTGCCATTAAGGCTCTTTAATTCCTCAGCTGAGTGCTCCTGGAATGGGAAATGGAAGGAATCATAGTTACCATTTGCTTCAGAGCCTTTGTTTAATAACCAGGCCTGCAGGCTAAAGGTGCGTGGGGGCTGCTGCAGAACATAATGATCATGGAATTATGGGCAGCCCTGCCAAGCATCCCTGGTTGGCACAGCCTCTCTGTGCTGTCTGAATTCTCCCTAGGATGTCCTTGGCAGTGCAGTCCTGGGCCATTTCCTGCTTCCCAGAAACCTTCCAGTACACAGGTGTCAGGCCTTGCCTCAAATGAAGAAAAAGAAAATTCCACAAATTTCACTTGCCATGAAAATTTTAAGTTGCATGTTACATTATCAAACACTAAGACTAGGCAAAATTAAACAATACAGGGTATAACATTATATCCTTTTTGTAGAAATTAAGATGCCACATCTTGTAATTTCTTTCCAAATCCTGTAATTTTTGTATCTTTTATATTATAATAATAGTCCAGAATATTTTTAATAAGTTAAATTCTTTGTATGATAAGATCTCTTTTTATTTAAGCTATTTATTTTAATAATTTAATTAAGAGTCACAGAGTGAGATTTTTTTCACCTGGCAGCAGAGCCACCTTCATTTAAAATGCGGTTAACTTGGCTTCAAAATTAGGTGATAAAAGACTGCAAATTTTCATCCTTTTTGTTTTGTGTAAGCTGTAGGTAAAAACTGATTTCCATGTTCTTTTTGTTTAAACAGCTCTAATGAATTATGTTTGTCTCAAATAAGCAGCACAGTACCCAGCAGTAGATACTATGCTCTTATCTATGAATATAGAAAGGCTCAGATCATGTTGTGTTATCTGAAAAATAGTGTGTAATTATGGAAATAAAGAAAATGTTAGAAGGGATTAGCCAGTGTCACGTGCGCATTCAGCTTTTGTTTTCTGGGAAATTGTTTAGGTTTCTCCAAGCATAAATTCTTAACTTGCAAAGTTATGAGGCTTCTTCAAAAGGATGAACCAACTTTTTATTTTTCTTTGCCAAGAAAAAAGGAGAAAATTTCCTGTGATGGGCTTTCCAGCATGTTCAATACTTCATGACTTACAAATTTTCTAAGAGAACTTAAACCTCCAAAACCCTAAACTAACCTGCAAATAAACCACACAGCAGCTTTGTGTGCAGTTTCCTACTTCCAGGGCATTACTTTCCAAGGAGGAACTTTCACATGTCACATTTGTATGTCCTTTGCTAGACTTGGCCTTGAAATTGTATTGGGGCATAAGATATATTTGATTACTGTATTTTATGCTGCTTATTCACTGCCTACAATAAATGTACTTGATGTTGGGCAGCTAATAATTGAAAATCTGGGCGCTTAGGAACCTGTGTATTCCCTCAGGACTCACGGAGTTTTAAAGCCAATGTCCCTTCTGTGGCCAGCCTGTTTTACATCAGGGCTCTCCCTGAGGAGATCTGGGAACTTTAAGAAGCATGATTTGTTCAGCCTCTGTCTATTTATGGGTAAGGACAGTATTATCCTAAATATGAGAGGTATGGGGATCAAGAGTACTTTAATCAATATTTGACAAGCAATTAGACAAAGATTCTGAGTTGAATTTTGAGTTCCTCAATGAGAGTCCTGGTTCCCAGAGATGAAGAGACATTGTGGGAAATAATCTTGTAAAGGGGCAAAAATTTAAAACCCAGTCCTGAAACCAGTTTTTGAATCCCAAAAGTCTGTTGAGTTGTAGAAGAACTCAATGGGAGGCCTTATGTTATTGAGAACTCTCAGATGTTGAGGCTTAAAAATCATGTAGAAACCTTCTTGTATCATGTTTTGTGCTTTCTGATAATTAATGCGGCCCAGCATAGCTGTCATTGAATTGTATGTGTTTTGTAAAAGAGCAAAAGAATTTGACTTGTTCAGTTGGAAAATCCTACATAGGCTCATCCTAATTACAGCTGCTGTGTCTATATTTACAGTGTTCTTTAGAATTAAAATTTTATAACGCTACCAAGAAGTTGAGCATCCTTTTCTCTTTGCACTCTTATGGCATCTGAGAGTACAAAGCAGGCAAAGGCACACTGACTGATTACAGAAGGTTTCTCTTGGTGTTTTCTCATTGCTTTGTTGAAACAAATCTGTGTCTCACTATCAAGGTGGGATGCTGTTGGGAAAGAAGAGCCAGAAGAACCCAGAATTTGGTAATTAAGATGTGACACAAGCTAAGCTCAAGTTTCAAGGCTCAAATCTGACATTACTTAAGCTTCCATCTTCCATGTGAGCCTGAGAGCCAAAGGCTCAGGCTGTTGAGGGGCACATGCATGTGACTTTCCGGCCTTTGCACAATTTTTGCAATGAACTCAGTTCTGTCTTGATAGAGAAAAAGAAGGGCTAAATTATCACTATTCCACCTGCCTCTCCAGCAATTGAATTGTTTTCTAGCTAGCCAATTCCCCAATTACTCTCCTGCTGTGAGATTCAGTAACCTGTCAGAGGTCTGTTGTATTGCAGGAGCTGAGCCAGGCTCTGTGTGCCACTGCAGGGTATTAAGCCCACAGCAATTCCTCATTTGTCTTTTGCTGTAGCACGTGGTGTGCCTGATCACCTGAGGTGTACAATATTGTCCCTATTTTCTGAATTAGTAAGTAAAACTTATAAATACTGTAAAAAAATAAATCATTGTTTATTTAAAAGGTATTCCCTCCCATCCTGTAATTATATCAGCATGGAATTCAAACATTCTTACAGAAGCATAATTCCATACACATCAGTAAAATGAATGGGTTCCTGAAAGCTCATATTTTTGTATTGGCAGACATTTGCCATACCTAGGTGTAATGCTGAACCTGTTCTCCAAGACAGAACTAAACCACAGAGTTTGGTCATGGAACGGCCATATCTAAATGGGATACAGAGCTGTAAATGCCCCCGTCTCATCAATACTTAGTATAATTTTGTACTTGCATTGTTTGCTCTTGTTAATAAGAACTTTCCTAGAGCTTAAGACTTGAATAAGTGAGTATTTAATTTAAGTAGAATGGTAAAGTATCCAAGGGTTTGTGAATCCCTGAATCTGGTTATCCTTTGGTTACTGCATCTCTGAAAGTTCACTGTGAAGGCCAGATTAAACCACCCAGCCTTTATTTAAATGTTGTGACCTGCCAAATAGACTCATCAGGCAGCTGGAGGGATAGATTTAGATTTCCCTAGGTCTGCTTAGAAAAATAGCACAAAACTCCCTAGCAATTCTTTAGGAGTGTGGTAGGGGTGGAACTTCAGAATCTGTGACTTTAACTGGGAATGAGGCACTTGTCTCTGACCAAGCTGACCTCGCTGCAGATGTCCCTGCTCGTTGCAGGGGGGTTGTACTAAAGGTCCCTTTCAACCCAAGCCACTCTGTGTCTCTGCTTTTCACCTCTGTTAGCAGTGTAATACCTCAGTTTCCTCTGTTGCTGTAAAACCAGCACGGGATATTCCAGGAGGAATATTAAATATTATCTGGCTCTGCCAAAGTGTTTGCTGGGGGTGGTAAGTTTGGCAGAGGTGTAGGATGAGAACCTGTTGTGCTTTAGTTCATCCATAAAATTAATTGCAGGCCTCTGTTGTTCTGATAACACCCTTTTAAAAAGGGTGCCAAAAATCCTTGGCTAACTCCTTCGCCAGGCCTGGACAGAAGAGCTGGAAAGAGGAGAAGGACCCATGTATAGGACTGGAGAGTATTGTCCTTTATAGAGAGGATCAGACTGACAGAATTAATGTTTTCTGTAAATCAAGTTTTGATCACATTTACCTTAAGCAGTATAGTCGTGTGTTCCTTTAACAGTCACCACTTCTGTAATGTCTTCTGGGGGTTTTTTTAACTTTTTCTGTGTGTGTGGGTTTGTTTTATTTTATTTTTTTTTTTAGTTTTGGTTTGTTTGTTTCCAAGCCTATAAAGACTAGCCTCGTGCCAGACATTTTAGCTGTTCATCTGGTCACACAAATTAGAAAATGAAGGTTTTTTTCACAGTTAAAATATTACTTTGCTTTGAAACAACATTCTTGGATGAATGTTCATAATGCTTCTTCAAAATGTTTATAAAACAGACATAAGAATGATTTTTATGAGATCTTTATAAAAAATTATTCTCAATTTATCAGTAGTGGCTATTATGATTCTTGGAACTTGTATCAATTTACTCATTTTTAGTTTAGTAGTCTCAAAGTATTTAGTAGTGAACTTACTCTTAATAGCAAATGAAAAAATGCTCTCTTTCCCCCAGGTGAATTGGCAGAGAATCTGGATTATCTGTACAAAGAATATAATTTTAAGTAGTGCATTATGACCTTAATTTGGAATTGTAAGACTCTCCATCCTGAGAGGATGAACAGCACCCAGGCACTGGTGCAAAGGGAAACTGGAGTAAAGCTCAGGACTTTAGCAGTAAGAAACTTGATCCCTCAATCTCTGCCAATGAGCTGGTGTGATTTAAAGTTTCTACTGTGATTTTGCTTTTGTGTATATGAAGCCAGGGTGGCCCAGAAGCCAGGTAATCAGCAGAACCTGGCTGGGAGGTAAATCCCTTTCACAGACTGGCATCTCTGCACTGTCACAGCTTCTCAGGGAGATTACACGAGAATGATGTCTTGGATGGTTAGTCAACCTTGCCAGCCCCATGGTAGAGGCAGTTACAGAATCTATTGCAGAACCTGAGCATTTATGTTTAATTCTAAGCACGGACACAAACCAGAGATACTTTATCTGAAACTTGATTTTAGCTCGTTATGGTTTCATGCACATGTCAATATTTTCTGCTCTGTAATGGTAATCAATAGTTAAGGAAAAAGGTAAATTTATATAAAAAATTATTTATCAAAATATTTGTTGTACAAGCTTTTCTTTCCTAGGCTTGCACCAGCAAATTATATTTATTGACTTTAATTGGATATGATTGCATTCTGTATTCCAGGCAGAACAATTTTTTGCTACTCTGCCTCTGTATTTGCTTTTCAAATTCAATTTTCTATACCAAAGAGAGTGAGAAGGCCATTTAACACAATGGTACTTACTTAGAATACTGATTATATAGTGTTCTCCATCCCTTTCCCATCTTTGAGACACTTTATTCCCTGATGAACTATAGCAGTAGTAAAAATCATAAACTGTGAGAGTAATAGACAGCTGATAGGCTTCATATATGGAAAAATAACTTCTTTCAAGTTTTTTCATCATGATAGGCACATAAATTAGGATTGAAATTAGAAATTCCTCAGGGATATTTTCTGTGCTAGAAAAATGCTTCCTTACATGACTTGGTTTAGTTATTTTAGCTCTATAAGTAAAGTATATTGCTTGTTGTAAATAGCATATTAATTGATGTTAATAAGAAGTAGCTGTATTGCAAATAGTTTCTGCTATGTTACTAAGTTATCATCTACCCTCTAGCTACAAAATTTATTGCTGTGCTGGGCCAGCATTCTACACTGAAATGTTGTTACTTTGGTTACAGACACTGAAAATGGGGGTGAAAAAGCATGCAGGTTTTTTCAGTCCCTGCTTCTCTAAGCAAATTTTTCTCTAACTCTATTTGCTGCTACTAGGAAATGCTATTAAAATGTAGGGTAGTTGCAGGAAGTATAATTTCCCATTTATGCTGACATGGGGCTCTACAGTGGACAATGTCATAAGAATGTAATATGAGTTCAACAGTATATAATAGCTGGCTCCAATACAGGCTAAAACTCCTGCCAATAGGCTAGTACCCTTTTCCTGCAGGGAAAAAACAAATTCTTTCAGTTCTCTTCTAACAAATATTGTGAAAGTTTGGAAGTTTGATACCTTCTGACTCTTTGATGGGTGTGGAAAGGGAGAAATTGTGTAATGCTCTTGTTATCTTGGACCCAATTTACTGCTCGGATGGAAGTGGAAGGACTAAGGTGCATGTGGACTCTTTCCTTCATGTTTCTTGGAAGGACTATGTTGTCCACAGGAATGATCTGGGAGAAGGCAGGGCTGTAATTTCACCATAACTTCCTCCTGAGCAGGAATGACAAGCCTTCAACCAAAAAAATGTCTGAAGTTGACTTTTGGTCAAAAATGTTCTCTTGCCTGCTGTGGAGTGACCCACAATTCCCCTTGCTCCATACAGATTTCTGCTTCAGAGTTGTCTGGGTTTCCCAGTGCAGATACGAGGAATTCATTGTTTGGCAGACAGCAGGTGCTCTCATGCTTTGTGGAGAGCCCTGAAGCACAGGAGAGCTCCAGGATGTTCTCTCCAAACCTGCTCAGGCAGGCGCTGACCCGTTAAAGGTCAAAGGCAGAGCTAAGTGCCGAGTCCTCCTCATGAAGGGAAGGCAGCTGCTTCCAGAGAGTACCACTGTGTCTTTCTTCATACTAAGAAGTAATTTCTTTAAGCAAATGTCTATATCTGAAACACTTTCCCCACTTACTTCTGCTGTACTGTAATAAGGACAGCACAAATTCCAGTCCTTTTAGAAGGGTGCTGCCAGGGTACAATTTTGTGCAACACAGCAGTTTATAGCTGGACATTCAATACTTTAGTTTTTACTTAGGTTTGATCCTTTATTTGGAAATAGGACACCATTTACACTGTCCAATATTCTGTTTCTATATATATTCCATTAATCTAGAACTTAGTGTTGCTTTACATCATTCTGTATTTCCCAGTGCTGGTGTAATATGTGAATGTAGCACAAGTATTATGATGTTAACTCCTTTAGATTTAATATATATTTTTTACTCTGGTTTTCAGGCTAATGCAGCCCTGATTTTTATTCTGTACTTTAACAGTATGATAAAAACAAAGTAGCAGAATTGCAAATTTTGACCTTTCTGTCTTAATTATGGTGTGTATTATTTTATGCTTTCGAGCGCTTCTAGTTTAGGAGGAAGTTAACTTTGGTGGGGAAAGCTCATGCCGAATGAACTTCACAGCTTAAAAATTTTCAGTTGATGCCCTCAGATTCTGATGTGCATTTTTGTTCTGCTGTCTAATTATGGCACCAGGAGAAGGGTTTACAGTATGTTGCTGCTTTCTTCCTGCAGTGCAGTAGAGTTCATTTTGCTTAATGATGGAGCAGTAAGATTCTATAGTGCACCAGGAGCTGCCTTGCTTTTTGAGGAAAGCAGAAAATATCTCCCTTGTATGTTGTCATAGAAAAGCACCTGAGTCTTTAATTTAGTACTTGACAATAAACCTCTCTAAAGTGAGGAAATTAATATTGGTTGTAGATTCTCACCATAGATTCAGTGCATAATTTTGTGTAGTGCTTTTTCTTGTGTTTGTTGAATTAATGCATACATCCTAATGCACCACCACCTTAGCTTGCAGATGAATAGTATTTTTCATTCTGTTAGATTTTGGTTAACAAATCCATAAAAACACCAGAATACTGGAGATACTTTTTACAGCTTCACTTCTATCTTTACAGTGGATAGATACAACCCAAAGAGTAGATACAAACAAATGATTCCCTGTAAAGAAACTAAGATAGGAAAGATATTTGCAGGATGAATGCCAAACAGTCTTTTTAACTGTTTAGTTTGCTCTTCAGCTACTGGTGAGTTGAAAGGATGAAATTAGCTGGAGCTATAGGATGGTTTGAACAAAAGGCTCTCACCTGCTCAGGGTCATGTAAGAAAAAATTTAGACAGCAGCATCTTGTTTAAAACAGAATGCATCTATCCAAGCTAATCCATGTGGATAACACATTTAGGGTTCCCACTGACAGGAGGTCAAAACCATCTGTATTTGATTGAATAACATTGTATCAAAGTCAACATGCCGAGGGCTCACCAGAAGTTATCAGAATTATCATTTCAATTAAGCAGATGGCTTTGGAATCAAATGAAGAGCCTTTGAGTGATGGCTTCGGAATCAATAATGTCTTTCTGAGCTTTATTGATTTATCTTTGTCTAGGAAGTAGAATTGATTTATGTCTCTAGCTTTATTTTGATAAGTCAATGATAGCTCAACTATTCCTAAATTAATGTCTTCTTTTTTGTGAAGCTAACATTATTTTTTTCTCATGGTAAAGAGACAGAATTTTACATCAAGCCAAACTGATTTTACTAAGTAATTCTGTGGCTAACAGGGTATCATAAATCAAGGAAAAGGATGGTCTCTGCAGTTCCACATGGAATGGATGACTTAGAGTTGTGGCAAAGGCATTTATTTATTTAACCAGTCAGATGGTATTGCAGTTTTCCTCTTTGTGCTAACAGACTGGTTGACGTTTGCAAGCAGACAGGATTCTTGCTGTGAAGAATGCAGGAGTGTGAGGATTGTAGTGTCTTTCTACAAATAACAGGGAAAAAGAAGAGAAAAATGTGTCTGCGTGTGAGAGAAGAAAAGGGCAGTCCAGCTCCACAACTAAGCTGCTTTTACCATATGGTGCATTCCAAATGTATGTGAAAAGATATAACACGTGGAGCTCAGTCTTGTGCTGTGGGGAACAGAGCCTGGTGTGGTACCAGATTGCTTCTTACAAACCCAGATAGCAGTGTTGGTTTTGCTGCTGTTAGAAATGTCCATATCAGTAAAGGTTTTGTTTCCCAGGTCATTGAAATATTGGCAATAATTTTGCAAGCTTGTAAAGAAAGCACTTCACAGTGGCTTGCTTGCCTTTTTCTTTTACAGTATGTATCCTTAAAAGTTCCTAGGAATAGTTCTTGGGTTTTTTTCTAAAAAGTAGGAATTAAAAATAGCACTACTCACTAAACATTCCTCCTCATGTTCTCTTTTCTGCAATTTTTCTCAGTACCAAACCTGGGTAAATTGTTCAGTAAATACTGAGTATTTAGTATAAATACTCAGTGGAACCTGCAGCCAGATCTGATGGTAAATGAACCTGGAAGCCCTGAGGCAACCAAAAGTTATGTTTGAGGTTTAGGTTTTTATTGGTCTTATAGTTAGATCCTGGTAGCCCCAACAAAACCTAGCCAAGCTGTGCCTAACTGCTAGCTCAAGCTTTAAAAATCTTGCTGCAGCCTTATACAATATCATATATTATGTATATCATAATTTACCCTTCTGGGGATCTTCATATATCAGAGCATGGCTATGAGTTTCTTCAACTATTTTAATCTGTATATCTTTTTTAGAAATGAGAAGAAAAAGTAGTATTGAAATGCAGTATGTTTGGAAGGAATGCCAGGAGACTTGGGTCGTAATTCTAGCACTGGCTGACATCAGTAATCAGGTAAATGGCTTAATTTCTTCTATCTTCATCAGTGATTAAAAGGATAAGTGGGCCCAGAATTGCTAAATCCTCCCCACTTTTAAAATTCCTTTAGTTTTGGTGGTAGCTTAGGGTCTCAATTCCTTTGAGCATATAGGCTCCTTTCTTTAATTACCTTTATCAGGGAAAGCTGTGTGGCTTAATTTGTGCCAGATTTTTTGAAGGTCATAAATTCAAAGTCCTGTTGTTACTGAGTAGGCAGAATAAAACTGCTATGTTTAAAAATAATCAACTCTCAAGGCTGGAGAAAAAGCTAATTATTTGACCTTAAAAAAGTAAAATGAAGGAAAGAATAATACATGGAAAAACTAAAAAAAAAAAAAAAAAAAAAATTCTTGAATTTGAGAAATTAGAAGAAAGACTTTTCCCACCAAAATACAGGGTTCTTCAGGATAGTCAAACTACTGTATCTTTGGTTGATTTTTCATCATAATTATAATTAATAAGTAGCATGTGAGACTTGCGTAACTCAATATTCCAGATTAGCTTTTCTGTGAAAACATAAACAGATAACTCTAATCAGATCTAAATTCAACAAGAGCATTGTAGATGAACCTACCTATTTACAAGTTTTTTTTTGTATTTAGTGCTCTCTTGCTATTGGATGCTGACTATTTATATAGTAGATGCAGAATTTCTTTTCTACTTGGGACAATAGATATATGTACACATACATACACTTGGGAGTGTGTGTGTTTGAGAATCTGCATTGAAGAGATTTACAATGCAAGGAAGGCCATTGTGCAAACCCCCCTTTTTTATTACAATGCTGTAGGATGGTCAATCAGTTTCAACGTAGGTAATGTAGTAAAGTTATGTAGAAACACAGTAACAAAAGGAGACAAAAGCATATGACAAAAGACTGTCATTCCAATATTCCAGTATTACCATTTCAGTCAGATTTTGAGCACAATGGGACTGTGCTGAACTGTGGTTCATTGGTGTCAAGCCATTGTCTAGCATCAGCATCTGCATAGCTGCTATTGTTTTACTGCAGCAGCTGCCACTCAAACCTGTGATGGAGTAGGTGGAAGGCATTCCAGAGTTACACTTGCATTGTGCTACACAAAAGAGATCTATTGGGATAACTCCTCCCTCATTTTTCTTTTTTTTTTTTAACTTTGCATGACTTTAATAAAAGAAATCTTTTATTTGAAATATTGGGTAGGCTGATAAGAAGGATTTTGGAGATGAAAATTACAATACAGAAATGTCTAGAGATGAAATTATCTGTGTGACAGAGTATGGATGTACAGGTTGTACTTCTCATCACTTCTGGTGGTGGGTGGACATAAGCAGCCTAAACTGAAATCTCTGGTTCTTTATACAGATATTTCATTCATGTGTGACTGCTGGGTTGTGCATGAAGGAAATTAAATTTGTTCACATTGAGAAAAAATGAATACAGGTTTGTAATCTTCTGTATTCAGACTATTAGAGGATAATAGAGACAGCTCAGAGGATGGCAGATGTAGGAGTCAGTGTCAGCAGTCAGCATGAGGCTGCTGGGCTAAGGGAAAATAAGTTGCAGGAAAAAATTCTTTACTGTGAGGGTGGTGAGACACTGGAACATGTTGCCCAGGGAAACTGTGGATGCCCCAACACTGGAAGTGGTCAAGGCTGAGTTAGATAAGGCTTTGAGCAACCTGAGGCAGTGGGAGTTGTCCCTTCTTATGGCAGGGGGTTGGGACTGGATGAACTTCAGGGCCCATATCAAGCCCTTAAGGTTCCATGAACTGAGCACGGGTGTTGGTTACAATGAATGCTCTCCAGGGGTCCTTTCAATTTCTGCAATTCTTTGAAAAGGAGAATCTTTCATTTTCCCTAACATGCCATGCATTTAATGTTGACTTTATTTTCCATTTACTTTAGTGCCTTCAGGAAGATAAGTTTCTACTTTCACTTAGTGCCTTGCTGACCCCAGTGGTCAGCTGGGGAAGTGTGTTTCCCTTAATGCCCTTCAGAAGTGGAGGGGATAGCTAATATCCACAATTAGTCTCTGATAACATAGAGTGATTAAATAACTTAATTTTTCTCTGAAAATAAAAACCCCTCAGACTTTCAAGGTGTGCCAGTGGAAGGAACAGTGCTCTTCTATGTCTCCTGAATAGCTCTTTTGTAGGAGTTGAGCTGGAAGAAATGGCTCATTAGCAATGACTGTGAGACAGTGAAGCACACACTGAAAATTTTCTCTAGACCAACTTTACAAAAGGCAAAACTTCAAGGATTTTCTCTTAAGAAAGTGAAGGATGCAATGCATTTCAAGTTGAGGTCCAGGTTTTGCAATTCCATTGTTAAAACAGTTCATGAGAAAATGCTAACAATTTGAATAGAAGAGCAATCAATCTCTCTCTCAAAAAAAATATTGCCTGTCATTACAGAAGCTTTTTCTGGATTGGTATCTTCAGATTGTTCAAATATTGAACAATTTCTTATTTAAACATTTAGCTGCAACAATGTGCTCAGTTAGTGGGTAACAAGGGGCCTATTGAATTGGCAAGAGATTTTTTAGTGAGTTCTGTTTGATTTGTATCACATGAAGCCAATAAAAGGTAGACAGGAGAGATTATATTATGCCTAAACCTTGTTATTAAGGTTAAAATAAGATAAGTGTAATATTGAGATTTTAATTTCCAGTCCTCTTATTCCTGCTTTGTGAAAGAAAAGGGTAAATATGGCTTAAATTTGAAATTTTTAAGAGAAGAACACTGATGTGTGCAGCAATTTTAGCATCAAGGGTTTGATGACCTTTGCCATAAACACAGGGATAAGAAGACAAAAAACATTCAGGAAGTTTTTGCCAGACCACTTTAATTCTCTAGGAATGGAATCACATTCTCCAATCCAAGCAGTTCATTGGTGCCTGCAGTATTAAAAGGTGGTAAATGATGGGAACAACAATTAACAACCTGTTATATTGGGGCTGTACTAATGATCTATGGTGTTGCTATAGGACCACTTGCATAATTTTATAGTTGTTATGTATCACTCTCTTATAGTTAATTTTCATGTTTCTTATTAAACAAAACTGAGAGTGGGGTTTAATTTGTTTCCCTCCTTCTAGTGACAGTTTTGTCATTCGATTTCTATTATTTTGAGCACCCCGAGCATTTTGGCACTTCTAACCTTGTTTCACCTGGTTTGTGGGAGAGACCATGGCAATGCAGAGATTTGTATAAAATTCTATGGATTGGAATGCTTCAGATCTTAGATTAATGCCATTTTGATAATAAAAGAATTTTAGAATAGTCAACTATGTCAATTGTAATTGCTAATATAATTTCAATCTGAAGAGAGTGCTCACATGGAGATGTGAGGTCTTGAAAACCATATTGGTGTGAGTCCCTTATACAATATGAATTCTAAGGTGTTAGCTCTACCTCAGTTTCACTGGGAATGCTAAAAAGAAACCACAGTGGAATCTTTTTGGTGAAATATAATGTGGACTAATGCAACAGAATGCATACCAGAAAGCACCATTTGTACAAATACAGTATTGAATCAATTTTAACTTCACGTTAAAACGTGAATGTTTCTGTAGGCACCTCATTGTACCACGGGGGCCATATAAACCACAGAGTCGAGGCTGATACAAAATCATAAAATTGAGATAAGAGTATGAAACATGATAGAACTATTTATATAGCAGCATACTTGATCTCTCTTTGAATAACATGCTCATTGAGACAGCCTTTGCCACGACCCTAAAGTGGAAGATGGAAAATGGAGTAGATTGAAACAGAAATGAGGATGTGTCTGTTGCTGCTGCTTTCTCAGTGACCTGTTCCTGTACAGAGCAGGGCAGGCTGAGCTCCTGGTGTTGTCCATCACTGCTCAACCACAGAGCCACAGCATAGCTTATTACCCTGTGGAGCTGTTGCTGTTTCTGGCCTGTTCCTTCCACTTCTGTGAAATCTTGAAATAGTTAACAGAACTGGTTAGGGGTCAGAGAGCAGCTGAGAGCAGGTCTTCCAAAAGGGGTGATGGTGGTAGAGAAGAGACAAGGAAAAGATGATAGAGAATTACAGGAAGAGGGAAGGCTGCCTGACTGTTCTTTTTACCAGGCTCTGAAGCAGAGTAGTGGATGAAAACCAGGAGCAGCAAAAGGGAGGAAGGAACTAGAAGTACTTGCCTACTCTTTGGAGCATACTTGGTGTGCTTTTGAGCTAGGTCAAGGAGGGATTTTTGTAGGGTCGTCAAAATTATCAGGGTTTTGTGGTTTAGCTGACATTAGGAAGTTCAGCTTTTCTTGCATTGTTATGGTGTGCCTTCTTCTTGTAGAAGTATTTGCACAAAGACCCAGGTCTGCAGTGGTTGACTGATTCATATTATGGTCAGTCACACAGCTCAATTCTAATTCAACCAATGTGCTCTTCAAACTCTGTGCCTGTCTCTGAATGTAGAACCCAGTGATAATGATGATAATCTCCCTAAACAGGTGGGAAAACCCCCTCCTCCCAAAAAATAGTGCAGAAGTATTCTTTGTTAAAAGGACATTATCAAAGCAAGGCAGGAAGAACTCCTCTAAGCAGAGAGCTCTGTTCCTGCTGCCTGCTCGCTGAGGATGCTCTGCAGAGTGAACGTGCAGGGTTTGTACCTGGGACACGTTCAGATGGCAGGAGCCTGCAGGTGGCCAGCACAAGGCTATTTTATAGCCCCAGCTGGCATTTCAGCCCTGGCTGCTACATCTTGGCAAGCCCAGGCTCAGCCCTTCATATCAGTGCTGGAATCAGATGTGCCAATCGTATTTGGTTTTTAAAGAATTCTCTGCCTTTACAAAATGCAGTCTTGGCAGGTGTTTTTGTGATAGTTTGAGGCTGGCTTCTGGTTTTTGATCTCTAGTTCTTGTCCTTACAAAGTCATTCATGAAAACATCAGCTTCTACTCTTAACAGTGTATTCCTTAATTTGTAAGGGTTAATACAAGCTGTTCTACCAAGGCAAGACAGATTCATTGCTGTAAGTGTATTTTGGGTGACTTGCAGGCAACTGACTGGTCAAGGATTATATTTCTGATTATCCCTTTGATTTAGTTAGAATAAAAGCACCAGTGACATTGCCAATGACCCAGATGTTTGAGAAAGCTGTAGATTAAAATATTGAGGTCCGTACCTCCAAATCCCACAATATTACATTAACACACGTTCAGAAGCTGCAGAATTGGATTTAAATCCAGCTCTTGAGCCCCCTTCGTAATCTCATTTTGTGCTTGGAGTGGTGAAAATAATGGTAATGCAGCTGCTGCAAGAGTGACTGTGTGAGCATTTTCCACATTAGAAAGCCTTTTAATAAAGTAAAAATGCCTTAAGCACAGAAGAATCTTCCCTTCCTTCTTGCAGCTTTGATAGCAATGAAAAAAATTCAGAGTATTTTAACTCACTGGAGATTGGTGGAAAAGGGTTATGGTATCTGACTCACACACAAGTACAAGCTTCACATATTAAGACCTCATTAAAGATGGATCATGTTTACATTGTTCATGGTTACTTTCAATTTTTGTTGCACACATGACTGTCAGATGGCATTACTGATGAAGATCAAGCATGAGAACAGTGATTGCATCAATCTCAATTTTGGTTCTAGAAGTTTCCTTGAAAGAACAATGGAAAAAAGGTGATGAGAAAAATAACTACAGGTATTGATAAGGAAATCCTGAAGTGGGTTAGTGTTGCTAAGTTCCTTAGCAAGACTCATTAATATGTGTAAATGCAGTGGCTTACAGCCAAACTCTTTTGCCATGCTGCAGGCTTAGCACTCTTCTTGGAAATTTGATGAATGGGCATGAGCGTAAGAGAATGGACAAGTAGTAGTGAGCACTACAGGCATGCTCCTGGAGCAAAAGTGCTAAATCAGACAGGCTTTGTTGTGACATACATTGCTGATTTACCTCTTGGTGGTAGAATTAGAGAATGGGGTTTCCAGAACAGGTGATCCTTTTCAATGCTAATTTACCATCTGCTAGGAACAGGTGGTGTTTCCCTTTGAACGTGTTTCTATTGTACATAAGTGAAGTGATGAATTTAAATTCCAGGACATTTTTTTTCAAAGAAAAGATATTAATCTGCATGTTTTTCACTGGGTACAGGAACATGCCAGAGAATTATAGTCTAGAGTGAAGGGATGGCTGATTTGCAGTAGCTGATTCAGTGGGAACATAGGAGTTTTATTCCAAGATATCTGGAAAGGGAATTTCCCAATATTATCATTGGTTTCCTTTCCTGCCCATGCTCCAGATGTGGTAGTCATAAAAGCTTTTTTAAAAAAGCTCTGTATCCCGAGGTAAAATGCTGAGAACAAGAGTGTGATTTAGGCTGTTTTTCATCTGCAAAAAGAGGCAGATCTTTTACAGGCAGCTATTTTACTGGTAGAGGATGGATGAAGATATATGGAAGATGAGGATATAAGAGGATATGTGGAAGGCAGAAATGAGGATTATAGATCAGCTGTGTAGTTTTGTGTTACAAAGCCTGTGAACACAGAAAGAATTATCTGTGAACTGTGGACAGCCAAGGCCAACTGCCCAAAATGAGGTCTTGCTAAATCTGGTAGTTTTTTGAGGCAATTACGTTTTTAGCAGTTTATGGCTGTTATGGATCATTTCCAATAGCTACTCAAGGGACTAATGTTTCCCTGTCTTTTTGGAAAACACTGGAAAGAATAAAAAAACCTCAACAAAACAACACCAAAAAGCAACGTACATATACATACATACACACATATATTTCTGTGCTAAATTGTGCTTGTTTTACGACCACTTCCCTTTGAGACAGAGGATAGATTGGCTACATTCAAGAGACAGAAAAGTTAGAAATAATTAGCATGAGTAAAAGGATGGCTGCTTCTTCTCCCTGTGTGGGTATTTGGGCAGAGGAGTGTGAGACCAACCAGGTGAGCATCTCAGGTGTGCAGATACAGCTTGGGAGCCTTGCTTGCTTTAAGCCAATCCAGTTACTGTTTTTCTGTCACACGTCCCAAGCATTGAGATGGAGCTCCTGGCAGCATGCCCTAGTTGACAGCTGATCTGAAGAGCCACACAAAGCTCAGCAGCACACCTCTCCTTCTGGCTGTGCCTTGTGCTCTTCCTGAGGGGAGCAAGGGGCTGTTGCCTTTGGATTCTGTTTGTGCCTTGGCAGTTGATTCTTTCATTCGCTTCCTTCTAACATGGATTTTCTCTCCAGTGAACAGGGGTCAGAAATGAAGGTATAAAGGATGAAAAAGCAAAGCTTGTAGTTCAGCTTCTTCATTCTTTTTGTGTATCACTTTAGATTAAGTCTATAGCTTTGCTTGTGACCACAGCAGAATACTTGTACTAAATAAAAGGTCTTTAGTACAAAAAGCACTAGAAGTTGTCTTACTGAATCACCCTACGTTGTGGGTAGTTGCTGCTAAAGAACAACACACAGGAAATCTCTCAATAAGATGGAGGTGGCAAAATATGTTCCCTTAATGGTGGTGTTCTGTTCTATTTTGCTCAGAGAGCAGTTTAAGGCGTGAAAAAAAGATGGGTTATCTTCTGAGGCTTTTTCTTAGTGTTGGCTCTCATAACTCTTTATATTTCTGTAGAGGAGTAAATGATCAATTAAGTGATAAGAAGACCAGGTAATTATTTTAACAAGCATAGACAGATATGCATTAAATTTGAAAATGGTCTGCCATTAATTTGATAAATGCAGTTTTCTTAGTACATGTCCTCCCTCCTCAAGAATGTTAACATATGGAGATTCTAAACCACTGGTGGAGACATCTAGCTAGGAAAATTTCAGAAGTAAAGATACAAATAATTTGAAGGACTTCTTACTTTTATTTTTATTTGCATCACCCTTAACCTTATGGTAACAGCACTTGTATCTAATCACGTTTTTGATCAGTGCCAACAGATAGTGGGTATTAAGGAACAGTGCTTATATGAGCACCAAAAGCCCTAAAGCCCTGCCATTCTAAAGACCCTTCCTTGTCATTATAGAAGCTGTCCCTGTCACCTAGGATGCTGCCTCTATCCTGCAACTTCACCTCTGTGAGTTGATGTGGAGGGACAATGGGTTGGGACATATTATAACTCGTGAATTCTCATTTTTGAAGAAATGAGAGAGACTGAATGGAGGCAGGAGGCACCATCTCCTGTTGGAACATTTGACAAGCTCAACTTGTGCCAGCTCCTCAAGGCCAAGCAGTTCCATTTGAAAACAACTATCTCCAAAATGAGACCTTTCCCTAGGCATTTAAAGTCCAATTCTTATCTGAATTAGATACTCAGCACTCAAGGTTTACATGAGTTTCTTTTAATTTTTTTTTCTTTTTTTGTATATGGAGTGAGACAATGCTTCTCAACACTTGTATCACGAGCACTGGTGCAGATGGAAATACTGTGTTGTGTGGTTTAGTTATAAATGTTTAATTCTGTTTATATGGGAAGGATTTGTTTTTAATGAAAATGCTACTAACTTTTATATTTTCCTTTTCCTTATTTTTTTCAGAATTACATATGGTTTTAGTATTGTATACTTTTTGACTAGATAATTAATTAAACCTTTAATAGCCCACCAAAATCTATTGCTTGCTTTTAATTTTTCAGCCTAAATATTTGCCTTGCATGACTTATCCACTTTTATCATTAAAGCATTTTCATTTGTTTCAATTTAGTTCATTGGCAGAGAATTTAATTTGGTATTTATATCAATTTATTAAATAAAATACTGCATGATGATTGAAAATAATTTAACTGTTTTTTCTTTGGGTTTGAAGGAAGTATTAAAACCCCATTATATGTGGAAAGTTCCAGACCTCATCAGCTATTTTTTTCCTGAGTTGTTGCTAAGTCTTCAAAATTTATCACTATCTATGTGTTGTTGTATTGGATCTAGTGAACACATTGTGCAATCCCAGACCAAGCTTTCAGGGTGAGAATGATGGACATTATGATGGAGATACTGTAACAGGAAAAGCATCCAGATTTTAAAATACTGTAAACACCTAAGAGCTTACTGTACCTTTCTTAAACAGTATGGCAGAATCCATTTTTAAGTTCATTACCTTCTTCCAAGGTGAAAGGTTTTCTGTGTGGGAAAAGGTTATCTCAAATTAAAGAATATGTTTTTGAGCTGCTGTTACCAGGATACTGAGGAAAGTGCATTCACTCATTCAAATAGCATCAATAAGTCTGATGAGACCTCATAATGAAGTGCAGTTACACTTCTATTTATGTCTTCTCTTTGACAGCTTCAGTATCTGAATGCCCACTATTGATTGATTAAATAAATGTATAACAAACTCCTTTGCTGTCAGATTTTTTAAAATAGAAATCAGCAGTGTGACTGAAATGCTCACCAGCTGCTGTTGCCTGAGGTGGTGTATGCAAATATCTGTGTCTGGGCACTTTAAATCACTTTTTGCAAATATAGTGGCATCAGCTGAAAAACATGGTTAGAAGAAGTTTGAAATTCTGTGAGGGCCTTTTCAGACTTTTCTAGTTGTGGTTTATGTGAGAAGTCACACAAGGAGATGATTTGTGAAACCCAGAGCATAAATTCCTACTGTAGTAGAACTGCACTTTTTATTTAACTTGTGTAGTTTGTGGGTCTTGGACAAGTGTTCTCAAAAGTAGTGCTTGAGAATGACACAAACTTTGGGGAGCAGAAAATTCAATACAAGCATAATTTAGAGACTGATGAAGGCAAAGGGAGCTTCTCCATTGACTCCAGTGGAATTTGAATAAAGCTGTTGGTGTTTCTGGGATTCTATGCAGAGCTGGCTAAGGTCATATGCTCAGACACTTGGATTATTTGTTTGTCTTTCTCTTACATTGTGTGTTTCTCTTTCTTTTCTGAGCTGTTCCTTATGTCTAGAGATCTCAAAAACTTGTAGTGGAGTGTGGTTTCAGTGGTTGTGTTGTAGATCTCTCTTTGGGGGTGGTGCAGAGCAGTTCCACAAGACAGATAATTTCATTTGTTGTGCTTGACAGTTACAGCAGTTTATTTTTCATGGGGATCTAGATGTGACCTTATTCATTGCAGAAACTTATCCTTCTAAGAGATGCTCATTTAAACACTCAATTTTGGTACTTTTGGTATTTGAAATGGATCTATACCAACAGAAGTCATAAAATATTACAGTTAAAAGACTGGGATTTTTTTTCTATGTAGAGACATATACTGACAAAGAACTTGATTTTATGGCTTGTTACTGACAATATTTTTTTATCTTCTGGAAAAGTGTGTTAATACCGGTCTGAAAGCTCTAGAGCTAAGTGTTATGTTATACACAGTGTATTAAATTGTTAACAAGGAGTGTAGTAAAACAAAGAACGTGTCCCTTTCCTGTCTCATGGGAGTATTTGATTCACTCTGAAATCCATAATTCAGTGTCTTAAAATACATGGCTAATTTTTAACATGTAACTAAATCTTTCATGTAGTTATGCTCATTAGCATATTTAAGAAACCTGCTAATGAAGGAGTCAGTAATTTTTTTACACATTTTAAGTAGGAAAAATGGAATTTAAATGGCTTTCTCACATGCATGTAATTTGGCCGGACTAGTGTCTTTAATCTGTGGTTGCAATATCAATGGAAGGAATCTGTGTTATGTATTTTCCATGTTTTTGCTTGTATGTTTTTGCTTGCTTCAGTTTTGATGAATTGGCATTTACTGACTGGAAACACCAGGTTAGGAGCAGGCATCTCACTGCAAAATTTCAAACTGGATTTACATAGCAAAGCAGTTGTGATAAGAAGCAGAAAATAACCCCAAATTTCATGGGGCCATCTCGTAAAAGAAAAAAAATCTATTAGACTGATTATCCAAAAATACATCTGAAATGTATTGGTTTTGAGTGTAACTTGTCTTTAAAGGTTATTATCTGAGCTGCAATACCTGACTGTGTGCTCTGTGCATTTTCAGAGGAGTTTGAGCCTGGCTCATTGGAAGAGATTTTGTGCTGTGTGTCACTGTCCTGTAGCTGCCACACTGTGGCAGTTTTATGGTGTCTCTTTTCATTTGGTAGATTGCTTAATTATTTTAGTCTCTTGGATTTTTTCCCCTCTCGGTTACTTGTTGTCTCATTGGTTTAATTAACAGTAAAAGACAATTCTTTTTCTAAATTTGTGCTTTTATGAAGTGTTGTGTGTGTTTGTATGCAATGGGTGGAGAGAAAGGAGGGAGGAGGTAGGCATCTACCAAATGTGCAGCATTAATGGCTGTCCTGATACATTGTTGTTATTTTTAGAATGTGAACTAGAATATATGACTCGAGTAAAGGCTTGATTATCCATGACACTGGTATTAGCTTAGAGAATTTAAACAAAACATAAGGAAAAGTCAGTCCTTCTTAAGTAAATAACCAGGTTAAAGGAAAGGCAGCAATTCCAGTCAGTTTGGAGTTGCAACTGAAAGGAATGTAATTGGTTATTGTTCCAGTAGTGGCTCAATACAGTGTTGTGTTAATGAGCTAATGCTTCTACTCCAAGACTTGACACTTGTGAGTCCCAGAACTGTTTTTTGAGGTGTAATTTCCAATGACAGTACTGCAGAGGCTGCAGAAAATAGTACGGTGCTTATGGGGTTTGTGTAAAGAATGAGAGGGAAAAATTCCTTCTGAACAGAAGCAGTCTTGGGATGAGAAGTCTGATGTCCTGGGCCTGAATGCTGCAGAACAGACTGAAGAGGCAGGTCTTCCGCAGTGTTGGTATGCTGTGTGTTTGATGACTTCTTGGAGAAATGATCTTCCAGATATGTTCTGAATGGGGTGGTGATAGACCAAAGAATACGAAGGTGCAGGTAAACTCTCTTTTCTGTTAGCAGCTCAGGGTGTACAGAACTTGAGTCCATGGGAGAAGTGGTATCCTGGTCAATTCTCCCACCATATCTGGTGCTGTCATCCATGTGCCGTTTTGGGTCTCACCACCCCAGTTTCCAAGCAGCACATGCAGCTCTCTGTAGCAAAGCAGAAGTTAGAGCAGCCCAAAATCTGGACTTTCAGATTTTCAGAAAGAGGAGATATTTGCAGGAAATGTTAAGGCCTGAAAACTGGGCTTGGTCCAAATTGCTTTGGCAGCACTTTATACCAGCTCTTAATATCTCTTCACATTGAGCTTCACAGCACTGGTGGAGCAGGTGGTGATGCTGGTTTGGGATGTAGCAAAGCTGCCACATCCTATGTGGTAGGAGTCAGTAATTCTCCTCCATAAAACACATTCCTCAGAGGAAAGTGAAATTAGCAGACTGGCTAATTGCTTTGAGGGTACAGCATCGGGGGGCACCAATCAAGGGGCAGCATTGCTGAACAGGCAGGCACTGGAGGACAATTAACAGAGCTCTTGTTACTGCAGAGCACAGAAACTGGCTACTGACAGGAGCAGGGAGAAATGCAGGAGAAATGGTGAGAATGTCCATGAAAGGGAATGTGGAGTGAAGACTAAGGAAAGTTTTGGGTTTCTAAGTTCCCTGATCTCCACTGGTGGTTTTAAGCTTTGTAGCTTTGTTGTTATTTGCCAAGTCACTGTTTCAAGGAGTGAGCAACTGTTGATCTGTTGTGTACAGAGCCCTTTTTCTTATCTTGCTCTATCCTATCATATATATATATATATATATATATATATATATATTCTTTAATAAGATAAATTAATGTTTCCCATTTCAACTCCACTTTTCTAGATTCGAGTTATCTGTCTTTGCTTGGAGACCTGATAAATTAAGCTTAACAGTTGTATTGTGTCTGAGTCAAATAAAAAAATGTTTATAGTGAATGAAAATCTAAACAAATGTTGAAATGGATGAAGTACAGAGAATTAAGCTTGTCTCTGTCAGTAGAGTGTAGATTACAAACAAAAATGATCATTCCTAAATAGGTAAATGTGAACACGATCTCAGACTAGGAAAATAAAAAAATGCAACACTGCTACTGCTCTTTAGCTAGGCT
The DNA here is from genome assembly GCF_048771995.1 of Taeniopygia guttata. Classification (NCBI taxonomy): domain Eukaryota; kingdom Metazoa; phylum Chordata; class Aves; order Passeriformes; family Estrildidae; genus Taeniopygia; species Taeniopygia guttata. The sequence goes on from NC_133034.1 coordinate 7,896,991, forward strand.
TGCTTCTCTGCACACTTTATAGGCCAATAATTTCCACTAAATTAACTATCCTATCAATTAATGTCCATTATGAGGATAAAGGCTTTTTTTTTTATTTTTTATTATAATTTGGCTGTGAAAGTTAACTGCCAGATTTTCAGTAGCTTGGTCTGACAGGGGAATATATTGAATGAGTTTGATGTGTTCATGTTGTCTAATTTGCTTGCTCTACTGGTTTTTTTTGGGGGGGTTCTCTTTTTTCTTTTTTTTTTTTTCCTTATTTTTCCTCTTATAAGACACTGTGGAAATGGAAAAAGAAAGGGCCCTGTAGCAGCCCTGGTTTTTACACACTTCATATACAGTGCTTTTCTCATGACAGGAAATAAAGAGTCTGGGAAAAGGGTATTACCTGAACCAATAAGATCACTGCTGACAAAACTCATCAATTTGTTTGCTTTAAATTTCTTAAAGCTTGTTTGGTTGATTTATTGGTAGTTCCTTGTTATTACCTATAACCTTGGAGAAAGAACTGACTTGTCTGGATAATTTCCAGTAAAGCTGCACTGAGGCACAAATGCACTGCTTGTAAAGCTGGCTGAAAAACATTCAATCATGGAAAGTTGTCCTTGTTTCTTGGTTTTGAGACTGTGACCTTCAGGGCATGTAGTCAGCAACATTTGGGATAAAACAACATGTTTGAGAGACAGAGGGTTCAGAGCTCATACAAGTTTTTGAGCCAATATGTCAATTTATTTAACAAAAGCAGGTGGCTGGATAATGCCTTGGTTTCTGTTTGCATAAGCAAACATCTGTTCTAAAGATCCACTGATCTTCATTTTGACAAAGAAACCATATTTTTGGCCAAAAAGGGCTGCAGAGGCTTTGATGCACTGAGGCTGTTTCTGAAAGCCCCAAGTGCACAAGGATGCCAGCTTCCTCTGCAGAACACTTCACATGCAAAGTACATTAATCTCATCCCATTAGTCATTGGTGGCCAGAACTTACTCATAAATGGGCTAAAATGTAATCTATGAATGCAGTGATATCACAGAAAAATTCAGCATATATGCATCTGTTTATACGTACATATATAATGTACATATGTACTTTCCAATACGTCCAATCTATCCTCTTGCCCCAGCATCAAAATTTCAGTGATGAAAATGTTTCTGTGTTACTCATTCAATTCTTGTTGAGCTTTGCTTAAAAAAAATAAATTTACAGTTGCTAAAATGCTTGCAGCACTCCAAATGCATTGAGTTCATGTGTTTGTTTTCTACCCAGAAGCTTGGATTTCCTGTGCTTAAGTTTGAAGAAGCAGGAAAAAAGCTGTGGATAATCAAAGGTGCACATTTATGGGAATTCTGTAAATCTGTGTTGTGCACTGCTGGCATGCACAAGTGTATTTATGATGAATAGAGATTTGGAAAATGTATCATTCAGCCTTAAATTCAAAGGGGCAGAAACCTTAACTCCCAAGAACTCCTGTCATGGCTCAGAAGCTGTGCTTTCTTGTGCAAGGGTTGGCTTTTGGTTTTCTTTGGATGAGACACCAATTCAGCCCATTTACTTGTGTCCATAACTCAGCCAGGAGGTATTAGCTTCAGCACCAGGAGCTCAGTGAGGTGGAAAGCCCTTGCAGATATTTATTGATCATGCTGAGGTCCCAGAACCAGTTCCCTTTCCATTTGTCACACACTTTTGATGTACAATTATTGACTTTGTGTGCATAGAAAAAAATTATAAATTTTAATTTTTTTTCCCACATTTACAATCTAATACTTTTAATACCCTTTAAAAAAATAATTGTAAGAAAGTGATACAGAGCTGTCAGAAAAGTGGAATGAGATTGGTAAAAGAAGGGGGGAAGAAAGAAAAGGAAGGTCAGGCTATGGGAAGCAGTTAAGGTGGTCTGCAGATGTCTTTTTCCTCCAGCTTGCTGCATCCTGATACAAAATGAAGATAAATTCAGTTAATATAGGAGGAATCTCTTAACAAGACTCTAACCTAATAGCTACGGTGAAACATTAGGCTACTTAAACAATGAACACTAATTAAGTAGTATTTAGCATGTCAGACATTTGCAATGTACTCTGCCTGTATGCACTGTATTTGGGACAAGATTTTACCTGGAGTGTTCTTTGTGGGTGCTGAGCAGCTGAGCCAGGTCGTGTTCACCATGAGAGGGCAGAGAAGTGGAGTGTGGCTGAGTCACTCCTGTGTGTGAGCTGCTGCACAGAGTCTGCCTGGGAGAAGACTGAGCAAAAGTGAGGATGTTTCTGTAGAGCACAGATGTCACTTTACAGAGATGAGGCTCAGAGATGCAGCTCTTGAATAGCAGCACCTTGGGAGCCCTCACTGCTGTAGAGACAGTAAGAAGAATGTAGGTAGAAGCAGGCAAGGAGCTTGTCTCTGTATGATACCCCCTGCCTGTTTTCTATGGCTATTTTTTAAGGGAAGGTTAAACTATCATCCCCTATGATCGGAAAAATCCATTTGCTGGGAAACCAGGACCTTGGGGGATTTGTTAACTGGTAGAAGTCTTATTTCTTATGTCATTCTTGTGTCTTCAAGTAAAATCAGTCAGTCACTTGGCATGTCTGAAAATAGCACATCTTCCTCCAAATGCATATGACTTGTCTTTGTAATGTGGGAGAGAATTAGTACATATCAATCAGTATTCCAGCAAAACTTCCATGTAGCTTCATTGGGAAAAGCTGGAGAAATACTCATTAAATTCCAGTGGAAAGCCAAGGTATTTTGTTACCTTTGACTGGGGCAATAAATTGTAGTGGCAAGGAGTGAATGGAGATAAGGCATTAAGCAATGTGGGCCAGAAAAAGCAAAGTGATACCAGTAAAGCTTTGGTTTAAACATTGCCCCTGGATGTAATTTCAGTGACTGTCAGTGTGCATTGCACCATTTCCTAGATAATTCCCTTTATCAATTGCAGAGTGAAAACCCCTTTCACACAGTACTAGTCAGATAGTATTTGACCCCATCATCAGGCTCCCAACTCTATTTATAGTGCTGCTTCCTTTTGCATGTTTTTTGTAGCTGATCTGCAAATGTGGCTGAAAGCAGTGTTTTGTGACTGCTGGAGAGCCACTGATGGCACTGATCCACTCTGTGGATGTCAGAGTGAGGTTATTGGCATAAAGGAAATGAATGTAAATGAAAGCAATTAAAATGTTTAATCATGGGAATAACATTTTCTCCCCTTACTGCAGTGTTGGAAGACCTGTGATTATTTACAGTTCTTGAAACTCATAGTATGCTTGTCCTTTAGTCTCAGCACTAAAAGTAAATGTAATTCCAGTAAATTGCTCTTTCTTGATATTGTTTTTACTTAAACAATACTTGTGATGAACCTGTATGTTCCTCACAAATTCCTTGATCCGGTTAAGGTAAATCAGAAAGTTTATAATGGTGTAGTCTTGAAAAAATCTTCAACCAATAATGCTGAAGATAGATTAAAAGAAAAATATGTTGTTTACTGTATATGGCACTTCAACAAACCATTCAAAGCAGAAATATTCAATAAAAGCCACATAAGACACATAAATGGGTTGCTAGGAAATATGTTTCTTTCCTTCAGTCTTGTTCACACTGGTGATAGATTTTCTAAAGTCTTCTACCAAGGATGAGAAGGGAAAAAAAAAAAATCTCTAAGCTGGTTCTTGTCCTCAGTTAAAACGAGCTGACACTGTTTCTTATCAGTATTCTGCTGAGGCACCCAAGCCTGTTCATTTCTTTCTTTAACAAATGATTGATCTGGACCTGAGAATTGAGGGAACCTTGTAAAGTGCTAAAGCAAACAAATGGAGATAGAGGGATTGATTGTGCTCTGCTGCAGTGATTTTATGCAAGTGTTTTTATCCTTAAGAGACTTCTAGCTTTTGAATTGGAAAAGGTTTATACAGGCTTGAATCATTAAAACCTTTATTTACTTTCAATTAGTGATGTGCTGAACTATTCAAGGAGAAGTTCTGGGATGGAAAAACTTGGTGTATCTGCATATTGGGATGGTGGTAACAGGCAGCTTGTTTTTCAGGTTTTCCAGAGATTTGATGAGAAGTGTAACTGCAAGAGCTAAGATTTGTAGGTAGAGAGTTTGGGTAGCAAGGGTAAAACTTCCTGTTAATTTATTAGTAATTGTTTCCGAGTTTTGGGCTTTAGAAGAGTAAAGAGATAGAGGTGCATTGGAGAAATCATGGGATGGGTCAGGTTTGAGCACAGATGACTGCTTCTTTCCACAAGTGAGTTACACAACTTTAAAGGAAAGGGAGGTGGTATATTGATGTATTGAAAATAAACATTTAAATGATTCATACTCATGCATTTCATCTTGACATGTGAAGCTTCCAAGTAAATCTTGAGTCCGATTCCTTCTGCCTCCAGAGGGGTTAAGAGCAGGTATTTCTCATGTGAGCTCATGATCTTTTAATTGCTATTCATTAAAAATAAAGGGGTTAAAGAAGTGGCCTCATAAGGATTTTAATACCTCCTATTAATACCATGCTGCAGTGTTACCCAGTATCTTGCCTGTCTGTGGGGAATTCCAAGACTTAAGGACTAGAAGGTAAAAATATTTTGCCTTAAACATTTTGTTTTAGTTCTCATAACATAAAAAAATAAAACCATAAGAAGTAATATGCATCAAACCTTAAACTTGAATTTAAAGATCACTGCTCTTCAGTGCTGAACATCAGTCCAGTGTTTGGTAGACCACTTGAATGAGAGTGGTAATTTAAATCAAAGTTTATTTAACTACTCTTAACATAATAATCAGCAGGCAGTCAAGTCAGTCAATTCAGGGGATGACTCCCTCAGTCTGACGAGACTACCAGAGATGTTTTTCTAATTATTGCAGTCATGTTTTATAAAGAAGAGGATATTCTGGCAGAAAAAAAATGTGGTATTTAAAATATTGGCAGCGTTTTCCAGTGAGGACAAGAAGAATTTGTCATGTGTCCATTGAACTAAGTGGACAAATAAACATACTTGATTTTGTCATTCAGGGTGTCATTCATCATACTTTTGATGGAGGAGTTGAATTCTATAATAGTATACATTTTTCTAGAAGTAATAGAAGTATTTTAGTTCACAGACCATTTTCTTTCCACTGGTATTCTTTCATTGAGACCTATATCTAGCATTTGCATCAAATGCAACAAGAATTTAAACTGACAGCAGTTATATTTTTCTGCTTCCTTTATATATTTTTTAACAATATAAAAATATAAATTAAATGTAAATATATTTACTAAATTTATTTAATAACTTAGATTTATTTATATTAAGTAAATATATTTTATATAAATATATTATTTAATACAAATGAAATTAAATAGTTAAAACCATATGAAACAAAAGCTTTGCATTATAAAGTCAATTGCTGTTTTCCTGACAGTAAATGCAAACTCTCTAAATTTATTTGCCAGAAAAAGAAGAGATAGCCCCAAAAACTGTTTTCCAAGGCAGTGTGCTTCAAATCTCTGTCAATGTAAGCTGGCAAGAAGTAACAGCAGACACATATGAGATTTTTTTGGGGTTCGTTGTTGTTAATTTTGAAAAATTGTTTATTAGATTTGCTGGATTCTTCCCCACCTGTAATCTCACAATACTTGTGTTGGGTTTTTTTTCCATTTAAAATATTTTTTTCTCCTTCTCCTGAGATGCTGGAAGGCTTTCTTCAGCAGTAATACCACAAACCACATCACAGTGCTGGCACTGCAAAATTCTTCACAGGGACAATTAAAGTACAGGATAAGTGAAGGTCAGAGCCAGGATGAGAACCTAAATTACTTTACTCTTCCTACAAAGCTTTAATTTCTTGACATTCTTGAGTTTACAGTTTTGCTAATTACTTCCTAACTACTGAAAAAGAAAAAATGGTTGATACTGTCAGAACTTTTCCTTTCTCCATTCCATTGCTTTCACGTCTATTATGGCTATAATGCTCCTTTTCCTTTCATTTGCCAAGCCTTGACAGTGTGTTATCCAATTTTTTCCTTCTTCCAAAACCTACCTTACCAACTAGACCTAGGAAAATTCTGCTGTCTTTTTCCCTCTAACACATTAAAAAAAAAAAATTCCTTTCTAGTTTTCTTTATAGCAAGTGTTGTTCTTTGTGCTGTAGTTTTCTGTCTGCCAGAATTCCAGGATGAGAATGCCATGAAAATAAATACAATCTCCACAGTACTTTTTGTAGTAAAATCTTTTTAGCTATTCTTTGTATAACTCCAAATTTGAAATGTGACCCCAGAAATTATGTGTACTATAAGTAGGTGGGCTGCTCTTAAAGCTTTCAGTGAAATAAACCCCAGAATGAATTAACTTCATGAATAATAATAGCGTCCTGGATATGAATGATGGATGAAACCATGCGTAAATTAACACTGACCTGGTGCTGGAAATGCAAATGGAACTTAGATTCATCACACAATGATGAATTTTTGAGAATTGTGTCTGTTGAAGAGCCAGTAAAAGTATTTTGGTATCAAGTAATGGGTGAGAGAGCTTTATGCATTGTTTTATACTTACATGTGTTGTATATGCTAAATAGCCATGCTAAATTTTAGGCTGCTTATGTGCTTTTGCACTGAGTAAAAAGTATTACTGCTAAAAGTACATTTTTGAACTTTCACTAAGGAAAGCTATGTTATATTGTTAACAAATTACTAGTGCCAAACATCCTAGAGGTGTTGTTTTACTGTTCCTGGTATGGCAGACCTAAGAAAATGAGACTAATGATCACAGAGTCATAAATACACATTATTGAGCTACTTGAAAGCCAGTTCTAATCAGTTATTGGAATGGTTCTTGGGAAGAAGCAGCTTAGATATGGCCAATTAAGTAAAATAGACAAACTTCTAAGCGGAAAGGAGAGCAATACTTAACAGGAAAAGCTCAAATTTAACTGGAGATCACATCACAAAGGATTGATAAAAGCAAGGATGACAAATTTCAACAAATCTTGCTGATGCAGGATGATGTTTCTTACTGTTGCAGAGCTGAGGTTGTATTTGTAGAGCAGTGGGGGTCCTGCATGCTGTCACCAAGTAAGGATTTAAATAAACCTCCTGGGAGTGGCTGTGCCTTGCCTTCCCAACTCTGTGTCATAGGGAGAATGCACTTAAAAAAAGAGAAAAAAAGTATGTAACATTAAATACTGTATTTTGCATAAATGCACATTATGAATTTTATGTATTTCATATATTCAAGTCATGTTACATTTATGCTGTGTTAGTAATTTTACAGTCTTGAATCAAGTTCAGCAGTGAAAGTGGATCATGGAACCACAGAATGTGTAAGCTTGGAAGGACCACTGTGGGTCACCTGGTCCAACCTCCACTGATCAACTCCTGATTTATCTAGTTATGTAATTAATATTTTATTTAGCATGCAGTAGCTGCTAAAGGACTTCTTTAGCTGAGCTGGTTTGGTGTGTCCAGCACTCCCTTGCCTGCTCTCAGGCTCTCACACTTGTACCCAATGAGCTGCTCGTCTGCTCAGAGTTGCCCAGCTCTCCACACACCACTGTGCTTTGCCACACAGACACTTTCTTAAATAATTTACAAATTTTATTTCTCTGTAAGTTGCATATTGCTGCAGGAGTAGAGGTTTGCCACAGGTTACCAACAGAGATTAATTCTGCAGCACTTTCATGTTCTCTATAGTCTTGAGCTATGTATTTTTAAGTCAGAATTTAAACAAGCAGACAAGAACTTCTTCCCGCATCACCCACCTACTTGTCTCCCAGTTTGGGACAAACCCCACAGAAATGTTATCCATAATCAATATTTGAAGCTTCTTCAGTGTGACAATGACAGAATTATTTATGGATGCTCTGGTGTCCTTTCACCTGGAGTCATCTTTCCTGTGCTGTTTTTAAGACCAACTACTATTTACACATTTTGGTGTGGTGTCTAAGTCTCTAAGAGGTTAAAGTACATTTCAGTAAGTTCTTAATGACAGCAGAGAGCTGTTGAAACTGCCAGCATGCCAAATTGCAATACTACCTTAGGAAATTTATATTACAGAGAGCTAGAATTTGCTGGAAATTTAGTTTGATCACTCTCTGTTTTAATGAAAAATAACAGCACTGTTTTGCAAGTGGTTTCAGGTTGCTTTAAGAACTGATTTCAAGGAGGAACACTAAGGAAGTGAGATTTTACAAATTACCATGAATACCCAGAACATGCAGTTCAGTTTCACATTCTTTTGTTAGACTAGCTCTATAAAATGAGCAGAATAACTCCCTGACAGCAAGGCTCGCTTCAAGCCCTCACCGCAGTAATACAGGGCTCTCCTGATAAAAAGAGACAGGTGCTCTTCTGAAGTTGTCTCTGACAGATGCTGCTCTCCAGTCATGCTCTTGCTCTACTGTATGATTCCGTATCAGTTTTTCATTAGAGTTGTTCCTTGGGGTGAACAGGTCAGGAATTTCAATTCTTTGGTTTGGATCAGGTTCAGGTCAGCAAAAACTTTTAGTGACCTGACCCAGTCATGAACCAGAGATAGTCCCAGAAGTTTCCCTTGAGATGGAAACTGGACTCCCGATGATGTTTATCAGCTGGTGACACAGTATGGCTTTCTAGATAACATATGACATTGTGGGGTGCTCATGATCCCAGACCCTTGCTTAGATAAAGAAAGAAATGGACTTTTTACTGAATTTGATAAAGTCAATAGCCAGCCAGTCACATTGTCAATTGCTTTTAGTTCACTTTAATGGGTCTGGGGATCTGTAATTTTTACAATGTGTTCCAAGGCTTTTATCTCTGCTTGATCTATTTTTAATAGTGTTCTTTCTTTTTTATTGTTTTTTTTTTTTAGTTTTTATTTTCACAGCTAATTTGCAGATTCTCAGAGTATAAACTTACCATCCAGAACCAGAATACCATATGGCTTTATGGTTCCATTGATTAGTTTCACCTTATTACCTTTAATTTATTAGGGAAAAAAGGAAAGTTCCTATATGCCATAGGTCATATAATTGGGATCAAACCAATGAAGATAAGAGCTGGTGCCGCCTCTTGAGTTAAACAGAGCTAAGGATTGTGTGCCTGTAGTGTGATCACTGTTGTATGATCCACCTTATTCTGAACAAAATTGTCTTCCTTTCTCCTTGCTTTCTGTTGGCTTCTTTTTCTGCCTAACCCATTCCACACCTGGGCACTTATTATTTTCAAGAATCTCCTCAAATGTTTCACATATTCTGTGATAAAGCAGGATGAGTGATATTCTGTGAAATAGGAGGATGAGTGAGGAGTTATTAAAAGTACAGGTAACATTATTCAAGGCTTATAAACCACAACACTCTCTGCCTTTAAAACTTCTCCTTGCCAGACAAATCTTTGTACCTGAGCAGCTGAATAATCTTCACCTCATGATAGCTTTTACTATTGCTACCAAAATTATTATAAAGTGAAAATGCATAAAGAGGCTTAACCATTTTTTCCCAGTTGATGCTCATTTCCTAATTTTTAATTTCCTGTTAATAACACCAAGAATGTGACTGGCGGCACTCTTGGTATGGACTTTTGCTTTGGGTCCATTTTTTGTTTGTTGATTTTAGGCTTTTTTAGGACAATAGCTTGTTTGTAGCAGCCCAGTGCAGCCAGTTAAATTGGTTTGCTAGCAGGATTTTCCTTCTTGTCCAGGTAGTGCTGACCTGTAGATCTGTGCACTCTCTAGAGTGCTGAGTGGCACTAGCAGACTTCACTGGAAGGGAAAATCTGTTTTACTCCCTAGGCTTGAGCATATGCAAGGAGATGAGCTTTCACCCCCTCTAAATTACTTCCTCCTTCTTTTTCTTCCTCACCCATCTGTGTATGTTGTTTTCAGTGGAGGCCTTGTGACAGAGACTCCACTGATGTGGGAGATGCCTTCCTCTTTTAATTCAAAACAGTGAAGAAGTAGAGCTTGCTATAATAATTCACACTTAATCTTCATTCATCTTCCTTTAGAGAGTGGCACATTCAGTCTTCATAACCCCAACTCTACCCCCACCCTGAGCCCACTGCAGAGAATCCCCACAGTGAGAGCTGTAACAGTCTGTGGGGTAGAGAAATCAAGGTAAAACATGGCACCAAGGCTCTCATATTTAAAGAAAAAAAGGGAGGCACAAGAGCATAAAGGGGGATGTTTTATTTCTTAATGAGATTGTGTTACCACAATGTCAAAAGATTGATTTGCCTTATCACAGTTAACCTCATTTGTAACCCCTTTCCCTTTAAATTAATCCAGATCAGACAATAATAATGAAACCTCTAAGCTAAATAGAGATGGATGTTTTATTAAGATAAATAAGATGAATGTTTGAGGGCAGAACAAGTTTCATTTTGGAATGCAGCATAGTTTGAATTCGTTCTTTCAAATGGATGCTCTCTTCCGGGTATTGTCAGAGAGTTGAGCAAGCATTAAATTAAGGAATGAAGGCACTTTGGGTGATAAATAGGTTGAGCTGATGGATCTGATGGAAGATATGTGAAATTGTACTGTCTTATAATGTTTATTATTTAATAGGCCAAAGACAAGCAGGTAAAACTAGCCTGCAGTGGTACAGGAGAGGTGTTTTGAGCAGTGCTCCTTCCTGTCCAGCAGCAGTCCTCCTAGAAGCTGCTTCTCTCGGCGCTTCTAATTAATAAACTGAACTCAGAATTATTGGATTTCTAACCTGATTTCAGGTCATTCATTTTGTGGAAAATTCTTCTGGGGAATGTCTAAGTCAAGAACTATCTGTGTAAATATTTGTTGGGATTTTGTGGCTTTCCTTTATGGTATTTCTTGCAAGTCCGAGATATAGCTCTGTCCATAGGTCAGTCTTTCCAGCTTCAGTACAAAGCCTGCTTCACTCCACCATGCAAACACTGTATTTGTACTCAGGCCTTTTTGTCTGCTTGGCTAGCACAGTTAATAGATTTTTAGGGGTTATTTTAAGGCTCTACAAGAACATTGTGTTGCCCACTGGTTGGTTTTATCCACTTATGACCTACAATATAAATTTTGTCAGAAATATACCTTTCAAAAAGACATCTAGTCATAGTAGAAAACATCAAATAGTGGAGGATTCTTAGTAACTTCTAATTTTCCACAAGAATTGTTGATTAGTGTAAATCTTAAAAATAAAATTTGTCTGGCTTCCTCTTTCAGTCATTTGTTTGCCCATTATGACTTTCTACTGGATTAAAGAACTCTTAGGGTCAGGTTTTTTTGCACTGCTATTATCATCTCTCAGTCCCTTAGATTAACTAAAAAAGTGGTAAAGCTCTTTATCTTCTACTGTGAGATGCTCTGGTTTTTTGCCAGCCTCTTCTGGATACCTTATTGTAATTTCTTCCTTTTATTGAAGTTACTGCACAGAGCAGCTTGATAAGTTTTTACTTTTCACAAATCCATGATCTGTGTATTACATAATTAGATGAATACATCATCCCAGGTGTCTGCAGTTACCAGAACTGTATGGCCAGAAATATCCCAGTGAATGTGTTTGAGACTGGGGGCTGCTGTTCTTGGAAATGCTTTCTATGTTGCAGAGCAGGAACAATCAGACTTATTCTCAGAATCTTTTTCAGACATCTCTTTGTGAGCCAGGTTTTCAGCTGGGATAAGCCAGTGTTGGTCTGAGGTCAGTAAGACTGATTTCAGCACTCAGCTGAAGACCTGCAAGTAGGAGCTCAAGACCTAAAGTCTCAGCTCAAGACCTAAAGACCTATATATACAGGAAATATATATTTTTTGCATTATCTTTTAAAAGACAATTGTGGCAAACTTTTCAATTTGTAAAATGTAGTACTGACTGGTTCTTGTTCCAAAAACAGACTGAAATTTGATCAGTAAAATACCAGACGTGGTCAGATCTACCAAATTGTTTCTCAGTATAACTTTAGCTGCTGTAACCTGTGGTTTTGCATTAGATTGATGCCCTGGTGATAGGTTAGGTGTTTGTCTGATGGGGCACTAGCCAGCCAGAGCAAAGTGCTGCTCACCTGACCTGTGAGGTGCTTGAATTGTGAAGATTCAAAGCTGGTAAAGCTGACCAAATACATACATACATACATATATATATATATATATATATATATATAAAAATATATATTTGTATATCAACCTGTGTACCTTAGTCTCGCATTAAAAAAGAAGATTTTATGATCTTCCAGTGCTTATCCTTTGTTATAATTTCATGTATTATTTTCTGAAAAGCAGCAATATATGAAGGGAAATGCTCTATGCGCTCCTGTTGTACCTGTTGCCTGATGTTATTTCCATGTGTGCTGAATTCATTGAATGATGCAGTTGCTGGAGCACTTTCCTTCCATATAGATGGCTAGAAAGTTTATGGCAATAGGAAATTAAAAAGCGAGTTTTGGTGTTAGATTTATTTTGTTGAAGTCAGATGAAGGCATTTCTGTGTGTGTTCCATATGTATTTTTTGTATGATTGGAAGTTCTAAGTGCTTTTGGATTTCAGCTATTAAAAGTGTCTTTTCTTCAGCTAATTGCACTGACCTAAAACCTTTGTGTACAGAAAGACTGAATTTGGCAGATGCCTTTTCCCCTGAAATGTGCTTTGATTGACTTGGACCCACACAATTTAGGAGTCTTATGTTTAAGTTTTATAAGAGGTAAAATTGAAAATGAATGCTTTTGGTTATTCTCCATGATCAATAAATAACAGACTTCATGAACCACTGGGGTGTGCTCTGGGCTGGGTGAGAGTTAAATAAAATGACTTTCTGTTTGTGTAGCTTGTTTGATTTAGCTTCATCAGCATCCTGAATGTTTAAATTGAATCTTTCTACACTAAATTCAATATTATTAGGTAATCCAACAAAACAGAAAATGCCAGTCAAGTTTGATATCTCCTCCCAGAGGAACTACAACAAAAATCTTAGGGCAGTAGACTATATTACATCATAGCTTTTGCTGAAAGTGAACTTCTGCTGGGAGCAGCAGTCCCAATTCCAAATTCAAGCACCGGAATTGGTACTTCAGGGTTAGGTTGGATTGAGGTATTTTGTTCCTGTGTTTTGTTGGTTGGCTGTGTCTTTTTGCTCTTGTTTTTGTTTTGTTTTGTTTTTTGGAGGGCTTGCTTTGTTTGGGATTTTTTTTTTTTTGACATTATCTTATGAGTTCAATTTCCTGGAGGGCAGGGGTCACATGTGTGGTTTGAATTAATAGATTAGGGCTTGAGTTAAAGGTCTCTGGAGTCAATGAAAAAAATCATCTCAGTTGGGATGGTTTTGCAATTAGGCCTTGATCTCTACACAACTAGTGCAGAAGAAACTTAAGAATATTATATTTTACTGTAAGTATGTGGAATGTTGTTGCTTGGCTGCCACAGTAGCAGTTCTGGCATAGCTCTGTCCAGGTATGGGGCTAGTCAGAAGGATTAATTAAACTGAGTGAAATTTGAAATCTAAACCTTTCAAAGGTTGAAAAAAAGATCTGGATGTTCTTTCTGGTTGATTATTGTGGGCCTGACATCCCCAATCCTGCAGACAGCTCTGTCTGCATTACCTGTTCATGGTTGCTCTCTTCTTAAGTCCAAAGAGGGTTACACTAAAAATTTCTGGAGTCAAGACATAAATGAAAATCCCATACCTGAGTAAATAGAAGTGCTGAATTCTCTGGGTACAGTGAGAGAACATCCGATAGTATATATCATAAAATAATGCAAGGATTTGTTGTTTTGAATACCACAAATTAAATATATGTGAAGGACCTTCAAAACTTCTGCCTTATCTTCTACATAAGAATGTGTAAAGCTAAATTTCCTCTTTAAATTAGTCCATATTCGAGTTGGATAGCATTTTCAATAATAAAACTCAATTTTTAAATTCTGTACTATAAATTTGGCAGCTGTAGCTGATGTAAAAAAATTACATTATTTATTCACTTTTAATGTGAAGTAGTTGACCCATTTTTTTTAACTACTTCCTTTGAAAAAAGTTTTCTAGTCCTTAGTAATACAATTTGAGATGAGATATGAGGTTTCTCAAAAGAAGAATGTTAGTTTTTTTTTTAACAAACCCCATGAGGCATATATAAAGATGTTAAAATATGTCGAGCCTGTTTTTTCCAGTTATTTGTGATGTGCTTGGCCCAGTGAGTCATGATTCTGCTCCTCTGTTGAGCCATTTAAAACAGGAATATAAATGAGTACATGAGAAATGCTTTAAAGTGATATGAAAAAGACTAATATCATCTCAAAAATTTATTTCCTCCGTGTGGCATGCAAATCATTGGATTTTTAGGCAATGCATTCATTTGAGGTAATTCATATAAGGAAAAAATAGGCAAGAGGGAAAGGTAAAAAAGGATCTTTGAACCTGATTAAGAGAAACAATTTTTGCAAAAGCCTTTTTGTGCTGTAGTGGAAGAGCCCACTCAGCCTGAGGGGAAGAGGCAGCCCTGTAACCCAGCAGCCTCAGCCCAGCTGTGATGCTGCTCCCTGTTTTATTTGACATCTCTCTCTCTCTCCATCACATCTGTTAATTAAGAGAGCTTTACTATGTATTATCACCACAACATACTGGTTGCTCCCAAATAAAAGAAGCAGACCTCTGACCCTATGGATAAGAAGAGTAATGCTGAAGTTAATGCCCTGAACATAAAGTTCCTGGAGATGTGTTTTTGGACCCCTGGCTACAGGTCAGAGTCAGTGTGAGGAGAGCTTGGAAGACAACTGCTGGGTGCAGTTATCTAAACAATGCAATCTCTGTCCAGAAGGTGCAAACCCAAAACAGAGAGGGACAGATATCAACGAAACACTCCCTTTCTTGTGCAATTCTTTTACATTTTATGGATTATTTTCCTGGAAGACTGATGTCACCCTTCATTTTTCTGTAGAATCTTATCCTTGTGGCCTTCACCAAATGCAGAATCTCAGAAGTGGTGATGATGAGTAGTAAATGTCATATATTTGATTACCTTTTTACAAATTTACTTTTTCACTGCTCCATTTGAGATAATAATAAAACATGCATGCTTCCAGTATCTGAATTGCAACTTATTTAATCTGTGTGGAAAAAGAAAAGAGTATTTTAGAAACACTCTTTTATTTGCAATACTGTTGGTAATATTTATAGAGAATATAGGTATAGAGAAACACTATTGAAATTCTGTGAGAATTCACTTGTTGGAATTTCCACTAAAACGCCTCAGCAAGAGCAACAAAATAATGAATAAGGCTAGAGCAGGACTAGAATTCAGATCTTTAGCATTCACAGCCCTGAGTGTGACACATAACCATGTTTAATTTAACTTCTTTTTGCTCTTAAGATCCTAAACCTGAGGAAATGACTCTACTCCATGAGGTAGAGCAAGGTCCATGGTAGTTTTCTAGATGCTACTGTTAGAACTAAAGTCAAAGGCAAATATTAAAATTAGCCAAAATCAGTGATTTTGTGATAATCACTGACAACAAATAGAGTTGATGTCAGGTGATTGCCAGGACTTTGGAATTTCATCTGTGTTTTTCCTCAAGACTTCCTGTTCACAGTCTGAGCAGACAGCTTTGCACAGCAATGAGAACCTCAGTGACTTTTGAGTGCAGTATATTTGGGTGTCTAGAATACTGGAAAAGTATTTCAATGTTTGTGAAAGCAGCTTCTGTGGAGGTTATAAAAGCAGGCTGGCCGTTTCACAAGTGTGTAGGGGAATTTTATGGTGCTGTTTATTTATTTAATAATTTAAATTAGAAAACTCTGACGCTGTTTTCCCAGCCTGTCCCATTGATGCAAATTTGTCTCTCTGACATAGGGAAGAATTGGCATGTCTGACATTGGAATGTCTGAAAGCAGCACAAGAATGAGGCAGATCATGCAGTAGGAGAAGTGACTTTCATCTCTGAGGCAAGGGGATGCATTTAGTTAACTAAATTCCTTCAGGTCCAACTCAAAGTCTAAATGTCCTGTTGATCAATGTGAACTAGTGGTGTGAAGGCTGCAAAGTACTCCTTTTACATACAGATCAAACATATCCTTGTTCAGAGCAATTAGCACTTTTCTGCCTTTTCATTTTCTCCTAGACATGGTTAAATATATTTGGTGTTACAGTTTTACTTTTTCCCCCTAAGAATATTACTGGATCAACATATGTATTTTTTGCTTACTACAAAGAAAATTTAAATTTCCCTTCAAAGAAATGCTTTTTGGTTTATAATTTTGCAAGCTCACAAAGAAATATGTATGCTTGTAGGGTACATACCATTAATGCACTTAGAAAATGTGGGTAAAGCATTTACTGCTCATATAGAAATGCTTCACATACCTCTTAGTAAAACAAAGCCATTTTTCAATTTGCTCCGTGACATGATGCAGATGTAGGAGTTCATAACAATGCAGAATCAAAAAAGGAACCTGATGTAGTGAAGAACATGCTAGACTATATATATATATATATATATATATATATATAAATATATATAGGCAGAAACTACTTGGAGGAAGTACAGGATTTGAAGTTTGACCATAAATGTTACACCCATTATAACATTGCAGCCATTGTAGTGCATTACCATCTTATTGCAGTGTTATATATGTCTATTAACAATATATGATTGTGTGGAATTTACATTCTGAGGCTCCCTCCTGGAACAGCTGGAGTTCCCGAGTTCTGCTCACGGCGCAGGGAGCGCAGGGCTCAGGTACAGCCCCTGTGAAGCTGTGCTGCCTGCAGGATTTGCTGTGTGCTGCTGTCACTCCCACCTGGCATTCTCAAGGTCTTTCCCCAGGTCCTTCAGTGGTCCTGTTGTTGATGTGCTGTGCAGAGGTTTCCCCAGGGGAAATGGAAATTTAATCTATTAGCAGTAGGTTATAAAGGTATTATTTCTTTGATTATTCACTATAAATTGTGTTAGTTGAATTTGTTATTGGTTGTGTTTGTGCTGTTTTGATTTTTGCCATTGAGGAGGCCTGACATTAAGTATTTGAGTAATTTCTCTGCAAAAAAAATGCTTTCCTTTCAATGCATACAGTACAGGAGGCTGAGAAACTGTTCCCTTTAAAAGGACAGTGTTTTCCACCTACTGAGAATACTTTTCCCAACTTTTTTTTAGGAAAGAAATTTAGTGTTGCTGAGGTTTATGCATAGTCTGGGCACAAACTTTCTTGTCTTTAGAAGGAAATCTAAATGGGGCCAGAATCTGGGATGCAATAATATTTCTGACTGCAAACCATAGCTCTGTAACAAAAGTGAGGTTACTACCAGGCCATGAAAGCTCAGAAAAACCTCATGTAAGCCAACAGAATAAAGGCTTTAACCTGTTGAGCAGCATTAGGAGGTGCTGTACGGAGGAACCTTGTCTGAAGAGTGATGAAGTACACTTAGGAGAAATGTTGTCAGAGACACACATGGCAGAGGCAGCTACATGATCTCATAAATGCTCTGAAAACCCTGAAGTGATACATTTAATTTACATTTTCTTTCACTGTCCTGTAATGAAAACTCCTGTGTTAAAAATTCTTTAGCTTGCACTAGGTGAAAGAGCTGCTTTATTACAAAGGAGAAAAGTTAATTCACTTTGTTTTTAACATCTCTTGCTATGAAATAATAATTCTAGTATTGAAGGCCCTGTGCTATAAAAAAAGCTTACTGTCAATGTAAAAAAATTGGAAAAGATAAAATGCAATTGGTTAATTTTATATCACAATGGGGGTAGACTGACTTAGATTTTCTAAGGATTCACGTGTGGTAAATAGTAGAATGAAGTTTTAGAAGAGCAAATGAAACCAAGTTTAACTGAAAGGTGAAGAGAACAACTGGCTTTTGCTTAACACCATCAGGTCACATAATGAACAAAGAAGTAAACCAACATTTTCAGAAGAAAAATTTGAAAATTACTCAAAGGGAAGCTACACTGAGCTGTGTGCAGTCAATGCTACAAAATTTCATCCTTAATCTTCTCAGAGCCTTATGGCTCTGCTGTGGCTGGGAGCTCTCCATCACAGCCAGGCACAAACCGTGCACCACAACCCTCATTACTGTCCTTTGTAATCTCTTGTGTTGGAAAGAACAGGTATGAAAATAATCTGTCCCTTACTTTGCATTCTTCAGACAGTTGAGATCAAAGAAGTGGTGAAGTCAGCTACATGGGAAGAAACAATTCTCCAGTAGCAGGGCATATGGGAGTGGTTCAAAGCTGCACCAGGAGAGGTTTACACTTGGAATTTGAAAGTGTTTCTTAACTGCCAGGGAGGTCAAACTCTGGAAAAGGCTTCTTGGAGAGAGGGTAAGTGCCCCAAGCTTGTCAGTTTAGGAGCATTTGGACAATGCTCTCACTAAAAAGCTCCATCTTGGTCAACCCTGAACTATAGTAACGATGCGGCAGACCCGATTCGGGAAAGAAATGATGATGTCTGGCTCCAGATCAGAAGGCTTTGGAATGCTGAACACTTGGTTTATTAAAACTATACTATAGTACATTAATATACTATTTAAAGAGATACTGTGCTATTCTACATACTTCTTACTTACCTATCTAACTAAAAACTTGTGACTCTCTACTGTGTCTGAGACACAGCTGGAGCCGATTGGTCATTGAACCTAAAGACCTTCACCAGAATCCAATCCAGCAATCACTTCAGGAAAACAATCTCCATACCACATTCCACATGGGGAAAACAAAGGAGCAGAGATTGTTTTCTCTTCTGCTCCTCTCTGTGCTTCTCCTGAGAGACAGAATTATGTCTCTCTGTCCAGAGAATGTGAATGTCACACTAAACTGGTCAGGCAACTGGACAAATGATCCCTCCCAACTGATAGAGTCTGTTCTGGTCTTTCCAAACCAGTGCATGTGGCTAAAGCAGAAGGGTGTGGCCTTCTCTGTGCGGGACTTCACTCAGCTTATTCCTGGAACTGTGCCTGAGGCTGTGTGGGCTTCAGCCTGTCAACGTTGTGGGTATCTCTGTTGGAATGAGGACTTTCCCAGCAGTAATGCTACCTGGGAGTGTGCTGTTGGTGAAATATTACCCCATCGCCCCTGCAACAATTTTCTGCTCCATGAAATGTTTCTGAATTGCATCACAGCAGGTGTTTATTTCCTGCCCTTGTGTTGGAATGTCTCAGGGTGGTGTTGCCGAGATGTGGGCAGCTATTACTGCCCTCCCTGAGAGCTCCTCAGAGCTGCTCCTCCCATTTCTGGTGAAAATTGCTGTGTTAGGAAGCGCTTCCTCTGTCCAAACAGAACACTCAGACTACCTCCAAACATCCAGAACAGAGGGGTGTGAAACAGTTGAAAAATCTTACTGTATCTACTTGATCAGTATTACTGCTTTTATAGATAGGTGTACTTATGCTTTTATAATTTCTGGTCTTTATACTGATTTTGCCAGTGGCCAGGTTACTGGTCCTGATTAGGAAGCATCTCTTTGTGCTAAAATTGTTAAATTTGCAAAAGATTGGAGGGAATGTCTTTGGGAAATGTACAGTCTTGTGTTTCAAAAATTATAGACTACGTATAGCAGCTGGCAATGGATTCAGAGCTTTAATAAATCCAAGCCACACAAACCTTGCAACTAACGAGAACTGCTCTCATGAGATGCCATTACACCGCTTCCTTCAAAATACAGTGCTTCTCCCAACATAAGTCATGCATTTACTGCACTTTCATTGACACTGTTCCCAGGTGGCTTTAGTACAGTCTTCCAGCTAATCATAAAGGCATTAAGCCTCATTCTCCTCTGACTATGTCACAATAAAAACCCAGGAGTAACTCCACCTAAAGCAAAGGGATTACACAGATAAAATTTTTTGTGAAGAGGAAATGCAAGTGAAATATTGATGTAAATATACCTTGTCTGGCATAACATTCAGACTGTAACTAAGGAGCCACTGCCTTGGATATACAACCACATCAGGAGATGTGACTGACTGGCTTTGGCTGGATCATACACAGCTGAGCGCAGAGAAATGCTAAAAACTCTTACACTGAAAAATTAAATGCAAACAAGAATGCTTAGGCATATGTGTTATATCAAAATGTAGTTAAAAAATGGCTTTTCTCAATTAAGACAAAGTGAAACAGTTTGTGTGACACTACTTTCAGATAGGAAAAATATAATTTCTGCTGGGCACAATAAAATTTAGATGAATGAAAGGGTTGATTTAAGTGATCCTTTGTCTTACACATGTGCATAAACTAAGACATGATGAAATCTTTTGGTAATTCCTTCTAGCCATGAAAATGTTTCTCTGTGTTTCTTTCTGGAGAGAGATCAGAAAACAGTTATTTCACATGAATAAGGATTTCATATTTGGACCACACAGTAAACCAGGAGTTAGACAAAAAGAATTCCAACATGTAGCCTATCAGACGTTTGTTTGTCCATCTTATGGGGAAGGTGTCAGTTAGACATTTTGCTGCTGTTGGGGTGGATAGAGCCTTGTCCACTTGGACACTGAATAATGTGCATTTGCACAAACCTTTCCAGTGATCTAGTCACATTCTCGATATAAAAAGAATGATGGACAGAAATATTTTTGGCTGACATTTTTGAGGTTTTGTGTAGATGGTGTCTTGCTATAGTTATTGTCTTTTGCGTTTTTGGGGGCTTTGAAAATCTCTTATTATATCCAAAGAGGTCTAGATAAAGCTACCATTCAGGTTCATTTACTGCTGCTGAAAAAGAGGAGTTCTACCTGTGCAGAGGCTAAAGTGATTTCATTCCCCTAGTAGATTTCTCTCCCTGCACTTTATATTTTAGTTCCTGTTGGTTTGAATATACAAGCCAAACTAAAAAAGGCATCAGTAACTTTGAACCCTGGCCTTGAGGAGAAGAGCAAAGAACATGTTATAAATGGGCAGAATAAGTAGTGGCGTTAAAAACAGTTTCATGCCTGCTTCATCATGTACCAAAATACGTTTTTGTACAACATGTTAAAATATGGGATTGGACAGTGCCATTTTCCAGAGTCTGTAGTCTCTTATTGCAAGTAAAAACAAACAAAACAAAATTAAAAAACCCAACAAAAACCCCAAACAAATAACAACCAACAGAAAACCCAAACCCCAAAATCCTGTTAGTTTTAGTCTTTTTGTAATTATCATCTATGATGTGTATATTCAGGCTTGTACCATTTTTTTCTTTATTCTTTAAGGGAAAATTAAAGGCTCAGATATTCTCCAGTCTCATGATTTGCAAAGATTACTGCAATAAAGATGACATTTGCTGCATGCATAATTCAGCAATGTCTTTGACACAACTTCCTGCTCCATGTATCACCTCCAGTTTTGTATGGTTTAGTTGTTATTCACCAAAGAGCTCTGCCTTAAATCAGCAGCTCAGCTGTGAACAGTTTTTCGGTTTGCCATTTCTGAGGTTCAAACTCTTTTGGTTGCATACACCACACAGTGCACATCTCCTTTTGGGCAGGATTGTGGTAGTGTTTCAATAACCACATCTGGGTCAAAATTCTTATTTTTATGAATAACAAGCTAAAATATTTGTTAGTGTTGTTGAGTATTGATTAATCGTTATAATTCTGTTGTTGCTGGGAAAACTACTTTGCTGCAAGGGCCAAGGAAATTGAATAAATGAGTGTGTTCATCATGAGAATAAATAAATAGGAAAAGTTTTTTTTCAGCACTTGACCAGATTTAATTGGTGGCAAATCTCTTATTAAAAAAATTTTACATATTTTCTAGGACTGCTTGGTTACTCAAAAAAACCCCAAACATTTGAAGCAGCTGGAGCTCTTAATCACATTCTTAAATGATTTTTCCTAGGAAACGAATCGAGAAATCAAGAATAGAACTCCTTGTTTTGGGCTGTGTTTCACAGGGGCCTATGAGATGCCATATCTCAATCAAGGAGTGATATATGGTGCCCTACTATTTCATTACCTGAGTCTTTGCAGAATTTTCCTTTGTCTGTCTGAGTCCAAGTTCAGGTTCATCCTCCCTTTATGGCAGAAAGACAAAGACTTTGGCCTCTTCCATCTTGTTGGTGAGTTCAGAATCCTGTTAATGCTTTCTAAGTTATGTCCTGTGTTTTCTAAGTTAATTTCCTAAAAAATTTCTTAAAGTGTTACTTTTTAAATTCTGAATGACTTCTGCTTTTATTTATTTTTCCCCAAGTTAATTGAAAACATTTTACATTTTAATTTCAACAAGCACAAAACAAAGTGAAAGACATTTCTGCATTGAGTTCTGATGCTGCATTTGCTCCATATTCTGCTCTCTGACTTGAGCTGACTAACCAGTTCCTGGCTTTGATCCAGAGTTTTTTGGATAGATAACCAGCATCCACTCTCCCTGCCCCTGTCTCTAGCTAGTCTGCAGTGTGAGTATGTGACTGAATTGCCAAACACACATAAATCATGTCTTAAGGCCATCTTTATTACTTGCTCCTGCTTCCTTAGGAGGTGTATCATCAATCAGTGTTTGTGAGCCCGTGTCCCTGTCATCCCCAGGACTGCTGTTAGTGCTGGAGGCAGGGAATGAGGAGCTGCACTTGGAAAGGCAGAGGG
The DNA here is from genome assembly GCF_048771995.1 of Taeniopygia guttata. Taxonomy (NCBI): domain Eukaryota; kingdom Metazoa; phylum Chordata; class Aves; order Passeriformes; family Estrildidae; genus Taeniopygia; species Taeniopygia guttata. The sequence continues at coordinate 7,919,448 of NC_133034.1, forward strand.
TAGAGCTGGGAAGGAGAGCTGGGGCAGATTCTGCTGATGGAGTGGAAAGAAACTGAAGCAAGGAACAGGAGTGTTGTCAGATCAATGATGTCCTTGCAGTTTTTCCACTCTCCATCTGTGAAAGATGTTGCACTTGAAACCAGCCCGAGGAGTGGCAGTGCTGCTGAGGAAGCAGCTGTGCTAATGGGCACTGTGCATTTCTGTGCTCTGTCCCTGGTGAGCTCACTGCTAATTCCTTAATTCCCTGCACTCCTGAGAGAGCCCTGCTTTACTCCTGGAGAGGCTGTTTTAACCTTGGGCAGGTGATAAGCAGAGAGCGAATGTCAGGTGCACAGCTACTTGTTAAATTGCCCAAGGGCCCATGAGAAATTCCTTTCTGCTTTTGGATCTGGGCAATGTGGGGAAGCATTCGTTTTGCCTGGCAGGACAAGTCTCAGTCCTAGAGCCTTACAGAACGTAGGGAGGAGTGGTAATTGCCCGTGTCTTGTTCTCTCAGTGCTCACTCTTCATCTCCCCAGATTGAATAGGTTCCTTGAAACAAGGGAAATTCCGTTTGCCTTTTGGAAATGTTCTTGTGTGGAAAGAGCTGCAGAGAATTCCTCAGTCTGCTCTTGTATCACCTCAGGCTATGCTCTGTCAGATATTAGTGAGTCTACAGAAATTAGGGCTGAATCAGTGTTCAGTCAAAGAAAATTCTTATGGGAAGAAATATAGGTGATTTTGAGGCATTTTCACTGAATCAGTTTTCATTCACTCCTCCTTACACTGATGCTGACTAGCACTTTTGCTGTTAATTATTAATAAGGCATTAAATCAATCTGGAATCTTGGAACAATTTTCAATTATTATTTAATTTACTTTCCAGTTAACATTATCCCTGTTTTCTCTTCAGTTGTCACAAATTGTCTGTTAAGCCCTGATTGCAATTGTTTTTGCAAAACATGAAGCATTACTATTGCATTTCTATTGCATGAATACTTGGGGAAATTCAGAACAATTAGCTTTGGCTAAGAGAAACACCAAAAGACTTGGAAAATCTTGGTTGACATTCTTGTATCCAGTTTAATTCTTACCCCATGGAAAAATCTTGCACTGAAAGTACAGAGCTAGGTAGAGAAATCTGAGATTTTTCTTTTAGGTCCCATTCCCAATCAAGAAGTATATACAATATTTTCAAGGTATTTTGATACTTGTCTTGATGATCCTTGCCAGGGCCCAGGAGTGCATGAAAATGAATTAAAAAAAATAAACTCTGTTAACTGGACAAATGACAGTTTTCAAAGCAGATTTAAGGCTTGGGAAGAGTTAGTTTTTATTTCTAGGGTTTCCCTTCTCTGATTTGTGGCCTCCCTTCCTTTTCTAAAATTTATATACAGAGGTGGTTTTAGATTTTTTTTATCATAAATAACAGGGTGATGTTGATTCAGTTGCCATGTATTTTGATAGATGAATTCCTTAGCGTTCATCAAAGTGTTTAGGGCCATCTCTAGTGTCAAAAAAGTACTTAAGGAGGCAGCACTGAGAGTGATGAGTAATGGGCATAGAATTGTTTGAATAATGATTTCTTGCTTCCTGACCCTCCTAGCATTCACATTTGAGGCATGTGAAGAGGTGTCTGAAGTCTCAATATAAGAGAGTCTTTTGGCTGACATTTCCCTCAAAGCTTATTCTACTTGGAGTGCATTTTTCTGACTACATTCAACATGGAAAGAGAAGTTGTGTGAGGTCTGATGTCACATCTTATTTAGTGTCACTTCAGAAACTCAGAGAAGGAATTCTGTCGATGCAGAGGTTTTAATGTATAGTTCCTACCAGTAATAAAACAACTAAGGTAAAGAAAATTGATATTGAGCATGAATGTCAAACTGAAACAAAAGGTGAAAATCCACATTTTTGCATAAACTATGCTGGGAAGTTAGTAGTATCTTACTTGCTTTTGAAATTGCTATGAAGTATGTGTTGCTAAATAGGATGGGTTCATTTTGGGGTCCATTAATTTTAACCAATAAAAATTTGGCTCAGGAGAAGGTGAAGGAAATAGCTTGGAAAAAATAGAAACTATGAGCAATCTGTCACTTGTTCTTTCATATTAGCTGTGCATAGTCTGCATAAGAAAGTTAAAGCTAAGGAACATTTTGCTTTAATTGGGTGAAAATCTTTAGCATTTAGATGAATTGATCTTTGTAAAATAATACAGTATGTCCTTTAACATGTTTAAGGGAAATAATTTAAAGCTATTAAATTGATTCAGTACTTCAGAATTAAGTAATATTGAAACTGTGTCAGGGACTCTGGATTTTTTATTTTTCTTTACATGCAGAGAGGATTATGCCAGCAGAAATGGATTTTATTTTCCTACCAGACTATCACGCTGGTGGTTGAAACTCAGAGACAACACCTGAAAACGCTACTAAAGGTTCGGTTTTAGCATCAGAATGAAAGATTGTTTATGATATGCTGGAAGACCTCTCCATTCTGTCTGTGCCATGTAAAATGGAGGGTGCAGTTTATGCTAAAATAGTTGTAAAATTTCCAGTCTGTTCCAACCTTACGGTATAATTCTTCAAAGAAACATAATTAAAGGATGTACACAATCTTTGAGAAGGAAAACTAAAATCTAGTTTGAATGAGACCATTTCTTAACAGACTCCTGTAAAAAAAAAAAGTATCTGCCTGTTTTAGAAATGAAAACTTATTCATGAAATAGACTTAATCTTGGTTGCTTTTTTTTTTCGATGTGAATGATGTATTGATCACATTTACTTATTACAAAAGGTATAAAGGCAAGTGCTGACCTGCTGTATGTCATGGAACTCTCACTTGTGTTTGGCCATTCATTTTCAGCAGCTGAGCACCTTGATCTGTGTCCTCACCTTAAGACTCAGGGAAACATTTTTAGTTGGTTTCAATGAGGAGGACTTAAATACAGCAACCTTTGGAAGGAGTATAGAGACCTTTGGTGTCTTTTGGATTTTGTTGGTCTTTCTATTGTTGAGGATGTTGTCATTTTTATGATGACTGACAGTCTGACTCTCAGCAATGGGACATCCCACAATCAAGCTGTGTGCAGGGTTGCAGTAGGTGTGTTGTTAACTTACCTGCTGCCCCAGGAATCCTCAAGCCTTGTCTCCAACAACCAGCAAGGCCGTGCTGGGAGAAGGAAAGTCTTCAGCTCAGAACTGCATCCTGATTGCAGTTACCACCTTAAACCTCCTCCTTTTCTAAAATCCCTCATCAAAGTTTAGTCACTTTCCAAATGTCTCCCTGAGCCTGTAAGCCCTTAAACACCTGAGTATTATTTTCATCCCAGTGGCATTGCTGACTTGGAGCAGCAGGACTGCAGTGGGAGTGCTCAGAGAGCAAGAAAGGGCCACCATGTGTTTAGCTGCTGGCATTTTGTGGAGTCATTGTGCATTCTGCACCTCCTAGAAGGCACAGCTGATAACCATGTGAAGTTCTTCAGGTACTTCCAAGCAGTACTGGATGTGCACATCCACTTAGAGAGGGCTCATTCCCATATTGGTCGTACAAAAGCAGTTTCCATCTTCAGGTGCTTTTCAAAATCTTACAAAATCTTTTTTTAAAGTGCTCAGAAAGAGCAGGGAAAGGATAGAGTGCATGTGTGAAACTTTGTGTGCAAAGGTGAAGAACTGCAGATGTTCAAATCTGACATCAGGGGAGTATTGCAGCCACCTTCATTCTGAGCCAGCCAGGTTTCTATCCTTCTTTCTCTTTTTCTCTCATCCCAAAACTTAATTTTTGCTCACTGCCTAGTTCCACACTTAGATTGGCAGACTATGTTTTTGTGTTCTGTTTAACAAGGATTCAGTTTTCTGTTAGTTGGGAATATTGCAATAGAGGATTGTTATTTCTGCACTTTCATTGCTGCACATTGTGCAAAGGAAGTGTCACCTTTCCTCCTGTTCAGAGTAATTCAAGAAACTCCTTAAACCAGCAGAAAATGATGTGCTAATATAGGAGAAACAGCTCTGAAGGAGTGAGTTGCGTATGAGAAACAAATGGTGAAATCAATAATCTAACTAATTATTAATGAGATCAGCTCATTTGGAAGAAAACTAAGAAAGATTCACTTTGACTCAACTTTTAGTCAGAAGGTGAGAAGTGTTTTTTATTGTATTTTAACAAGATAATACCAATGGCTTAATACAAATAATTCTTCTTCCCATGTGCTTTTAGCCAATTCCCAGTTGTGAAACAGGCCTTGGTATATTAAATGATCGTACGATGTACTCTGAAAAGTTGTTTTTCTTTGTAAAGATTTTGGGTTAAGAGCTCATTTGCCTTACTGGTATGACTCAGATGTGGATGGTAGCATTCAACTAAGGAGACTTCAGCAATTTCAGCTGTGTCTGTGCCCAAGCCTTCTGTGATGTTGTGGAAATAAGAACATATGGAAATACAGGAAGATCAGATGTAATTTCTAGGTTTAGTTTGGAACTTTGATATACTTTGCAAGAAATTTAGGTAAAATTGCTAATCAACACCATCCATTTTAATCTTCTATGGACTGTGATCAGAGTTACTGCATTTGTTTCTTTATTCCATCAACACCTTTCAAAACTGTCTTCTGGCTTTAATGTGTGTTAGGAATACATTTTATTGATTACACTATAAAAGTGTTCACATTCTGTGTATGCCACAAATTGTCCTGGACCTCTTCTGCTCATCATTTATTGTTGGTACCTTTCTCTCACTGTATTATGAAGCCATCTATTCAGGATCTGTGAATCCTAATGACATCTGTAGTTAACATTCTTTGATGGTGTTCAAAGAATGGTGCTGCACTTGTCTCATAGGACCTGACAGAAAACTCTTTGCTGCTTTTGCAAAGGAATTTTCCACTGACCTCCCAGTCAACTCAGAATCAGATACAGCAAAATGAGTGAAACTCCATGAGCATGTGTGTGGAGGTAGCAGAAACTAGCCCCAAGAGGCAACAGGAATTATAATCTCCAGTGTTTTTAAAAGTCCTGTTTGTCAGAGCTTTTTTAATCTAAAATTTCTGAATTTTAGACCAGTCTTATCAATTGTCTAAGCAGTTCTATTGCACCAGTGGTAAAAACAGTTCTGGCCTACTTAGATTTCCTTTTGGTCACATCTCCATCCTTAAATGAGGAGATCACTTTGTCTAGGGCTGTTCAAACTCCTCGCCATACCAGACAGTGCTAGGCCAGTGGAAACATTTCTAGGGTTGAATTTTTAATGTGTTTTCTTAAAATTGTTTCAAATACTGCTGGGATAAAATACTCTAATTGTTTTCCTATGACAGTAGTAGTTTTGCAGCTGCTTCTTACCATAACATTGTCAGATTTAAAACTTGAGTTTCATGTTCTCTTTTAGATGTGTATGTGATTTTTATAAAAGTCAATTTATTGTTTGTATTGCACCTTCTTTTCTGCAATCAATTCTAAAGCATACAATGGTACAAGGACATATTTCAAATCAATTATTGAGTTAAAAAAATATTCGTCTCTTTAGATTTTGAAATGTAACTGATTGCTTGAAAATATCTGAATTCTACATAAAGCATGTCCTATACCTGTGAGTAAAGGTAATTTTCATTTGTAAGGCCTCCCACTTAGTTCATACATAACTCACTAAATTGCAGTTAATGCTTTTTGGTTTTTGTTTTCATCTGGAGGGGAAAACTAAGATTTGCAATATGAAAACATACTTTCTTTTTTTTTTCCTGTTGCAAGGAAGGCTTCCCGCTGTGCAGAGCAGTGGTGTTGCTGTCTCACTGATTCCTGATGTTCATCAGAGTGTAGCGGGCTGTGAGCAGCAGAGATGAGGTGTGGAAGTCCTGTGCTCAGAGCGCTGGCAGGTTAATCCAGGATGTTCTTGCATCATCCACCAAAGACACCTGTGGGCCTCTTCCCCCTGTGTCCCCTCTGGTGTGGGAGCTGGGCAGTTCCATTAGCATAGGACTGTGAGAGAAGCATCCTGCTGGCCTTGGATTAACAAAACACACACAAAATCCAGACAGCATCACTTCAGGCCCAGTGACCTTGCAGCATTTCACTCCCTTGGAGTAGAGGCAGCTCGTGGCAGGGCTGACTACACATGCCCAGAGGTCAGGGGAAGAAAAATGCCCATTTCTGTTTGTGACTCCCCTGGCAAACCAGCACATCTTGCATCTTGTGTTGGAACCCAGCAAGAGTTCAATTTAGTTTCCTGTTTTAGGCAATGGGAAATGTATGTGTTTGTGGGTGAATGGGAAATGAAAGGGGGTAAAAAATTAGTATTTTCAAACTCTGTTTTTGCTAATAAATGTGCTAGTTTGTTGCAACTCTGAAGCTGCAGGGAAAGATTGACTTAAATGTTGTAGATAGTGTTTAAAGTGAGATTCCCATTCCCCATGTCAAGGTTATCTTTGTGATATAGCCTTTGAAAGAGTCAGAGCCTTTACCAGTGGATGGATGGTCACAAGTTTGACAGTCTCTGCATTGATCCTACTCTTGCATGAAAATGGCTTTATCAAGCCTATAATTAGAAATGAAATAGTCTTAAATGGTTTCCACACAGCTTGACTTTCAAAGAGGTTCCAGTTTCACATAACTTCATATAAACAGAGAATCAGAAGATATAACCAGATACCACAGTTCCTGCTTACTAATTGCCATAAAGCAGAGCCATCTGCTTTATACGAAGTCTAGGTTAAATAATCCTTGTAAACTGTGACCTTTGGGGCTCTGTGGAACTTGTTCTTGATTAAATAAAACCTTCTTAGGAAGTTATTGGCAAACGTGGTGCAGATTCAGTCTGAGAAGAGAATGTAACTGATTGGATTTCTATATAATCTTAAGCAGATAGTTCTGAGTCAGTCTATCTTTTGAACTTTTTTTTTTCTTAACCACATTAATTTTTCATAAAAATTCAAGTTACAAGTGAATTATTTCAATTTTTAAAGTGATTCCTCATAAAAGTTACATTAGATGACAAATGAATGATTTAGAAACAAATTCTTGACAGTTAAAGTGAAGTTTCATCTGTCTAAACCAAGCTGAGAACGTGGGCTGGGGAAGTGAGGGGCATTCTTCACTATATGCAGTTGCCTGACCTTGTTTGGGGGGCATGTGCAAAGCACAACATGAGCAGAGCAAAATAAAGATTATTGCAGCTCAACAAATACAGTAGAATAATTCTAATTCCTCACCTCTATTTCATTATGACCAAAGCTCATATCACAGATGCCTTCAAATGTGTATCTTTTCCATTATATATTTTATTTAAATATTTTATTCATTTTTTTGGAAGATAGTTTCTGTGATTAAATAATCAGTTCTTTGGCCCTTATGGCTATTATTTTTGGCTTTCTATCTTTGGCCATGAAATTTCCAATTATTCACTGCAAGATTCAAAATAGACGTGCTATTGCCAAAGCAAAGAATACATTATTTTGCAGTTACACAGATCTTTCCAGCTGAGGATCATAACATATTTTGTAACCACTAATAAATTTATCCACTTACCATCCACCAAACGTACACATTCATGCCTTAGGGATGAGAAGGTAAAGCATGGATTGGAGCAGGATGGGATCTGCCCTTTCCAGGGGCTGGAGCAAGTCAGCGCTGGGGGAGGCACCAGAATGCAGCACACAGTGGAAATGGGTTTTTCCATCTCAATTGAGAGAGCATGTTCTGGCAATCCAGACAATTCCACAAAAGCTGGGATTTCTCTGCCTGGTCCATGATATCCTGCTGCTACAGCAAACAAAGAAAAGCTGTATTGTAACTTTTTTCTCACAAAAAATGTATCTATACACAGGGTGTTCAATGAATGAAATAGATTAATGATTTGAGAGTAAGTTTATTCTGAGTCTTGGTGGCTCCCTTCTGGTTTTGTGGAAGATCCAGGGAGGGAGGAAGTCAGAGAGAAGACCCAGTTATCCTGACTGATGAAACTTCATCATTGTCCTGCTCCTCCCAGCAGCTGGGGTGGTCAGAAGGCCTCGTGCTGGCTGGGGTCTGCAGAACCACTTTGCATTTGCAGCAAAATGCTGTTAAGTACTGCAGTGGGGGAGAATTTCTCACTGAATGACGTGATCCCTCATGTCTGAGCACTACTGACTTCTAAATTTAACCCATCCCTGTAAATGTCCCTCCAGCATCAGGATCATAACCCTGAACATCATCCCAGGCTGGCATTTTCACACCTTTGAATATCCTTGTTAGGACTGTGCTGCCATGGCAGCCAAGCTCTGCACTCCACATTTCTGGAGTTCATTCAGGTAATGGATGCTCATTCAGGAAATGGTCATTTCTTTCCCCTCTGCAGTGGATGAGGGGTGCCCTCAAATCCTGGAAGGGGTATTGTTTTAGTCAGGTTCTAGGTTGTGTTACTTATTTGTAATCCAGCCTAAAGATGTGATGAGAATCTACCTTTCTTTGCTCTCGATTGCTGCAGGGACTGATATGGCTGGTGATAAAATTGTCTTTTCTTGGCTTCTAAATTAAATGTTCTTCATTGCTGTACATTTTTCAAATTGCCAAGAAGAAAGTTTTTGCTGTGGGAATCACCTCACATATAACTGATCAATTTATGTAAAACTTAGTAAATTAAATGCAGAATTTTTCTGGATTGGACTGTCTGTGTAATTTTATTAAAGAAAGTGGCATCTTAAATTTGATATCTAATAAATGCTGTGAGCAGAGCAGCAGTTTGGGGCAAACAGAGGCTGTTTGCCTTGAAATTCAAAGTGCAGTAGCTCAAAGACAACCATCTGTATGCATTTAGGGAACCTGAAATTACCTGGATGCCTGGATATTTTTTGTAATTATCTCAGAAAAGAATTATGATATATCATGGATAATTCTCCAGCTCTTTCATGCCTACTTGGATAAAATGTACTAAAAATCTGTTGCCTATTTTCTTTCTTGCTGGGATTAAAAAATCCCACAAAGAAACAAGATAGCATTCTTTGAAAGTTCTGATTGAAAAGTGTGTGTGTGTGTTTTAAAGATTGAACATTTTAAAGACAAACAAGGGAGAGCTGAAATTTACTACAACAGCTTCACTGAAAATTATGCCATCACTCAGATCAAAAGGAAAAAAAAAAAAAAAAAAAAAAAAAAAAATCACAGAAACATTTGGAAGAGGCAGCAGTGCCAGAGCATGATTTTAGCTATTTTGGGAAAGCAGCTGCTTCTCTGTGACATGGACTTAAAATGTAGGATATTCTGTAAGGTGGATTGGCTCTTTCAGATCATTCCCTACAGAAACTATTTCATGGGAACATTAACTAGTATTGTTTTTTGGGAGAAGCATTTATTTTGAACTAAAGAGAAATTCTTCTTCTATAAAGTTACACAATTGCTAAATAACAGTTGATTTTAACCCCTGAATGCCTATTTCCAAATACTCAGTTTAGAATGGCAAGAATAACATAGGAACATGACCTTATTTTATATTGATACATAGATTTTGTGTAACTAAAGAGATGCAGAAGACTGAGTTACCAGTACAAAGCAATGCCAAACAGTCACTGCTACTTTAAAAAGCTCCCTTTGGTTACAGAGAAGAAGCAAAGCTGAACAGAATGTCACCAGATTACTATCTGCAAATTCCAGAAATAGGAAAATTGGATAAGCCCTGGTTATTGGACATTCTTCATTTCTATTGGCTAAATATTTGTTCTGGCAACTGCAAATGATAGGGATGATCTTCCCCCATCCCTCCTAGATCTCAGAGTCACAGGAATCACAGCTGGTTTCAGCACAGACCCCTGCATTAGAACTTGCTGTGCTTGACAGGCTGTATTAGGCAGCATGAGAGTAATATGCTTGCTTTATTTGATTTTGCATTTGATTGATTGCTTTTAATACAATTATTTTCTTTCTTGTGGTTTATCTGTGTTTCTTGGTGATGGCAGCAATATCAATCTGTACTTCTTGTCATCTACGGCTGGTTTCTATAATTTTCAAAATAATTTTTGAATGAAGGCAGATTGCTGCATCTTGTTTAGGTTGGATGCTGTATCAGTTTTTGATTTCTAGCAGCACCAGAGAATATGATAAAATATTACAGCTGGTTTATGATACAGTTTCAGACAGAAGGCTTCAGAGTCTTTGTGATTTACTCTGTGTTTTATGATGTGAGAGGATAATGCTGTAAAGATTTCTGGCTTTTTTTTTTCATAATATTATTCCAGTGGCAAGTGTTAAGTATTTTTCTCTAATGGAAAAGTTCTATCTTCATACCCCTTTCCTCTTGGCCCCTCTTCCCCATTTTTGTTAAGAATGAGGGTCACTGGTCCCAGATATAATTCTGACTATAAGATTCCTATCCATAATGGCAGGAATCTGAGTGCATCCATTAGTGTTTCAAACTGTCTGATTTCTTACTTCTTTTGGCAATATTCTTTGACTTCCTGTCTAGCCAGAATAGCAGCTTTTTTTTTATTATTTTTTTCCCTAGTGGTGCTCTTGGAGAGTCCAAAGATATTATCCTGAATGACTTTGTGATTTCGTTGGTTGGACTCCAGGCAGGAGTTGGATTTCTGCACCTCAGAAATTCTGCACATCAGTGCAAGGTGGGTGCTGCAGGGTGCTCGCCTCCAGGAAATCTGAACCTGCTGACCAAGCTGAACAGGGGAAGAGCATTTCCCCCTGAATACAGAGGGATCATTGCAGAACTATTCAAAACTCAGTGAATAAGTATGAAAGATAGTTCCTGTAGAACAAAATAGAATGGGTAAGAGGCTAATTGGAACTGTGGAGGTTGAACTGTAGCCATGGCTTCTTCAGAAGTTGCTTTACCATAATAATAATGTATGTGCGTGTGTCTTTGCCTGGTATTGGCAGCAGGAAGAAAAATGTGTTCCTTGAACTGAACCTGTAAGCACTGGGATTTGTGATGGAAAAGATTAAAATCCAAGCTGCACAGCTTCTTCATTGCTAAGTTTTCACTGTTGTGTTCTTGTCTAGATCTCAGAGTCTGGTATTCAATGGAGAATTCTGTGGTTGAACCTCAGGTATTTTATTTTCTTAAATAGCTCCAGGATTTTTGACATCATAGTGTTTTTGACATATCTCCTTACTTGAGTTTGACTAGATCAAAAATATCTTGGATATTTTGTTTGCTCTAAATTCCCAGATGTTCCCATTGCAGGTTAAAACCAGAGTTACCTGACATCAATGCTTATTTCTTTAACCTGGCCTTTTTGTGCTTTTCCAAACAAATACTGATTGCATGCCAGGAACACAAGTGGGGAAATCAGTTAATTAAAAGCAATTCTGGTCAGGTGATGAGGCAAATGAGCAAACAATTCTGCTTCACTGCAAAGGGATGCTGTCTTGAATATTTCTGAAGAGAGGAAAGAGGGAAGTCCTCTAAACAACCTGCGAGCCTTGGAGCAGTAATCCCACAGCAATGCAGAAAACACAGAGCAAGGCTGATTGATGCAGTGAGTTCAGTGTCCTTTATTGCACACATGGATTCTATACCTTTAACTGACTCCAACAGTGACTCAGGAAATCATTATTTAACTTAGCAGAGATGCCACATATGTTACTCTGTGGGAGATGATAAGAGAAATTAAAAAATCTTATTCATATGGCCCTGTTTTATCAGTTAATCCCAGTGAAATTAAGGCACTTATCTAAGATCCATAAAAGGATACCATTAACAAAGCACAGAGCACTATTACTTGTCTGTAATCTCTCAAGAACTTTTGTTTGACTTCAAAATTTGTCTGTTACCTCTGTGCCAACTCTCCTACCTGTGAAATGCTGGTGCCGTGCAAATGGCTCCTAAGGAGAATTATTGCTAATAGATTTTGGAGGCTTTTTGGATGCTCATGCTACAGCTTTATTTGTTCTAATTAAATCTGACATTTCACAAGCTGCACATTCGTTATTTGATGGGCAAAACATCAAAAATAATTAGGCCAAATGATCACACAAAGCCCAACAGAAAGCTTTTTCAGGGCATGTTAGCTAGTTTTTATTAATAATTATCCTCATTAAACTTTACCAAACTGTCATCTCATTGCCTGCTCATTGTTATGGAACTCCTAAACTCAGGAGGATTTGAATTTCCGTGTGAGATGAACAATGTTTACATTTGAAAAAAGAAAAATTTTACTTGTTCAAATCTATTTCTCTTCCTTCCAGCTTCTCTTGATTCTGATAGGAAGCAGCTTTAGGTTTTCCACGGTGCCAGGAGAGGTCACTCTTTCTCTTTTGTCCTGCCTGGTTCAGGCTCTTGTATCATCAGGGATCCTCTTTCCTTCTCCAGTAAACTGGCACATTCCTTGAGCTCCTGTTTGGATGCTGACACATACAACGAGCACTGCCTGATATCTACATGGAAAACTCTTCAGGAATGTTTTGGGAAATGAGATTGTATCTCCAGGTTTACATCAGCCATCTGGTTAATTGTAACAAAAGCCCAGAATTCTCCTTAGTTCTGTTGCAGAACTATAAATGGAGGTTTTAAAATGCAGAAACCAGTGAACATACCACTTCATTGAATGGAATGTTGATAAAAATCAGTGTTTAAAATACATGTGTGAGTGATGGAGTCTTCTGTGGTATCCAACACAGGAACAATAATCTCAGTAGAAATTGGTAAGAATTGTTCAAATAATTTCAATTTCAACAAACCTAAGCCAAACCCAAGCCCTCTGTAATATCTCATTTCTAAATTTGTTAAGGAAAAGTATTAATGACTGAGTTTTCACTAAAGCATGAGCTAGAAAATCCTCATTATATTTGTTCCTGATTAACAGTCTGAGCAGGATAAAAAGGAAAATGTATTGATAATTTGGTTCAAATGTTTTCATCCCTACATAAAATAAAATTCAGTGGCTTGGATGCAATAACATCATATTCAGTCCGTCATGCCCCAGTTCAAACCTCATGTGAACCAACATCTCACATTCAAAAAAAGTGTTCAATTTCCCTGCCCTTTAATTTTTGTTCCCATTTTGCATTTTGTTCCCATTTCTACATCTCCAGTGACATAGAAGCAGGGGAAAAGCATCAGAGCACTGTAAAACTGGCCAGTGATTCAGGATTGCATGATTTCTGATGGGCTGGCAGTGCCCCCAAACCAGGATGGCTCTTGAGGTTACTGGTTTAGTTTTGCAGATTTAGGAAATTTTGAATTGCATCCAAATGGCAGAATTCTTACTGACACTCAGCAGCATTTATGAGATGTGACTCTTCCTGATTGTATTTATATATATTTATATATATATAAGAAAAAAAAGGCAACAGAACCCAGTGGAAAACATCTCTGCATTAGTGTTCAAATGCTTATTTGACACTTTCTTACCTCAGTAGGTAGGATTCAAAAATAAATGGAAGATTTATAAAATTGGTTTTTTGAAAGAATTTGCTACATTTCTGTTTTACTACATTTCCACTACTTTTCTAGTAGTTCTTTTTTAGTATTTTTTTGTAGTTGTTTCTCAATATTTCCAGCTTTTGTGCCATGATGTGTTCTGGGACCAGCTGGATATGATAATCCTGAGACCTGCTGGGAGTGCATGATGTCACCCACACGATACTGGTGTGGTGAGCATGTCTAAGCACCTGACTCTTAGGGTCCTGCTTGATGGAAGAAAAGAAGTTGTATTAAAATGATGGAAAATAAAAAAGAGATTTTACAGTGTACACCAAATATGCATGAATCATTATTGAATTTGAATCCTTTGGGGAAAGATTCCTTTTTGTTATGTTTGCACTGAGGTAAGAGCTGTTTTCTGAAGGGTCTCCAAGTATGATGATGACAGAAATAATAAATTACGAGGCCATTCTCCTCTCTCCATGCCCAATTCTGTTGCCAAGGGGGCAGATTATCAAAAGGAAACTGGAAGTACTCCATCAAACCAAGCTCCTGGCAAGCTGGAGCTGTGGCAAAGCTGTCTCCACCAGAGGTGTGAACAACAGGAACGTGTCCCCTCGAACACACAAATATCTGCTCCCTACTCAACAGGCAGCTCCTCATCACAGACTCACAGTGCCTCTATTGTTATTTCCCTCACTCTTGTGGGAATATATGTTCAGTTTGAGGGTGAGAATAATTCTGCACAGAGAATTCACGTGTGAACAGTCATCTGGTTTCTCTGTTACCTCTTGGTCGCCTTTTAACTTCTACTCTGCTGCTATGGGAAACAGAATCATAGAATATGCTCAGTTGGAAGGGACCCTAAAAATCATCAAAATCCAGCTCCTGGCCCTGCGCAAGACCTGCACATCCCCAAGAGCCATACCATGTGCCTGAGAGCATTGTCCAAATGTTTCTTGGACTCTGTTGGGCTTGGTGCTGTGACCACATTCCTGGGGAACCTGTTCCAGTGCCCAACCACCCTCTGGGTGAAAAACCTGTTCCTGATATCCAGCCAAAATCTCTCCTGACTCAGCTTTGTGCCATTTGCTCGGGTCCTGTCACCAGAGGTTACCAGAGAGAACAGATTGAATAACTGCTTTGTGGCCAGATATATAGATCTATCCAACTCATGCTCCTCTGTTTCCTGAGACACGCAGGAGCATATTCAGGTTTAAGTTAGAGTAGAAGCCTGTGCATTAAAGAATATTACTTATTTATTTAGTATTATTTATTATACTATTGTTATAAAGTATTATTATTAAAGTATTAATTAAAAGTTCATTATTAGGAATTAGAATTAATTATAACTAATTAATATAATTATACTTAATACTAATTATAATTATTATTAAGTAATAAAAATAAACATATTTTTCAACACATTTTGTTGTATTGTTGAGAAACCCACCCTGTAATTTCTAGGTAGAATTAATGAAAATATACCACCCATCCTAAAGGAGAAACTGTCAGAATATCATACCTTTTCTAATGTAGAAACTGATTCCTAGCCTATCTTTAGTAAATTTGTTTGTGAAGTCTAATGAGGTCCCTCTATACTATGTTAATTTCTGCATTACTTCAGAAAATCTTGCTAAGAGGATAATTTCGGTATTGTTAAACTGATGCTGTTTTTTGTGCAGTACTGAGGACATGTTTGAGGATTGGGGCAGTTAAAAGAGCAGGAAGGAGAGGTGTTAACTGAGCTATTTTCTGCTCATTTCAATGTATTTGCTTATGCAATTTGATTTCTTTGATCACATCGCTTACTTTTCAATATTAGAACATGTTTCTCATCTTTTTGCATGTGTGTTATCTTCAATTTGGAGAGAAAAAAGTATATATCTTTATTTTTGTCATGTTTCAAAATATCTGCATTGTTGTAGGTCATCCAGGCAGTGAATTCCCTTCAAGGAGAAGCCCTACAGTTTCTTGGCCTGTGGTGCTACAGATTCTCTTTGCTTTTTTTTAAGGAACATCTTAGCCTTCCATGGGGGCAGTTCTTTGCTGCATGGTCTGGAGTCTGAAGCATTTCTTCCTTTGCCTCCTGTCCTTCCCTGGCACTCCCCAAGCCCTGCTGTGGCAGTGCTGCTGCCAAACCTGGCCAGGTGCAGGTGCTCAGAGCTCTCTGCACAGGCTCAGCCTTCACATTTGCTTGTCAAAAGGGAGCATTTGTGCTGCACTGCCTTTGCAAGCTCAGTCAGACTGACGTGTACAGCAAACCCAATATTGCTTCAGTCCTTGTCTGTGGTGTTGCCTCTGGCTACTTCCCTCCTCTGACTATAGGGAAAATATCTAAATAAACTGGCTGGCCATTTAACTCATCTATCAGTGCCTCCAAGTTGCAAAGATGCTAACATGAGCACTGCCTTTGGATGCATGAGACAAATTTAAATTAGATTTAAATTGAAGAATTAACTTCTTCATTTGAAGCTAGATGAAACATGCAGAGTCCTGCAGTGTGTATAGGGATGTAACTGCCCCAGGGTCACACAGCCCAGACCTTGTGCAAGCTCTTGGGCTATCTACAAGTGCCAACTCTTTCGTCTAGATTCTCAGATGGGAACATGATCTAATAAACAGGATTCATATTCATTTACATCTTGAAAAAATCTGATGTAAAACTCATCCAAATTAAGAGTTTTTTAGGTGAATCAGTTAAATTTTTTCTTTTTTGGTGATGCTTTTTGTTGTTCACGCCCTACCCTGCACCTCAAAATCAACAAAAATAAAAAAAATATAATCCAACCCCTACCAGATTTATTGCTAATTGGAGTAAAACCTGAAATATTTTGGGAAGCAAAATCTCCACAAAAAATACCTTCACAAAGCATGCTAGCATAAGGTAACTAAACTCAACTTCCAAATCTGAGTGTTTAATTTTCTTTTCCTTTAGCTGGTTTTATTTTATATATACAATACAAATTTTGGTAATTCTGGAAAGTTTGATAATACCATGATCAAAATGATGGCCCATCCCCGTACCATTCCTACAGCAATACTACTGTCAGCTGCAGAAAGAACCAGCCTTCATTTGGGTTTTGCATCAACACAAAGTACTGCTACATGCATAGATGAATACCAAATTTACAAAATTATGGTTCCTCATGTACTTTTCTCTGCTAACTTTTGAGTTACAAATCAACAAAGAAACTACACCTACCCTGTGTGATACAGATTTTATCATCGCTTGTGAAAACATTTAAACATCAGCATCTTTATCAACAGAACTAATATTGTACTGCTTTGAAGTTATCTGAAGAGAGAAGCTATTTACATGGCAGTAGAACAAATGTCTTTAAAAGCTTGAAGTGCTTTGCGACTATAGTCCAGAACACTCAGATTCCTAAATAAAACCCCCCATGAATTTAAATAACACTACAACAGGGTGGTCTTTCACAATTTGGTTTCCCTCTTTTGCTTCTCAGAGAATTCCATTTAAAGAGTATTTAATTGTGGACATTTTCTTTACTGCATTTTTGCTTTTCTTTTTTTAAAGGTTTAGAGCTTTCTTCTAAGTGTTTTAACTTGTAATCAAGAAATGTGTCAGGTCTGCTGCCAATTAGTTTAGCTCATGTGAAAATGGATTGAGTCTCGGGAAGGATGGCTAAGTCTTGTAAAACAACAGAACAGTCTGTAAAAGAGGGCTTGGGAAAAGACGTAAAGGAGAGGCAGCAACATGAGAAATTATTAATGAGAAAAATCAAAGAGCAGGAGTTTGTACAGATAGTAGGTATTTGCAACATTAACTAAAGGTTTACTCAGCTATATAAGTTTATTATAAGGAAACACTATTCAGAGCTAGGTAGAGGAACTTCACTCCAAACAAGATCCCAACTTTGCAGGCTGGTTTATGCTGTAGAATAGTTCTATGTGTTGGCTGAGGAGAGAAAGCGTTCACACCCCTCAGAACAGTGTTGCAAACTCCCATAGCTGTGCCAGGGGAGGAAAATCTTCCTCTTGTTTTAATTGTCTTCTTTTTTTTGTTCAGGAGAGGAATGGAACTATGCTGGCACACAGTACCTTAATGTGAGGGCCCAATCCTGAAGTGGCAAGAGACTGTTTTGTAGAGACTTTAAGGTAGGAGAAAGGTTCCCTGGCACCAACTAATAATAACAATAATAATAATATCTAGGGAAAAATCAGAAGGAAAGGAAATATATTTTTAGACTAATGTACTGTAGATTTACAATACATTGTATAGGGGTCATTCTTTTATGTAGAACAAAACACTGTCTGCATTAAACTGGGAAGGAAGTTTGATTTGATTGTGCTGCAGAATGTCAGCAAAAGGCTTTGAGCTGTCAGATGTGCTGTGAGGTAAATAAATACATGAGAAAAACTGACTATGGGGATGCAGAAAACCTTATAGAAACCTGTCAATGAAGAGGATGACCACAGGCAGTGGGACTGTGTCCCTATGTTTTTGCTACGGTGTGCCTTCAGTAAAACTAATTTACTGCTGCTGGTTGGGCAAGGCAGAACGTGAAGCGCTCCTTTCACCTCCCTTTGCTGGATTTCTGCACTTGTTCAAAACTGAAATTTACTGTCTTCAGGAAAATATTTTCTTCCTAACATTAGTGAATGATGAATTGTAAGAAAATACTGAAAAGCAGGACTCTCAGTTGCCTGAAATCAAATCTCAGGAGAAAAATGAATAAAATAAGTTTATAAATGTGTTTTAAAGCATGGTAAGAGGGAGTGTAATTCTGATTACTTCTGTTTTGTGTACATGAACTTTGTCATTGTCAGGCAGCAAAGACAAATTTTAGACTAGTTTATTTGCACCATAAGAATATATATTAAAAAAAGACAGCTTTTCTTTATTAGAAGGTGAATGTGTAGCTTTGTAAATATGCTTGAATTGGATATAAACTTTACATGAATTAAATTGCTTTGTCACTAAAAGACTGTGAGGAAAATTTAGAAAAGCACAAAACCCCAGAATAATTCTAATTTAGGCAGCAGTTATTCAAATATTAAAAGTTAAGTAGTTCCTTCAAAACCAGAATAAAACTTTAAGATTCCTGATTTTCCATCAGTAATATTACTTCTGTGATCTTAAAACCCCAACAAAACTATGGAGCTAGGACTATCTTTTATTGTTATGATCAAATAACAATAAATGCATTAAAACACATGTGATATATTAATCAGAATAATTATAACATAGCTTCATTGACACCAGTGCAACTGCAGTGACCTACATAAACTGATGGGTGGATTGCAGAGTCTGATTAACTATGCCTAATGTTGAAAATGTATTTGATTTATCTTCAAAAACAGGGCACTTTTTTTCCAGTCAGCAAGAGCTATAGGGTATGTATAAACCTCTCAATCCTGCAAATTGCATGTTGAAAATTTACATTTAACTCTATTACAGTTGTGAGTGGGTATTATCTGATAAACCAAACTTGTCCTGAATTAAGGTGAATATTCAGTAGTGTTTATGGGTTAGAATAATAAAATAACATTCACAACTAAAGCTGTAAAATAGAATCGCAGAATTGTTAGGATTGGAAGAGACCTCTGTGTCTTTTCTACAAATTCTCATTTTTCTCTCCTAATTTTCCTTGGTTGTAACATTTAAAATGAAATTCATTTTTTTAAGGAGAGGTGACAGCATGGGATAGGGAGATCATTTTGGAACAGACTGAAAAGTAAAGTACTATCAATATGTAGATGAAGTGTGAATGAAGAAATATATGAAATGTGAAAGGCAAAAATACATGCTGGAGTTATAAATATAAGTAGAAAGTAGTGATGAAAGTAATTAAAGTAATATTAGATACAGAAAGCAGTGCAGTGGGAGGTGCAATATATTTGTTTTCTGCAGCCTTACATTTGTTGCATGGTTTAGTTGTCTCCCTACTGTTCTGCTGAGATCAACTCAGAAAAACTTTTGTATTCAAAACAGTGAGAAATTGTAATTTCTTTTCTTAATTTGTATGTATATGGCAATGGGGAGGTATATTTTGTTTGGTTTAACCAAAGCTGGACAAAGCAGTTTATTGCACAAGGTAAAAACCCAAGTTTCATTTTGCTGTTCTGCATTGTTGTGGGAAAATTGTTTTTCCAAAGAATTTACACATTGGTTATTCTTCACCTATTTAGTACTTTTGTCTGATGCAAAATTACAAGTGGATAGAGCAAGGCAGCCTATTGGCTTGCATTTGACAATCTTTGCAGAACTCTGTGTTAAAACTTAGGAGTTCCTCTGTGTGTGACAGAGTTAAAATCCTGTGTGATTTTAAAGTCATGAGAAATGCAGCATCAAGGTCTGTCATATTCACTGTGAGAGCCAGGTGAAAACTGGGCACCTTCTCTCTTCAGTGTTCTGCAAAAACACTGTGTGGTTTATTTTGTGTTCTCTAAATCTCTCTCTCTGGACTGCCTTATAGACTAATAGTTTGAACAGGAATAATGTTTTGGGATCAAGAGAGGCTATCTTTTTGAAAGGTGCTCTGTATTCAGTTTTTGAGGGTTAGTACAGAATTAGGGACGCATACATGTCTGTACTTTGGTACAGGTGCTCTTTTCTGTCCTCACAGTCTATGGCTACATGTGATCAACTTTCCAAGGATAGATATTTTTCCCAGGTTAAGTATTCTGTTTGTGAAGCAAAGACTGTTGGTCACTGTCTTGGGTTTTCTTGCGTACCAAAATGAGGTGGTCAGCTAACATAATCTTTGATGTAAAATTCTGTCCTAGAATCTAGAGGGCCTACCATGCATTTTTAGTTGATTAGTAGAATGAATACAGATTTTGTAAGAAACTCAATCTAAACCCATGTGATAAATTGGTCATTCCACTTTCCAAATGGATATATTTGGGTTCTGGATATTTTTGCTGCATCTGAGCTTTCAATAAAATGGAGAGCTGAGAGTTTCTCTTCCATCTCCTCTGCTGCTCTCAGGAATGGTGGCACCATCTTTTCTTGATAGGTATGACAAGGTCAGTGAAAACAATACAAAATCCTGTTTACCATTCATCCCAAACCAAAGATAAATCAGTCATTTTGAGAGCAGAAGAGTTCATGAAGCCTGGGTTGTTGAATATTTGATGCCTCTGGTGTTTGTTGGAATGAAATAGTGCGCTCAAAACTTATAGAGGAGATGGAAGACTTGAACAGATGCACCAAAAGACAGGCACAGACACATTTGTGCACATCCTGTGAGCATGAGTCTTGTCCACCTGAAATCTGAAATGAAATTAAACTCCAGAAGAAAAGTCAGGGGAACAAAGAAATTGCTTCAATCTTTCTAGCAATATAATAGCAACAGAAAAGAAATCTCTCTTCTTGCTGAACTGTCTGAACATTTGAGACGCAAGCTCCCAATCACATCCCCCAGCATGGTGTGGAGGTGGTGGGAAGTTCAGCTGCCAGGATACCACAGATACATCTACTCTCCCTTTCCCCAAAGCCAGCAGATAATCCTCCTGCCTTCAACACAGTTGTTTCTTGAGCTGTCAGTCCTCCCTCAGCACCAGCTGAGACATCCTTTGTCCTTCCTAACCTGTGGTATTTGCAGCTGTGTTTCAAGGAGTGCACAATCCTCCACTCAGGAAGAGTGGTGTGGAGAGTCATGACCTAGATAACTCTCACTTTATCTCTTGGGATGCCATCCTCTGCAAATTGCTTCCTTCCTGCTTCTGGTGTCTGAGAGAGTTTTTGTGGGCCAAATGATTTTTGGCACTGGATTGCCTGCTGACAGCACTTCAGGAGTCATCTTGAAATCCAGGCAGTGAAGTGTGAGCATGTGAGCCAGTGGTCAGAGCAATAGAATTGATGAAACCCCTCAGATCTTGACTGGGGAGAGTCCCCTGGCACTGCCACATTCCTGAGGAATGAGGAACTGACATTAATTGGCCAAGAGCTAAATAGAACAGAAAATTTAGGACTGTACAGTTGTATAAATAATCTTGTCTCTTTAGCTCTGTGGTTATGGTAAAAGGAATGTAAAGACTGATTTGCTATAAAACTTAGATGAAGATTTTGGTCAAGTTCCTAATTATAGTCTAATGGTAAAAATGACATCAAATTCAGCAGTGGAAAATTATCTGTAAATAATAATTTATATTGGGTTGGTAGAGATTTTCCATTCCCTTGAGGGGAAGAAAGGGAGGCACACTTGAGAATTACAAGTTGGAGCCATGATAGGCAAGGCTACCAGTGAAGAGCCACCAGGAATGATCAGTCCTTGCATGGAACAGGAGAGGAGCTGAGTGTGACCAGCATGGAGGCAATGGTGGGCAGTGGTAATGGAGCTTCAGGTAACAGAGGTGCTGAAAGCAGATTTTAGTGAAGAACTAGATGTGGCTGCTGTTGTGACATGAAATGGGCTGGGTAGAGCCAATCACATTTGACTTGTTCTGAGTTTTCTCCAGTGCAGATTTTCCAGGAGCAGGCATGAAGATGGTGGGATCATCTCTGATACAGCTCACAGCTCCTCTAAAGATGCCCTCTGTGAGAAGCACCTTGTGTAGGTACTTCCAAATAATTTTAAACTAAATGTCAGATTAGTTGATCCAGCTATATTTTTATTGCTGCTAGGGGGGATGGATAATGACCCTGCCCATTGGGATGGAAAAAAAGGCCTCTGGTTTGCTTTTGTAAAACAGAATTCTGTTGAAGCAGTTTATTTTGGATTGCAAATATGAGCTGTTAATTTCTCTCTCTTCCTCTTGTATGGCGAGAAGAGAACTCTCAAAATATTTCGAAAGGAGATTAAATTGAAAAAATACAACTGCAAAATATTTTGCATAGATAAAACTATGCACTTGAACAAAAATGCACTTACAAGCTCTACTAGCTGGAGTGCAGTTTCATAAAGAGTAGGCGTCTATCTGTTGAATTTACTGTTGGCTTAATGATATGATTCAATTTAGTTCTTTATAGCAGCACATCCAGGACTGTTTAAACATTTTCATTTTTGTTTCTGTTTATAAACTGCTCATATGTACATATTAAATATTCATGGTTAATACTTGCAGGAAAATATTGCTAGATAAAATATTGATGTCTTAAAATAATATTTTTTCCCATTTTAATGATTACATTTTTTCAATATGTGATTTATTTTAAATGTTTTTTATACTGCTGATGTAATTCCTAATTCTTCATTCATTTTGGGCTGCAAAATTAAACTTGCCAGGAAATAGTGGATGAGATTCTGATCTCCCAAATGGATTTGCAATCTTCCAGTTTCATTATCTTTTGTGAAATTTTGTTGCCATGGCTGGAGTGAATCTTACATCCTGACTCTATCCTTGTCTTTAAGGCTGGTTTATGTTATTTATATGTGAGGCTGTTGTGTGTATTTTAGGAAAGGGGGAAGTTAATGGTGAAATGCTATTGACCTTCTCCAGCTAATTCCTGACAATACTTGCATCCATTTTGGGTGCTGGTATTTTAAGCCTAAACTTCACTGAGACACTTTCAAGGTTATGGATGAATTCAGCTCAGTGTTTCCACAGCAAGTGTGAAAGTGTCAGTTTGGAAACAGCTTAGGATCAGCCTCTGCAAACCTGAGTCCCAGGAAGCAGTGTTTTACCCTGAGGTTTCTTCCATTTTATTTAAATAATGGTGGCAAAATTGCCACCACACTACCATAAAACAAAATATGTTTGAAATTGAAACAAGAAGCACAGAACACTTCAGGTGTTTGAAGGTTTGAACATTCAAAATTAGACTTCACAAAACACAAAAACTGCTGTGTAAAGTAAGTCTTGTTCCTACTAAAAGCAACAGCATAAACCAGACATAAAATCCAGAATAACACTCTCTCAAAAACCTGGTGTTACTTGCATCCCCTTTCAGCTCTTCCATGCAGACCTGCTTAGCTAATCTGGTGGCATCACTTGTGACACTTATCCACAGGGCATAAAATAGCAGTTTGCCACCCACCTTGAGCAGGTTGTTTTTGAAATGTTTGAAGGCAAAACAAAAAAGTACCCTGCCATTAGAGGCAAGCTGGAATTTTATATCCACTTTTTTTTTTTTTGACAGCTATCGTTGAAGCTGTCACTTTTTTTTTTTTTTCTCCTCAGAGCCTTTAAAGTGGATCTTTTTACATGTGAACATGAATACATTAAAGTAGAAAAAATCCCTGCAGCTTTACTGGGTGCTAGTTGACACATGGAGACCTCGGTATTCAATGCACACACAGAACACATGTGATTAAAATTGCAATTATAGCCCTGTGTTAAGCATTTGAAAGCATAAATTAAAGGGGATTGGTAATCTTTTATATTCCTAGCATTTCCCATTTCCACACATTCCAGCCCAGGATCTATGCAATCTTTGATTGGAGCACTGAAGGAATTGAGGCAGCAAATATGTACAGCTGTTCTTGTGATGAAAAGCACAAAATCTTTTCACTCACATTACCCAAAATGAATGGTCTTCAAACCAGATTTTTTTTTTTTTTTTTTTCCCCAAATGTCCTTTTGTAAGTCCAAGTGGCTAAAGAGCTTCTCATATGAGAAGAAGCTGGCATGGGTTAGCCTAAAAGTGAAGCCTCAGGAGGGAATCTCATAATTTTGTACAGATACCTGGTGGAAAGATGTCTGGAAGATGGAGCTAAACTGTGCTCAGTGGTGCACAAGGACAAGGTCAGAGTCAATGGGCACAAACAGAAGTACAGGAAACTCTCTCTGAACATAAAACAGCCACTTTTTTACTGGGATGATTGAACATGAGATTTATTAAAATTGCCACTAACACAGACTTTATAATAGGAAATTCTATTTCTAAAGCTGTCTCATGTCCTCCACTTGATAAACATTCCTTTATAAACACAGAGGCCACATACATGATGTGTCCACTCTAGGGAGCTCTTGCTGTGTTTGCCTCCTGCTGAAGTTCCATGTGTGTGGGAGCTACTTGGGTCATGTTGGGTTGTGGGTGAGCAGTAAAGGCTGGGCTGGCTGCTTACCTTGTGCTGGTTGCTGCAAAATGGATCCAGTGGACTCGACAGGGGGAAAAAGGACTTTGTTTTACTGAGGAGTGAGGAGGACCAACAGGAAGACCAGGGCTTGGCTGAGAGTAGCAATGAGATCATCCCACAGTTCTGAGGGTCTTGGATTCAGAGGATTTTTGTGTGGGTTGTGAAGAGTCTATTGTCACCCTAGAAGTCTCTGCAATAGAAAACAAGTCAAAAGGAAATGGGAATATCAGTCCACAAGTAGAACTTTTTCAAACATTTCTCTTTTCTCTAGAAAATTTTTTATAACTAATGTAGAATAAAGTTTCACTTTCAAAACTCAGAAGTAGTTCTGTAACTTTAGTAAAAAGGTGGATGGCATTTGACACAGCCAGCATAAAAGTCTTGAGGTTCTTTTGAACCACAGAGTCTTGCCTAAGTTCACATCTTAGCCCACATCAATGCAGAGCAAGTGATTCTTGATTCTTACTGTTCTCTTCTTTTGTCTTCTCATGTAACCAAATAAGCCAGACTTTATTTTCCTTTTGTTGTGCCCATTTCTGTGCAGGATGTGGAATGCAAGTGTGCATGGTACATATATATATATATATATATAACTGCCATAAAATACAGAATAGAGCACACAGAACAAGGTTTATGATTTTTTTAAAACCTGTCTGAAATGATGCATGTCAATACCTATAGAGCAACTTCAGCAATCAAAAAGTGCTTAAATCTTCACCTTGATTTCAGGTAAAGACCATCTTTTAACTCTTGTTTTTACTGTTTGTCTTCAATCAAACATATAAATAGCTCTTTGCTGGAGTGCTGCTTTAGCAAGGAAAGCTGCTTTCCCTGACTGTCACTGTGAACTGGTGTTAATGGGCCCATTGGATTGGGGTGGGATTGCCCAGTGAGCACGGCCCTGGGCTCACCTTTTCCTGAGCTCAGTGACCCTTCCATGTCCTTTACAAGCTCTGTCTGTTATTACAGTGGCTTTCAGGAAACAACTGCGCCCTTCATTTTATGCATTTCTACTTATTCAGCAGCTATGGTGTGGAATTTTCCAATTTTCTATATCCAATTAAGTTCTGATACTGTGCTCATTTTACTTAGTCTAGGTAATAACTTTGCAATACTGTGAATATGAATGCAACATTATTAGGATACAAAGGTAATTGAAAAGTGTTTTTCATGAAAATACCATGCTTCCTAATTTCCTTTTGCTATTGTGAAATCTCTTAAATACAGTGGTGAGGGAATTCTTCACTCTTGTCTGGTCATTATAACCTGGGGTCTGAAAGCTGCTCTGAGAAGACTGCAGGACTGTCCAATAATTAAATGGCAAGAGTTCAGCTCTCCATGAAATATAATTTTGTTATCTTACATACAATGGACTATTGAATTTTTATGGAGGCATTTAAGAGATTTCCTAATAAACTTTGCAACACCTGCTCTATTGCTGTGTTTATGATTCATTTTGCACAGTCAAATTTTTAATTCATCCTTACAGAGGTAGTTTTGAACACATGTGCAATGATGCTATTTACTTTGGTTTTTAAATTCTTTGCCTTTTTTTTTCTTCTTCACTCTCAACATTTATCTCCTTACCATTATATGCAGCTAAATTTGCTTTTTAGACTATGCTACACAAGCCCAAAATAGACCAGTTTAGAAATAATTTCCTGCATACTAGTTTCATAGTTTAGCTATAAAGTTGAATGACTTTACAATTTGTGTCAGGGCCATACATCAAGAGATCATTTTTAAACTAGCATATAATTGTGTAAAGGAATTAAATTTACTTATATGAAAGAGGTATGCTAAAATATCTTCACTATTAATTTTACAAAGTAAAAGGTTTTAATGGGAAGGAGCTACAAGAGCTTGTGAAGATTTGGAAGATAGCAAAAATAAATATGCATCTATTTTGTATACACTTGGAGCAATGAATACTTCTTACTTCTTCTAGTAGGCTTTTGCAGATACAAGTATAGACTCCCTAGCAAACTGCATCCTACAGAAGGAAAGAGTGGTTAGTGAATAACAAGATGCTGTATTTGGGGAAAGAGAAGGTGGCTATTCTTGGAAAGAGATTTTTTGTGACTCTCTTCCCCCCTGTAATTTTCCTCTGATTATTTAGTACAGGGGAAAGAGCTAGGTTTGGTTGCAATAGTTTTGTACAACATTAATTGTTATCCATAAATTTCCAGCTTTAAAACACTACCTCTGCTCAAAAAGTCATCTCTGAGATGTTTTGTAATTATAGATAACTGCTCCTTGGGTTATAAAGAAATAACTGAGGGTTTGTTTTTTTTCTGGAGGAGGATGAGAAATGACATTACTGGATGTGGTAAAATATGTTTGCGTGTGAGGAGTTTGAAATGAACCAATAGGAAGAACTGGGAAGTGCTTTGCAATGTGGAAGGGATCAGGGAGTATCCATGAGAATTGTGTAGCTGGGCCTGGAAACAAAGACCAAGCAGATGGTGATGAACTTGTGTTGCCTGGTGCTAGGTAAGATTTTTCATACAGTCTTGGTGGGTGTGAGCTTCCTGGTTCTATGTGTGGATGTAGGTTTTGCTTTACTGTTCCATGTTATTTGCTTCCTTTTGAGAATGTTGGTTTGTGGCATTTCAAATATTTGAATATTGAGAGCTCCCCTGGGGTAGATTTCTAAATTAATTTTGAAGTATTGTAGAAATTGTAGGGGAACAGCATTGCTGAAGCTGGACTTAGTCTGGTAGTACCAAAACTTTGGAGTTTCCTCTTTGGTAGCTTATCTGAAAAGGGTTTTTTCAAAAGAGACTCTCCCAAATGTAGGATAGAGTGTTAAAGCAACTGTAAACCATGTTGCTTACAGTTCCAACAAAAATGTTCTTCCATGATAGGAGCAGAGTCACCAAGAAATTGATTCCATCTATTCCTCCAAGAATCTGCAACTAAATTAATGTTGTCTCACTACAAAAATGTCATACTAAAAAGTTCTCATCACAATATTCATCAAATTACATCAGATATTCATTTTCTTGTACTTGAGCTTATTTCTGGATGACTAAGAACGAAACAAATATTATCCAATCGATAAACACTTCAGAGCTTCCTTATCACAGTGTTCTCAAGCTCTGTAAAGTACAAAAATTTGTCTTACAAATTACAAACTCTTTTAATAACCAACACTGTAGTTTACTAGAATAACACATTTTGGCTTTCTGAGGTTAAGAAGACATTCACCTGGGTGCTAGCTGTAAAGATTGTGAACTGAGCAATCATTGTGGAAAAGACCAGGCTGGGTCATTGTGTGGTAAATTAAGCAAAGTGTATAGCTAACTATGTGTATTCTTGTTAAGAGCTTTGCTTCTGCCATATTGAGACTGTTTTTGGGAAATTGTCAGAAACTGATGTGTAAAGGATTCTCAAAACCTAGCTGAAAGCTCACACAGTCTTGTACATCTGCATGCAAACTCTGAGGTAAGGTGTGCTGATTTAAGAAGGCCATGGAATAGAGGTGACACTGTTGAGAGACATTGAACTAGAAACAAGTTTCAGAAGATGGCCTTGCAAAAAGACCAGGTATTTTGGAGACTTAGAACTGTGAAAGATGCATTGTAGCAAGACCATGTGTGGTAAAATGAGAGCTGATTAGTGTTAGAAGTATTAGCAGTGTTGTGTGGCAAAGGCTAATAGGCTGCAAAACATTTATAAGGTATTATTACCAGGAAATAGGGTGGCTTCTGATAGAATGGTGTTGAGTTTTGCATCTCTTACATCTCACCCTTCTACGAGACTGACAATGGAATAAAATCTTTTAAAATGCCTCTCAGTTGCTCCGTCTCTGTAGAGCTGGGAGTTTCCAACAGAATTTTTTTTCTGGATTTTAGATGTGGAGTTTCGACAGAGTTTGAGAATCCATGTGTGTGCCTACTGAGGCTGTCAAAACCAATTTTTATAGAACCATAGAATGGTTTGAGTAGGAAGGCACCTTAAAGCTCCTCTTGTTCCAATCCCCTGTCATGGCCAGGGACATTTTCCACTGAAGTAAGTTGCTTCAAGCCATGTCCAACCTGGCCTTGAACACTTCCAGGGATGGGGCAGCCAAACTTTTCTGGAGAAGCTGTGCCAGGGCCTTGCCACCCTCATAGTGAAGAATTTCTTCCTTATATCTAATTGAAATCTACTCTTTTGGTTTGAAGCCATTTTCCCTTGTCCTATTACTATGTGCCTTTGTAAAAGTCCCTCTCCAGCTCTCCTATAGAACTCTTTGAGTACAGGAAACTGAAAAACTTTTCAAATGTCAGTTAAAAAGTCAGTGTAAGCAAAGCTCTCTCTTCCTTCTACAGTAACACTGATGGTAATGAAGGAACTGTTTAGGAAAAGGCCACTGCAGTATGATGATCAAAGCTCTGCATGACATGTTTATTAAAGAAGTGATATTTTATTAATGTTTCTCAAGTTCAGCTTGTTATTTTCCATGCTATTTTATTTCATTTTGTGTCCTATGATTTTGATTGCTTTTCAGAATAGCTCTTGTACCTCAAGAATCAACACGTCCTGAGTCTCGGTTTAAGAGGACAATTTCTCATAACATGTTTTCATTTAATAGCTGCAGTTTGGGTAGTGTTTATTTCTACACTATTTCAGTAGTTCAAGGATATCAGAACTTCTTGCCAATGGTATTTTTCTTGGATGATCTGTCAGTTTGGTTTTTGTCCCATAGGTGCAGGCAAAGTTTGGCAGAAAAGCCAAGCACCAGAAATGCTTTAAAATGGGAAAGGGTGTGCAGGAAGAGGGACAGCTATTTGAGCAGTTGTAAAGGAGCTGAAACACACTGCTTTGACCTATTGACTTGCAAAAATTGTAAGGGTGGCAAATTAAAAGTTGCATTTTCAAAATGGACTGAATTCCTGCTAGACTTTCCCACTGATGTTTTGAATTCAGATCTCCAAGGTTTTTTTTATTGTTCTTCATTAGGGCAGTATTCTGTTTTCAAGAAGTAACTCTAATGTTTGAGAAAAAAAAAAAAGAAAAAAATGATGCAGAGAAAGGTGTCTAGGCTGTGGGTTATACAGAGTATCTACATTTAGCTTTCTCTCAGAAAACAAGTGCATGAAAGTGCATCTACTTATCTTCACAGTGAGACTTGAGTGAACTCAGCCCACAGGCAGCTAAATCCAAACTCACCTGACCTGAGGCATATGACAAGTACCACCAAAAGATTATTGAAGCCCAGATCATTACTCTTTGCAAATAGTTCTATAAAGCAATGCAAAACTTCTGCAGAGATAATGGGAAAAGCATCTTATTCCCCATTTTGACAAAATATTTATTCATGTAATAAATTATGTGCAAAATGTTGTCTTTTGCAGGAAGTGGAAAATGTTGAGTAGATTTAATTTTGCTGCAACTATTTCATGCATTAATTGCTCTACATAAATTTCCTACCTTTAAATGCTAGAATTACTTAAGAAAGCTTTAGCAAGACCAATGTAATTTAAGGTGATTACCTTTTTGAACTGTGAAAAGATAATTAAACCCAGGAAGAAGTAATTTTTTTTGTTGCTTATGTGTACAAATCCTAGTTAGCTGTGTTATAACTTTTTATAATTCATTCTTGTACTGCTGTGTTTATAGAAATATATTGATTTGTAGGGTTTGTTTTACTGTGTTGGATGGAAGTGTAATGAAAGAGTAATTTTAGGCATGATTCAAAGCCTTGTAAAATCAAGATGGATCTTCCTATTGACTTTAGTGGGCTTTGACTCATATTAAAAAAATGAGGTGATACAAAAAGTTTGGTTTCAGACTGTATTCATAGACAGACTTTCAGCATGTTCTCTGGTAATCCATTATTTTCCAAATTGCTAAGGTTACTCTTCTGCTGGAAGTGACCACTTGCAAAGCTCTTTTGTTAATTTCTGTGGTTAGATTAGCCTCCCCAAGTGTTTGAAAACTGGGCCAGTGTGAAAACACTGCTTGAAAGTATTTCTCATTTTGAATCCAACGAGCTAGGAGAAGGATTTATAGTTATAACTGTAAAGGGAAATGAGAGTTGGCTTCTTGACTGAAACAGCAGGATGAAGAACAAAGAAATGTCCACCCAATCCTACGTGAAAATTTAAACTGTTTTGTTTTGTTAGACCACTGGTCTATCTGGTTTATCTTTGATGCCTCAGAAAACGCATCAGAAAAATTCTGTATAATGGACAAGCATTGAATAATATCCTTTCCAGCCCAAGGCATGTAGTGTCAGGCATTCAACTTCTAGTGTGAAGGCTGATGTGGTAGTCTTATAAATTATTCTTCTAGATAGTCTAATCACAGACATCTTTTAATCCTGCCTGCTTTCCTGTGTGTGATAGCTTGTATTGAAGAATACAATCAATTTACATACAGCTTGAATGCACAGCTAGGAAGGAATGGAGGAGGTTAATAGAAAAATCTCTTTGCTGCAATAAGATTTTTCTGGTGTGAAGCTGAATAATCATGAACTAATTAACTGAATAGGATGTGACTGCTCCTTTTTTTTTTTTTTTTTTTTTTAATCTGTATATTAATAGGTGCTTGTCTGAACCCTGATTTAAAAAGACTGAATGAGATAATGGGAGCCTCTGTGTGCCTTTGATCAGGCTGCAGTTGGCCTCTGGGAACGGGAGTGTGAAGAATGAAAAATCAGAGCACCTCTGGAATCCTTCCCCATCTCAAGGACAAATTGTATTTCTTCTAAGTCTCCTTTACTCTTACTTCTCATCTTTGATAACACTTACTCTTGGCAGAAACCATATATTGTTGAAAATGTGTTTCTGACATGAAATTAACAGTAGAGTTTAACTTAATAAATACCTCCCAGTCTGAGTCACTTGATACAGGAGAATATTTCCAGAGTTGGTTGCAGACCCAGTTAATGGGTATTGCATGGTTGGGGCCTAAATCTGTGAGAACTTTGTGCCTAATATTTCATTAAGTTGATTTATTGTATCTGTTAAGCATAGGTAATGATTTAATGCCTATTTTTTGAAGACTTCATTTCCTCACAGAGAAATACTGAGAATTTAGCTATTTCTCTGAAGTGTCTTTAAACAATATGAAACAGTGACTTGGAAAAAAGGTAACATTAATGACTCTAAATATTTTTTTTTATTTCATCTGATTACTGAAATTTATCATTAATTGATGTTTCCCCTGTCATCACTAAAGAATCATAGAGTGTGGGTACAAAAAAAAATAAAGGAAAAAATTATTGGGCAGTCAGTGGCATAATAGGGTTTGTTGAATAAAAATTTGGTATTTAAATAATAGAGCATATAACATTTTACCTCCACTGCAGACTTCTTGTAAACAAACAACCTTTTTTGTGATTTCCCATTTTTTAGTGCAGTATCTGTACTCCTTTCATCACTAAGTTCTCCCAGACTTCGAGTTTGGGTTCAGTTCATTTAATAGTGGTCACCATGTGTTCATATCAATCAAGATCAAAAAAATCATGACTGAATCTTTGTTATGCATGATCATTCATTTTAATTCCTGCACAAGGATGACATCTGCTCTTGATCTTTCTAATTTTTTCTCTAATGAGAATAATCACAAATTCCTGACAAGTCATTCTTATTTACAGGTAATTTAGATTTGTGAAAATTGTTAACAGTCTTTAAGTTTCTGAATGCAGAGGGCCAAATTCTGACTTTGTGTGGTTTGGTCCTACTTTGCATTGTGTCTGTGTGAGGGAAAGTTGTGATAAAATTAACTCCCAAATTAGTTTCTAGTAACGAAATAGTCAGATTCCTGTCAATTGCTGCTATATAAGACATGAAGGGCATTCTATGTCTGGCATGGCTGAATGATGGAGAAGATCTTAATGAAAATATGATGGGGTAAAAACCCAAATTCCTAACTTTATAAATGCAATACTACCAAAATTATAAAAACAAATTCCTGTGGCTTGGAAGGACAGGAAGGAATTGTGTAGAATTTGCTCTATTGGAAGCTCAGGAATGGTTGAAGCTCTTCTAGCACAAGTGGCTTTTGGCAGAGGCTTTCTTTTATGGTAAAAGTAGTTGGAAGAGAAACTGAAATCACGGGCTGGAAAGAAAACTAAAATGCTCCCACCTCCCACTCCTGGAGTCAGCTTTCCTTGATCTTTACAGCTGTGTCACATCTCACTTGAGGTACCAGCACAGAATAGGAGAGTGTAGGATAATTAGTCTGGGTTTAGTCTTATCTAGAGGCTGAGGCATGTGCAGCCACCAAGAATTGTTTTCAACTCCCAGAAGTGTGTTTCACCTCTCATTCTTTCTTCCCCTGTTGCTGCTGTGGCTGTGTCTGGGCACTGATTACACAGGGCAAAACCACAGAACAGTTGAAGGAAACTCAGGCAAGTGTGTGTGTGTTGGGTGGGACTGGGACTGTTGCTTTTGAATTTCCCCACGTCTCCCTGGCTCTTTGCAGTTGCTCAATGTGAATATGATTGCTCAAACACCTTCCATGAGACAGCTTGTTATCACTCTCATTTAATGGAAAGAAATAGTTCTCTTCTCTGGTGAAAATATTGATAAAGTATTTTCTATTCCTTTCTCTGGCATCACCTGCAGAAAATAAAGCAAATTTTCCTTTGCACTTAGGATCTATTTCTAATTTCCCCCCTTTTCTCACAAGTCAGTAAGGAATGTGCTTTAGCTGTTTCCCATCCTCAGAAACCTTAACCTGCAGGTTCAGATCATTCCTGACAGTCCCTGAGAGGAAGGTCCTTGGTTGTGTTTCTGGTGAGGCAAGTATTTAAAGTGGTCAAGTTACAACCTTTCCTGTATGCACAAGGCAATTCTAAGTCACTGCAATTAAGAGCTATCATTTTCACTGTGACCAATATCAAGGCTGGATATATTCTGTTTCAAACTGACTACAAAATTTAAGTAATTTATGTTGAATGAAAAGTCTTTTTTCCCTTAGAGAAAACCTGAGATTACATAATTTTATTGGCTTGACTGAAACCATGTTTTTCTGTGAAATTTTGTATCAGAAGGACCATAAACAGTGTGTGACACTGAACTCTTTGGTTCTCTCTCACAACTTCAGTTTTGTCAGATTCTCCTAAGCATCTAGTGAATCCCATTCAGTAAGTCATATGTGGGTTTAAAAGCAGAGTCTCAGTGCTCCTTTCCTGGTGGTTTGCCCTTCATGCTAGAGATCCTCACATTCAGATGAAAAGAATTTATACCAGCAGCCATCTAGCATTTATGTAAATAAATGCCTGAGTTCATAAAGCAGGCTCTGGGTGTTTAAGTGGCTTATTTTTCACTAATCTACTTATGAATAAGAGATAGTTTTTGCCTTTTGTTTGCCAGTTACAGCTCTGCCCCTCTCACCCTTTGTGGTGGTGCTGCTGCAGTGTGAAAGTAGCGACTGCTGGTATGATTAAAACTTGAGTATTAATTCAATTTTTAATCTTCTTTCTTTGCATGGTTGGCTACAGAAAGCTAGCAGCTCGCTGGAAAATTATTTTGTGTAATGTTACAACATCATAGAGCCCTGAATATAAGATTAATATGTTCTCAGGGAAAAGCTGGATCTGTTTAAGTCCATGAGATTCTTATTAATTTGAAGGAGACCAGAAAGTCCCACTCGTTTTTCTTCCAGGCTCTCCTAAGACCTTGTGTGTTATTTTGCAAGTGACACTGCCTGCCATTTCTCCATCTGTAAAAAGGAAGAAAATGCTATTGATCTTCTTTAACTACTAAGAGAAATTTATGTACAAAAAATTGGGCAGGCCCACTTGATTGCATTTGTTCCTTTTAAACTATATTACATATATTTTTCCAGTCAAAGGATGAAGGGTGTGTGCTTGAATTCCTTATGTAGTCTGTCTATAAATGTGGTATCCACTCCTTTACTCTGACCTGTGTATCTGTGGTTTCTCACACAATTGTTTTTTTTGTTTTTTTTTTTCCAGTGTTCTGTGACATTCTTAATTATCTTTAGGTAAAGTGTTATGGATTCCTGTTGCTTGGAACAACCTGACTGTAGTGACACAGCAGTTTTTACATCAAGAAGTGGGATAGTTTTTGCCTGCACTCACTCTGGTAATTAAATTCAAATCTCTTTGTATCTGCTCTGATCTGCAGGAATTTCCATGTCAGATGTCTAAGCAAACAGTAGGAGCCATTATTGGCATGACAGGGTCTACTAGGAAAAGGAAAGGAAAAGTTCAATTCTTGCTTCAAAAGTAAAAGTACTGAGTGATGGGCAGAAGCAATTTCTTAACTACCATCCATTCACTGATTAATGCCACAGTGGAAGAACATGGAATTAAACATTCATTCCACAATTCCACAGTTCCTAACTGTGCATATAAATGTTGATCCTAATTATTTTAGCTCCTATTTCCTTTTTCTGTGTTGCTGTAACACATTTACATAAATGATGCTATCTGCTATTAGCAATGGTTCTTCTGAGTGCTTGGGAATGTAAAAGTACATAAATCTTTGGAGAGTAGAAGGAAATAAGAGATAAGTGATGACTCAAAGCTATCACCATGGTTTGCTGCTTGAAGGCCCTGCCATGCCATGTTATCAGTGTCTGATATTTCAGATGGTATTCAGGTTTCTGACTGATACACTAAGTGATAATGATGGTTTGCAGAGAAATTTCTGATTCCATCATAATGATTGTCTGATGGACACTTCTTTGATAAATTGCCTGATATTAACCTGTAGTGTGAGTTTTGTCAAAGCTGACAGCAGGAATGACAGATATTGACATTGGTGTGTGAATTATATGATAACTATAGCTCTTTGTTCAATCTGTCCAAGATTCCAAACTTTCATATTTGCATGTTTCATATATATACACATATTTACTTCTCGAAAATTATTGGAAACTTCTTTGTGAGTATTATTTGACTTCTGTGCCTTGTGATACAGGCAACAAATTGTGCTTGCAGTCCACCTCTTTGCTAAGACTGTCCTGATAAAATGCAGTGAACAGATTTGTGTATTATGGTTTCCAACAAATAATTGTTAGCTAGTAGGATCTGAAAAAAAATATTCTTGAGTGCCATCTGTGGGCCCTTTTTACCTGATTCCTTTATTTATATTCAAGTGGATTTCAACATTCATTCTTCATCTTGGTACATGGTTCACTTGGTGTTCTAAGTGTGTACTGGTTTTCACTTATTAAATTATCCTTATTTACTGAAGCTACTTTTTCCTGTAGTCTCATGTTTTCCTCCTTCCTGAGCAGATGCTGTGTAGAAAGAGTGAAATAGTCCTTTAAGCTGGAGATTTTTTCCCTAGGACGGCTTAGAAAATAAGTTCTTGTCTTTCACAAGAAAAGGGGGAAAATAAAGTAAGTCATTAGAAAAGAATGTCTCACCTGAGCCCTGTCGTGTGAAAACAGAAGGCATCTCATTGTGCCTCCTACTTGTTCACTGGTGCAGGGCTGGATGCTTACTGTGAACAAATTAGTTTAATTAATTACATGCATCAGGGCCTGACCAGAACAAATGCCAGAGGCTGGAATTCATCTTGGTTGGAGAGGAAATGGCCTCTAATCCAGTGTTTTCCTGCTGACTGGAGCCAGGCACGAGGCACTTTGTCTTGCAGAAACTGTGTGAAAAGTGTCTGACAGCGGCAGCTCCATCATCCTGTAGGACTGCTGAGCTCTTCATATTTCCTGGGTATCTCATACAGTTGGTGAATGCTGGCAGGGAAAGTGAGAGCAGATCTCTTCTGCTTTATTGGGTTTTTGTGTCTGAAGTGTTCAGTGGTCTTTAGTGGAATTTGTGAGTGATTGCTCTGTGCTCACAGCATAAAGATTGCTGGTGGGTTTGATTTCAATGTCTTTCATCTATTGTATATCTTTGGTTTCCAGTTAATTCAATCTGAAAACACCTGGGACTATTCTAACTAATAGATTGCAATGGAAAATTGAGAAACCCACACATTTTTACAAACATTAGATACAAAGAACTGAGAACTTTAGGATAAACTTCATTATCTATCGCTTACAAAATTTCCACTATTATGGGTTCTTTCTTTATTTTATGAATGTATCTATCATGTTTATTTGATAATTAATTATAAACCCTGCAATTTTACAAAGAAAGCAGAGGCAAAGTAGTCATTAGGCAAAAAATTCCTGTGTTGAGCAGCACTTCACCTTAGTACTTTCCAAGTTAGAGGGAAACCATTTTGTAATGGTTTGTTTGTTATGCTCTGCTCTGTTAGTCGGGTTATAATCATAGTACAAGTTAATAGTAAAGACAGATTGTGTAAGACAGATACTTTTTACATTTGTAATTTTGAAAGAAGATAGCATTTATCATGGCATGAATTTTTTAAATTTAAAGAAAGGGATTTGTGAAGAAAACAGAAGGATAATTATTGCTGTAGAAGAAGGCGGCTTGGGAAGTGTTGCTATTCTTACTCAAATATTTTATTTTTTGCATTTGTTTATGTAGAAGAGCATAAAAATATTTGGTTTCTTATACAGATTTTTTTATCTGTGCATTGGTGCTTTCACAGATCCAGCTCACAGGAATTGGACTCTCAAGTTCCATTAGCCTTTAGTAAAATGTTTGTCCCCTTCATCCCAAGGAGAGTTGTAGTAGAGTATAGCTAGAGACTGATGGAGATAAAGCTTCAGGAGATGCCCAGTAGAAATAAGCACCATGTAGAGCAGTTCATGAGAAGAAAGGAAGGGGTTCTTTATTACAATCAGCTGGTATAGCCACCTCCCTGTTTAAAGGAAAGCCTGTAGAACCTGTTCCCATACTGCTGGGAAATGCATCCAAGAACTGCTGATTATTGCTAAAGGACACAGACAAGCCTCTAACTAGAAACAGCCTTCCTGGGAGAGCCACACAAATACTAATTTTAATTTTACATTAATAAATACTTACAGCAAACTTTCACATGCACCTATTGTCCATGAGGCAGCCCAGATAAACTGCTGAATTGCACTGGCTGCTGGAAGTACTCTTGGCAAAAGCAGCTCAGGGATACATTTACTATTTCACTGTTGGTATAAACATTTAAAAAAAAGTGTGGTTTTCTGTATTCTCATATCATGTTGGCTTCAATACTTCATATTTTACTAATAAAGCACAGTCCAAAAAGTTGTATTTATGCCTGTAACAATTGTACACTGATGCATTTATATGTGATCTCTCCTGGGCACTGAATCTGAGAAAACACAGACAGGAAGCTCAGCACCTTCTCATATTTTCTGAAGGATTCCATGAGGATACACAAAACCTTGCATCAGTTTTGCTGCTTGTCTTTACATTTTAATTCCCATCACTATTGCTTCTTCCCTGTGGATTCGCAGCTGGTATAAATTAGCAGTGCACTACAGTTTTCAAAGGTTATCCCAAGTAGCTTCTGCTTGAGATCTGTCCCTTGATGTTCCTTTTGTTTGGATATTTTAGTTCTGCTGGCCAAGATTTGATGAAATTTGAGTCCTGTGCAGTTATTGTATGCCATTTATTATCATGTAATCTGTCAAGCTGAATGTTTGACACACTGACTTAAAAAGTGAACACAGGAAAATTATGGAGGGAAAGAAAAACATGTTCTGTTAATCATTCAAATACATTGATACTCTCAAGTGTTATGAAATCTAACTTTTACAGTTAAAACTGGGATTTTAAAAGAACTTGTTGAATAGTTTTGATGTGGAATGGTTTCAGCCATAGACCAGGATTCTGTCATTTAACTTACGTTCAATATTTAAATATTACAGCAACACAAGGGAAGATTTAAAGAAAGCCTTGCTGTTTATGCTTTCTCTTTTACTGGATCATGCAAGCAGTTGTTTCCTATTTCATAAAGATTTTGTTTGGGTTTCATTTACACTTTTCCATCCTCAGCACCGTGAGGATGCTGCTTTCTGTGTGAGCAAAGAAAAGAAACCTCTTACATCTGATAAGACTGAACATTCCCATGTATAAATATGATAGGTAATTACAGGGGCAAAAGAAAGAGACGCTTTAAATTAGCTTAGGTGAATGCAATGTCAAGTAAATGAGTGAGAAACATATCTTTAAGAAACAAAAATCCCCATGAACTAGAAATGTTTCTCAATGGACTTCTGTTCATGTGGCAGAGTTGGGACCAAATTTTCTTCCTACCTTGTCTGTGTGTTTACACATCTCCTTCCCTGACTGACAACTAGAGGAACTCATTGATTGTCCTGATTTTTTCTACTGGTATAGAGGAAATTGCTTGCAGTTGCAGGACTGACTGGCTGTCTCATTGCATCACTGAACGTATTTTTTGCTATTTTCTGGGCCAGAAACTGGGCACTTCAGTTCAATACAGGAAATAATTTAACTACTGGTGAAACTAGTTGTAAACTTCCAGTAACACAGAAAAATGACACATAATTTCAGATGAGTGGTTTTCAGTATCTGGTTTATGACCACAGTTGTCCATAAGCTATTCCTGAGGCATTTGCTGATGGTAACTCAGACAAGCAAATCTGTTCCTGTTTGAAGGGAATTTCGTGCACAGCTCAAGGAAGTTGTAAGACTTCTGTGTAGTTGTAGGGCCTTGTGTCAGCTGTCTCTGCTCTCACTGGCCTCAGAATGGCAGATGTATGGAGATATAGTAAAACAACAAATTTTGGCTTCTTGTTAGGAGTGGCACTGTGTATCAGAAAAATAGGTGCAGTTAGTAGAAGTTTTGATTACTGAAAGTCATATTCTGTTCCACTTACTTTACTAAGAATATGTGTTTTAGGGATTTAGTGGCTAAAATTTCAGAAAGCAGAGTGGCTTACAGCTACAGGACAAGGCTGACAGCAAAGTTGAATACATGAAAATCAGGGACTTAAAATCAGAGAATTCAGTGTTATAGTTCTACTATTGTTTTCCCAACAAATGTTTGGCAGGAGAGGTTTTACCTGCATTCATATTTTATGACACAGAAATATTCCACGGGGCAGCAGTTTTGGAGGAAAATGAGGATGTCAGTAGTATGAAGTTAACCCTGGGGCATCAAATATTTGGCAGTTAAATAGCTGAGAAATTCATCTCTTAGCAACTTCTTTTCTCTCTTTACTGTCAATCTCATGTCAAAATGCTGGGAGCTTAAAGGTTTTGGTGTTGAAGTTTATTCTGCACCGTTTTCTCAACAAAGGTCTTGTAAAATAGGGAAAGGGAGATACCCTGCTGTGTATGAAAACAATGCTGAATTGCTTAATGTGTGAGTCACAATAAGCTGGTGGTTTTAGGGGGTCTTACTTCAGGGATCAAGTTGGGAATCCTGTTGAGTAGGGAACATGCCTCAGGAATGCCCCTTTTGGTCTCACTCCTATAGCAACTGGGTGAAAGATTGTACTTTTGCAGCATAAGTATATTTTCTCTTTTCTTCTCTTTCTATTTAATTCTAGAGGAATGCAGCCATCCAGACCAGAGAGTAAATTTGGACTAAATACAGCAAATACATTTCAGCTACCCCAGGTTCACAATAGCTTGAGAAGAGTCTGTTCTATGCTGTCTACCCATGAGTGTGGAATACCTTTTCAATGAACAGAAAATTAGTCAGAAGGGAAAGTGAGAATACTGGAGTTGTGATGTAGGTATAACCTTTCAGGACTGTTTGGTATGGCATTTTACAAATATAGGTGGGCTGATGGGATACATACATTGGAAAAGCAAGGTATGTTTCACTGTTGGTATGAAATCCCTGCTGGCTGCATTAAAAAAAACCCAAAAAACTCTGAGAGGAGGGTGAAAGAAATAAAAACTCTTTTCCAGGAATCAGTAATTATTCTGTCTGTCTCTAGCACAGTTCTTGTGGCAGATTGCCCTCAGCCTTCATGTGCCCACCACTGCCTTTGGCTCAAAAAGCTGGAGTGACAAGACCCATCTGTAGAGAAGACTCATTATCTTCTCTGGAACTTCATAACTGGAAGAAAGACAAAATCAGAGGACGGATTTGGTTGGAAGGGACTTTAAAGTTCATCGAGTTCCAGCCCCCTGCCATGGGCAGAGACATCTCCCAATGTCCAGGTTGCTCCAAGCCTCATCCAACCTGGCCTTGGGACCCCAGAGCTGGATGTGAACCTTCTCTCTACACTTGCTACTTTACTCATACCTATCAGAAAAATTTGTAATAATGATTTCTTTTGTTGCCTTCTCTTCTTTCCAGCTTAAGATTAAATGATTTTTTTTTTTCCCCAGTGACTAAAATTCCACAATTTTTTGCAGTTGTAGGAGGTGGCAGGTAATTCATGTCAAGAAACTATTGTACAGGTGATGAGGGTTTGACAGGGTAGGCTTCCCATAGGGTATTCTCGTGTCTTTTCTGTATATGCAGTGTGTCTTTGAGAAGAAGAAAGAAAGAAATATGACCCCTTTGAAACACAAATTTTCTGAGAGTTGGTGTTTCACGTGAAGAGTCTGAATTACTTCCAGGATTTTCTTGAGGTTTTCCAAGGTGTGTGTATCATAGCATTTTCATTAGAAAATGAAGCTACATTTTAAGTTTTCTAGCTGATTCTCGATTTTCTTACTTGGAAGTTTTGGCACAGCAGTACATACATGCCACCAAAGGAAAAAATATTTCCCTAAATATATTGTGCTTTGTACATTATACTCTGTATCATGTTTTTGGGGGAATTCTCTTAGCTATAAATCAGTGTCTGTAACCTCTGGGAAGATTCTTTAGAAAGGCCATTGCCCTGGAGGGATATAATCCTGCACTTCAGAGTACTTTACAGGGGAGTGATAAAACAGTGAATTTTATTTACAGACAATTACTGATCACTGTTACAGTTTATCAGTTGTTCACAAGAATAAGAAAAATCAGAATGAGGAAAGATAAAAGCTAAGATAGATCATATGCAAGCAGAATAAATCAAGAGAGCTTGAAATGTCACTGATGTAAGCAGGAAAGATCATCAATGTGGTTTGAAAAGTATCTGATTTTTTTTTTTTTTAAAGGAGGGTTACCTTGTTTTCTTTTGGGACAGAGAAAGATGGAAAATTGGCTTCTTCAGAAAGGGATTCTTGTATACTGTCCTATTTTTCCCCAAGGACCCTAAAACTGATAATTCCATAGGAGAACTTGGAACAGAAGCTAAACTTACTATTCTGAGTCTGTCTCTGGAAGTGCTTTTTGTTTTCCATTGCTCACAGAGGCAGATGGCTGACACTTGTGTTGTTAAACTACAGGCAGGATTTGTGAATGCATGTACAATAAATCTGATCCTCAGGTCATCTCCTGACTCCAGGTGAAAATTCACAGAAAAGCTTCAATTACGATATTGTTAATGCTAAAACCAAAAAACGTAAGGGAAGAATAAGTTCATCCTTATGTCTTTAAAGAAGTAAATAAAAGATAGTAGCTAGTTTAGAAAGTCCATTGAATGTTTGCAGACAAAACTGGGAGAACATGTTAAGTTTATGCTTTACTTTATAATTCATTGTAGGAGACTTGAAGATAATGTGGCTTTGATGAACCTTGGACTGAAAAAGTGGGAATGATTTTTGGTTCTTATGGTATGGCAATAATTTTAATAGGCTGAAATGTGTGGTCAAGAGAAATTACTGTACAGCAGACACCCTGAGCTGGTAATCAGTTACCCAGTGAGACTGAAACCTGTACCCTCAGCCCATGGACAGACACACTGTGTTGAGAAAGAGACTTTCTGAAATGCCTGTTGGGCTTCTTTGACATAGTAGAAAGTAAAGAAAAGTGAAGTATTACTATTTTTAGAAGTTTGGATTACTGCTGAGATTTTAGGTAATTGGTCCCATTGAAGTCATTACTGCCATGATCTGCTTATTTCAGTCATCTTGAATGTGATGGTTAGACACAGGTTAACAAAGCAGCTGCAGCAAATGCACAGAGATTATTCACCTCTGTGAGAGTTTCTTGTGTTCAGTTTTATAATTCTGTCATTCCTATTTCCATTCTGGAAATCCATACTGCTGTTCATATGCATTCATGATCCAATGTGTGAAAATATTAGAACTTCTGTTTGCATGTATACTAAGAATAATGACTAATTGCAAGTAAAGCAGCTTCATGTCACAAATTTCAAATCAAAGAGATACCAGCTTTTTAAAGGACACACTCTTGCAGTGGATTTAAATGCAGAAGTATACATACAGAGGATAAAACTATCTAGAAATCAACCATGTCTCATCTTGTTACAAGCATGCATTAGTGATAATCCTACACAAGTCTGTGGTGTAACTCTGGAGTTGTACTGAAGAGCATCAAAACAATCCTATCAGTTGAAGCAAAAGCAACCAAGTTACTATGGCTGGTATAATTGAGATCATAATTCATCTAATGCTCTTTGAAAACCTTTGGGACATATAATAGTGATGGATTAAGTTGTTGTCTTACAGCAATTTTACTATGCTTTAATTCTCAAATGAGATCAGCCATGACTTTCTTGCTCAGGAAGGAAGTCAAGCCCAGAGACACACTGGTCATGTGTAAGCTCAAGGCATCACTTTTGCTTTATTCTGGATTTGTAAAACCAGTTTACTCCTTGTACAGATGATACAGCAAGCATTAGGACTAGCTCTGCTAATTTAAATAACTCTCCATTTGTTGGCAGGGAGAACGTGTTTGTCACCAAAAGTTTTCATGCTTGCCTGGGCAGTATGGTTTCATGGGCAATATATGGGTTTGAGTAAGTGTTGTATGGACAGCTCAAGGGCCCTCAAGTTTAGGCATTACTTAAAAATTTTGATTGCCAGGTCTGAAACTCAGTTATTCTCCTATGCTTTGCGTACAAAATCCATATCAGCAAAAACAGCGGATATGCTTTGGTTCTGATTTTCTGTGATGTTTGTACTCTTTTCACATCTCTTTGAATGGCTGCAGATCACAGGGGTCATATTTTAATGCAGAAGATCAAAAATTATGGGTCATATTTTAATCCTACTTGAAAACTGAAATGTCCTTAACAAGGTTTGTCCTGTTAACAAGGTTTGTGTGTGTTCAGTATAGAAATTTTCCCAACATAAATAAAGGCACTAACAGTCACTTTGGGTAATAGAAAAATTGTTGCAGTAGAGGGAAAAGCAGAGAAGAAGTGGCTTGGTCAAAACAACCAGAGCTGAATTCATCAGAGCAGTACAAACAGTAGAACACTGCTCCGATTAAATGGAGATGAAGATTCTGACTTCTTTAGGATTACTGATGCCCAACTCTGATATCAGTCTAACGTCCTTTTGAATCTTGAAAGATTCATCATGTTGAGATCCCTTCACCAGCATTTCCTGCTTGTAGTGTACTGCATGGTTTCCTTTGGCTTTTAGCTCATATGTTAGAATAATGAAGGGTTTGACAGAAAAAGGCTCATGTTGCCTCTTTTGGGGACCCTGCTGCTGAAAGTCTTTGTCTGTAGATGGGACAGTCTGCATATGTAGATCATGTTTCTGTGATTTGCTGCTCCAGCTATCTGACAGAGTGGAAGATTGCAGCTCTGAAGGTCAACAACAAAGTATCTTGTTTCATTTCAGATTTTTATTTTATTTAGTGGGCTTGGATGTTTGTGAAAGCAATTTTTATGTGCTGAGGATTTTTCTGAGTTTCATTACCTGACAGGGCCTCAGTTACATTTCTTCAAACACCTGTGATATTATGCTCTAAATCCTTCCCTTAGCCCTGGTGTCAATAGGGAAACAGAGTTCTCTACATCTTTTGCCATTTTATTTTATGGGAACATGAATTTCTGTGCCAAAACCAAGTAGGGGGACTGTAGGCACACAGTTTGTGGTGGCTGGGGGTGGGGTTGGGCCGAGCCTCATCCCCATGGGCACAGCTGTGAGCAGCAGGTGAGCAGCACTGACACAATGAGCCATGGAGTGCCCAGGTGCACTGAGCAACTACCAAAGGGAGCAGAGGGCACACAGGTGCCATGCATCAACATGAGGGGATAAAAGGCTGGGCTAAAGA
Organism: Taeniopygia guttata; assembly: GCF_048771995.1. Taxonomy (NCBI): domain Eukaryota; kingdom Metazoa; phylum Chordata; class Aves; order Passeriformes; family Estrildidae; genus Taeniopygia; species Taeniopygia guttata. The sequence goes on from NC_133034.1 coordinate 7,963,642, forward strand.
GCAATAAAGAGCAGCTCTTGAAGCCTTCTGAAGTGGAATGATGTTACTCTGTGTGGGCAGACACCTGAGGCCTTCTGAAGAGGTAAAGTGTTACTCTGGATGGGTTGAAGCTTTCTGAAATTATGCAGTGACACCCTGTGTATTGTGGCTGTCCCAGCTGTGACATGTGCTGTGTCAGGGGACGTGTCTGCAGTGCATGTGGGACAGGCACTGCACCAAGGGGGTGCAGCATAATCTCCTGGCTCTGCACAGGGCCACAGTTGGGACTTCTGGAACTGCCACCGGGAATGATGGTCGAGTGCTGGAAAAGCTTACCTGGATGCAGTATTTTTGACACAGTTCAGTTTCATTAATCCTTAAGAGGCTGTATTGCCTCACCTGTCCCTCTACACACACATGATTTCAGAGTGCTGCAAACTGGAACTGTGCAGGTAGAAACTTCTGGGTTCCATTTTGAGCACAGCACAATTTGCAGTGAAATCCAGGCTTTGCTAATGTTATACGAAAGAATGTGGTTATGTGCCGCCTTCCTGTAATACATGGGAAATGTTTTTGAATCCACTGGGAGCACGATGAAAGGATATGATGGATGTGGTGTCTTTTTCTTTCACGTTCTGTTAGGGGCACTTATGAGGGAGGTGGCAAGTCAATTTTTTTTTTTTTTTTTCCTACTAAGTGGAAGGAAAGTATTCAGATTTTCTCTATTTAGGTAAAAAATTAGAACTGAACTATTGACCAAAATGCTGGACTGCTGTATCTTCCATCAGTGATGGAAATATTTTTTTCTTTTTTTTTTTTTTACTCAGAATTTTTAATCAAATGCAAATCCCAGGGAAATATGTGGATAATTCTTGAGTTGATCAAAATGGCATTATCCAGCAGTCTTGAAGAGAGAAAAATAATCTTAGTCTGTTTTTCATTTTTTCTACTTTGTCTTTTCAGGAAAAATCATTTACCAAAGCATTTGTAATTTTTGTGCAATGTTATGCATTTTGCTTTGTTATTAAAGCAAACTTTGGTAATGTGCTGTTATTTAAAGATATGGGTGTGAGTCAACTATAAGGTTGAAATAAGGAATGCAAATTAGGTGTGATTTGCTGGACTGATAGCTGTAGTGTTTTACGCATATAAACAACTTGTATTTTCTAGCAGGTGGATTTCTTTCACAAAGGAAGCCTTTAAGAAAATTTGAGTTACTTTCGGTAATCATTGGATAATTAGAATTGATCCAGCTGTTCAGTGCTTACTCCTGTTTACAATGGCACAGTTATGTGTTTGTGCAAGAAGCACAGTTTGGAGGTAGAATGGACACTCCCACTTTTACCTCATCCTTACAAGTACTAGGAGACTATCTGCAGGAATTAAACAATTTTAAACTTTTTTTCTTTCAATTTTCTGTCATTCATTGTATGTTGAATTCTCTGTGTCGTATGCAAAGCTACAGTGTTCCTTAGCTTTTGTCTCCCTGGATATGAAATCTATTCAGGGAATTTTTCTTTACTGTATAGTAACAATGCATAGAAATTCTGCTCATATTCATGACAGAGTGAATGAGCAAAAGATTATGAATGGACTTTTATCATGCTGTGAAAGGAGAGAGATTGATGGTCATATTTCTGCTGGCTCAAAACAGTCTAAAACCCTCAAGGCTGATTTGCAACTGATCTCAATTCTTGGCAAAAGCACAAAATACCTTTAGTTTTGTGTGCAAATTTTGGGTCATCTGTAAAGATAGCAATCCTCTCTGTCCTTTAAATCTGCCAAGATACAGGCCCTGAAATGCCCTGCTGTGCAGAACTGCACCAGCACCATCAGGGATGGTGATCTGGTCTGCAAACAGGTGCTGAGGCTGCCTGGAGCAGGACATTCAGAATGAAATGCAGTCTTAGATGATCTATTGTGGATAAAAAGAAACAAAACATCTTTTTCCTGTCAGTTCTCCAATTATTCTAATTGGAAAGGGAAGAGGCCATTGTGAAGGATAACATAAACACCTGAGAGTGCACTTAAGCACAAGTAGCACTGCAAAAATGCCAACTTGTTCTCAAGTGTACACTTGTTCTATGGCTAGAAGTTAGCCTTGAAATTTGCATAGCAAAAGGTTTAGTCTAAGTGGCAGCACCAGAGTGGAATACATTTAATTAAAGACAACAGCAAAGGTAAATCATACTTTTTTTTTTTTTTTCTTCCTTCATTTTTTTGCTTTGCTTTGCTTGATTAGGAGCTACTTGTTTCATGAACAGGTGAACAGAGGAAATCTTGTTTAGCTCACAAGGGCATAAAGGGAGAGAGGGGTCAGAGCTTTTGGATGTTCCAAATAAGAGCAGGATTTCCCCAAGCTGCCATCTGCATTGTAACTTATATCTTGGAGATCAGCAAGGCCTCAGGATAGCACTTCAAGAATGATTTTTTTTTTTTTTCCCAGAATGGCTCATGTGCACTCTGAAAATAGGACCATGTAAGAAGTCTCAAGGAAATTCTTCTGTAATTATAAAGGATTCCAGTTTGAATAAAATGAGGCTAGTGAGAGCTTGCTTGAATATTAAGCCTGGATTTACCAGTATGTGTGGGGAATTGTTTTGCTGCTGTTCCTGAACTTCTTTTCGTCACCTGAAAAATATAGCCTCCTTTCCAGTTCTATTTTTCTTAATATCCTATCACACCGTATGTGGAATTGTTCAACACTTTACGCTTCTAAGATACTGGGAGGAGAAGATATATAAAAGAATATGTATATTAATATCCACTAATAAAAATGTCTTAAAATTCCCATTGATTCTTACTGTTGGTCACTTTTAGGCCATAATTTAAGGAATACTGATATTAAATAGAGTGATATTTTCGTTCAGTGTTAGGCCTTCAGGATCTAATAGTTGTACATAATCGTTACCAAGGTATAGAGCTGTGTGGAGCCTCCCAAAATCAGTCTTACAGAACTTGTCTGGGAAAGATACTGTATTCTTTTTTCAAGGATATTTGATCAATTATTTTCTCTACAATGATCACAGCAGTACAAGCTTCCTAAGCCCCACACCATCTCCTCAAATATACAGCACAATTGAAGTCTCACAGAAATTCAGTGTCTGTTACCTGCAATAAGCACAGTCAGTAACCTGGAGTTAAAATATCTTTAAAAGACAGAAGTCAGCATAAATGTTTCTTAGGTCTTTAAAGGTAAAGAAATGTGCTGGTGAAGATGTCCTCTGAAATATGTGTTGGTTTTGTTCTTCAAGGGGAATAATTTGATGGGGTTGCAGAGCCTCTTGGAGTTAAATAGGGACAGTTTGGGGTGTTGCTGTCAGCCTAGAGTCTATTAAATACCCAAGGAGATTCAGGATTGTTGATTCTTTTCTTGTTGGTATTAAAACGGAGAAATGAAGACTAGAACTATACCAATGGAAGAAAGGCTTAGTTAAGGCTTCTGTCTGTTCCTGCTGAGTGGCTGCACGTCACACTGCAGCAGCTGTAATTAATCTGGTCTCTGCCAGGCTCAGAGTCCCTTACACATGGCCTGAGAGTGTCCAGGGGTAGATACACAAAAGGTTTACTACCAGGGTCCTTGATTCTGTTGCAAGTGCTTCAACATTGTTCATTTTTGTCTGGTGTTTTACAGATAGACACAGCAAGGCCAGTGCACCATGGGTCACACCTTACCATAACTGTGCTTGCAGGCCTTGTTGGTAGAGAGTAATTTAATTGTGTTTAATTTTTCTTCTACAGAAAAGTATTGAAGACAAAATCCTCTTAAAGGAACAGGTAAATTTGATGGAAGAAATAAGTAATTCTTTACAAATCTGTAAGAAGGCTGTTGCTGACTGACTTCACTGCTTAGGGTTTGAGGCTGTCAGCTACAGATGAGCTTCTGATCATACACTCTTTGAGGGTATATGAACTTCATTAATATTTGCACTTGTTTCAGTCTCTGTGAGAACTTGCCAAGTTCTCCTACTCTGCACACTTTGCTCTTGTGATCTTGCAGTGCTTTCTGGAATAGCCCTGGAGGGCTAACACATCATTTGGAGATGTAAGCTCATAATGTTTTGTTTTCAAAACCATGAAGAAAAATAGGTAGAGAACAAGCTCGGCTTGGGAGGGAATACCCTGATGTGATTTATAATTCCATGTGGATTAATCTATCAAGTTCTGATTTATGAAATGTCTTATGTTGACCAACTATATTACTTTACTGATTCAAAAGTCTGGAAATTAGTATGAAAACCAGCAATCCATCATAACATTGAATTATGTGCCAGTGATGCATAGCAGTATCTCTCAAAATGCTTGATTTGTGTTCACCCTTTTTGTTAGTAAAATTCATGTTACCTAATAGCCTTCTTAGAAAATTATGTTAATATGAGTGATGGACAGAATCCATTGCTAACTTTTTAGGCTTTTCATTAAGGCAAAAAAGGTTTACCAAGCTTTTGAATTTTTCAGTTTGATATAACTGTCTGCTTCAGAAATTTCCTTTTAGAAAAGCATAGATCTTTGAACACTCATATTTTTAAAATCAATGACTGTTTCTAACAACCAGTCTGGCAAGTGATTGTTATTGCTAGAAGCTGGAAGAACAAAGGACTGAAAGTTTAAGCAGAGGTTGAAGTTTTTGGATATCAGCAATGGTGTAGATGCCCTACTAATATTGCAGAGGTATCAAAAAAGGAATTTTGGCATTAATTCATTGTGTTGTGGTCTTCTTCAAAGAGAAACAGGTCTTGTGAGTTTGACACAGTTAATGGCTTTGGAAAAATGCCTTTCTTGTGCCATCAGGAATTTCACCACCAAGTTATACGTGTAACTATTGTTGATATTGAACTGATATTGAATCTTCTTTCGGGATCTCGGGTACCATTGCATCTTTGTCATATTTGAAGGGCTTAGAAGGGGAGAGATGGCTGTGGTAAATTCTAGTCTACATTATCTGCAGGAATGTTTTGCTAAAGCAAGTGATTGCTGTCTACAAGGGCTTTAATCACACAGTTACAGCTCCACCCTTGCTGTTTTCAGACCAGTTCATGCTTGCATCAGAAAAATGCATTAACAACACCTGAAGAAAGGCTGTGGATATACAGACCTGGGCCAGCAGAGAGAACAATACAGCACAGAAAGGGCCTTATTGTACAAGGTGGACGAGATCTGAGCCTGGGATGGGAGAGCAGGACAGGAACAAGTAGAAGAAAAATGTCATGTTGCTGACTGGATTAGTGTTAGTACAGGATTATTTGATGCAATAAGGAAACTCCAGTATACCAGTTCTTCTAGAAGATGTAAAGATTTACATCTTCTCTGTCTTATAATATTTATTGGAGTTTTTAAAGCAGCACATTTTAACAACTGAAGTCAACTCCTTTCCTGGTCCCAGCTCTGAACTGAGTGGGGTTCTGCTCCGAGGGTTTGCACTCTGCCCACCATCATGATGATGTGATGTCCACCACCTGTACTTTTCTAATGTGGATGTAGATGCTGTGGAAACTAAATCTCCCCTGCACTAAATCTCACTGAGGTACCACTGGGTCCTGGTTAATTGAATGCTGTATTCTCAAATGAAGTCAGCACTGTGAATCACCAATCTTTATTCTTATTTTGTTACATTACTATTGTTTTATTATGTGGAGACCTATGTCTACGCAAATGAGATGGCAGTTCCAGTCTGGTAGATATTTAGGATGAGATAGTGCTTGTGCCCAAAGAAAATACTGCACAAAGGATGAATAGAAGAGAGAACATGTAGGAACTCCTCAAGAAGAGCAGGTTTTATATTACCTTACTGTATGCTTCAGTTATTTTTTGAAAGTGAAGACCACATAGAATGAAATCTGATATGTTTTTACTATGAGAAGAGTTGAAAATCTCTTTCATTACCTTTGATATATGAAATATATCTGTATGGATGATGCAATTTGGAAAAATATAGCATACTGGGTAATTATTTATTATGTTACACATAAACACTGTTTCAGTGCAAGTCCAAGTGTATATAGATAAATTAAGAAGTAAATAACCTGATTGCTGGTCCTCAATTTTCTAATGACCCTGCACAAGCACATGGGGATGGTTAAAAAAAAGCATGTACAGGGACCGTGTGACCCAGGGCATCTCTGTGGGGGCCTTATCACAGAGGAAAGTACAGAAATCAATTTGCCTGACCAAAGACCTGAAAAGTAAGGAAGATATTTAGGTCAATCAACAGAAGTGGCACTGGGAATTCTGTCTTTAAAGCCTTGCTTTAGCAACAAAACCTAAGGCTTAGATTTCCTTTTAATAGCAAATAATGGAGCTTATAACACTTGGTTCCTCATTAGCTAGAAATGGAGGGGATAAAGCAGATTAAATCAGTAAGAAAGCATAATTATTTGATTAAGTTCTATATTCTAATAATTTGTGGACTTGAGGCTCATTGAAAAGGCCACTGAAATCAGAGAAACTCCACTGAATTTGGAGAAGGCTCTTGAGCATTACATTATTGCTGCATATTCTTTTACCTGTGTACTTAACGTTGCGATTTAGTTCTGCCCCATAAATGGTTGCTTCACATAGACATACTATGCATTATCTACAAACTAAAGTCTGGCAGCTGAATTTGCACAGCTCTTCTGAGGCTCAGGCCCTACATCAGTATTCTTTCAGCACAGGCTGCTGGCTGCTCAAAGCAGCAATGGATGGCAGGCTCACTCTGCAGCTGCAGGCAGTTTGCTGAAACTGCATCCACAGCACAGCTTTCTGAGATAGGATTTTTTTTTTCTCTTTCTCCTTTTGTAGATGGCTCAGTTCTTCCTTTTGAAAGGCTGAGACCGATTACAATGGGATTCAGACTGAGTTGTCTTGAAACATCTCCTGTTATTTCAGCAGCAGCAGGAATAAGCTAAAATGAGCAATGCCATTTTCCCCTTCCATAGCTGTACAGTCCTTCCAGCGAGGGGAAAAAGCCTGCTTCTCCTTATAGCAATGTGGAATTCAGATTGTGTACACATGAATGGCATGGGAGGGGATATGTGTTTTACACAGCTGTACTGCTCCATTTGTACCCTCCTCACCATACAGAACTCCAGAACAGCTGATATGGTACAGGGTGTCTCTCTACAGCTATCAACTGTTACCAAAAGTAACCTGTTCATTGTGCTGACAATCAGAAATAATACCACATGGATTGTTCTGGCATAGAGGTTCTGAGAGTGTTTGGGATAGTCATGAAATACCTCTTGAGTGTGCTGCATTTTGGGAGCTCCTCAGTGTGATGCGGACTTTCTGTGACAGATTAAACTGACAAAACATGGACCTGGTACTTGCAGACTTTTCTCTTTAGTAAAGCAATTATGCAAAAGGTAAAGCATGCAATTCTAAGAGCACTACTACAGGAATGCAACTGCTCTTTAACTCTGTTTCAGTGTACAGAATTGGATTGTCAAAGCAGCATCAAATTTACCCCACACTGATATTTCTGATATCACTTACATAGCTTGGGTGTCAATTTGTTTCAACTGCCATAGTTCAGGGGTTTATTTTCCTAGGTGTTTAGTTCATTTTACTTTCACATGTGCTGTCCCAAAATTATATTCTCAACTATGGCTTGAATAAATAAAAGGCCTTGCTCAAACTTAAAGTTGCACAAAAGTGCACTTAATGATATGCATCAATGTTACATTGGAAGCTTTAATAAGCCAGTATTTCATCCATGCACACTTTTACATGCATAACATCTTGGCATACACATGCAATCATGAGATTCTGTTTGCATTGCACCAGTTAATGCAAATATGGGGGCACTTGCAAAGGAAATCAGGGTTACCAAGCCAGTTTTTAACAATCTCTAAATAACACATTCTGAGGAATTTTGTCCTCCAAAAGAAACAACTCGGAGCTTCTATTTTTGCTCCTAGCTTTTCTTTAGTGATGTGTTGTATTGAGAAATTCAAAGCTGTTAAGCAAACAGTAAAACAGCTTGGCTGAGTAACTGCCTGTCAGGATCCATCTCGCTCTGATCTGTTCTTGAGTGTCACCAAAGTTTGAATTTATCTGCTTTGGAGATAATTTCAGTCCCCTGTTGTGCTTGAGAACTAAGCACAGCCTTTAGGGAAAATGGAGGGACAGTATGACATTTATTAGCCCAGCTATTTTATGCACTCACCTGTTTCCAAGGTCTGAAAGTCTGGGTTTTTATTCTCTCCTTGCTCTGAAATATGAGGATTGTATAAAAAGATTGTGAAAGCTGAAATGGTAGGATGGGTCTTTTAATTTCTTTCCTTGTTATTGTTTTTAAAGCACACTTTAAAGAAATCCATAAAGCCTAATATGCTTGAAACTCATCTGTTGTATGGTTAGTACATTGATTGCAGCCTTTCACCTCCCAGCTGGGCATTGAGCTGGTAAAGAAAGAAATTAAATATGATCTTCCTAACATTAACAAGGCAACTGAATTATGTTTCAAAGGAATGGAAGGAAATGCAATTTTTGCACATCTTTGTGGTGAGGAGGAGGGGAAGCTTTAGGACTTTGTTCTTTCTGGAGCTTAGTATCATTTCTATGCAATTCCATTGCAGCTGGGGGATGTGGAATTGCAGTGGGGAAGGAAGCCAGCCCTTTGCAGTGCCTTTGCAGCAGGAAGGAGCAGAACAAGACTGATTCACAAGGGAGTAAATTCCATGTCGTGGGAAAGGAGTCATGGTCTTTCTGCTACCTCCAAACAGGATGGTTTGGTTCCTCCCCAGGAGGGCCTGGGTGAGCTGGTCTCATGAGGGCAAAGTTCAAGAAGCAGGGAGAGGATTTGCCTGCTGGGCTTTAAAAGCCAGCAACCCTGTAAATCTCAGGCTGCATTGGTGTGTTGTGGTGGAAAGAATGCAACACTCCAGTGTTAACTGGACTGTGCCACCATATGGTGAGCACTTTTCAGAGATTTATAATCATCCCTTGGGAACAGGAAATTTCTAGAAGTGAATATCATTGGTCATGTGGGAATGGGATGAGGTTGTAAGCTCACACTGAAATTTGAAGTGCACAGGTAATATTGTCCTCTGGGATTTCAGGCTGTACCTGTTAAAATGGCTCTTCTGTTAAAAAATAGTTTTAAGAATATTGACATCACTATTAATTTGCATTCTTTAAGCAAAGTTACCCCCTGAAAAACTCAGAGGTATTAAACAGAAAGGAATATTTTCCTAAAGCTGACAGTCAACAAACAGCCAGCTTTCATAGTGATTCATAGCTGAGCTTGAATGCAAATACAAGGAGGATAGTCTAGATTGTGTATGTAAGTGATCTTATAAATATGTTCATTTGCAAATGACCATTTATTGCTGGCTACTAGAAATTATTCATGGCACTTCTCAAAGACTAAGTCCCTTGTTTTGTGTGCCCACAAAAAACGTGATGGACATTGATGTGTATAATTTAAACAATATGTACCACTTGTGGGCAATACTGCATTGTAAATTTTTACCAATTATGTCTGTCACACCAACTCCCTCATTGCTGAGGGAGTTTTTTTTAACATATTTTTTAACAACACAATGTCCCTCAAACTGAAACAGCAGGTATAATAGCAAGGAACAAACGGCTGTATATCTCCCAGAAGAAAAGACCTTTTCAAGTTTGCTTCTATGAAGGATGGTGGGAAGCTAGATGTGGGGAAATTGCTCGTGGGTTTGCAAGAGACAAATAAATGCTAAGGGAGGCGTATATGTGACACTGTATTCCCTAAGATGAGCTTTTCACCACATCTGCAGCAATTTCACTGACTGGCTGAGGTTCTGGTGAAGCACAGTAATAGACTTTCATTGCTGGGGAAAAGGCTGCTCCTCATAATTTGATAAATGGTTCAACTTCACTTTTTACCAGACAGGGGGGACTCCTCTTGTTTGTGTAATGGCCTTTTAAAGTGAGTATAAGGCATGTCTGTATCCCATTTACTCTCATTTGATTCTGCCAGAGTAAGTAAAGGCCTTAGTCAAAATGAAAATCAAAGCCTCATAAGCCTTGAGTATCCCTTTTATTAAAGTCATTTCAAGTCATTGTGGTTTCAAATACATTTTGTTGTATACAGAAGATCTTGTGCTAAATAACTGGGATATTTAACATGGCAGGGATTTTTCGAAGAATCAAGAACTTACAAGAATAATAGAGAGGTGTATATATGGCTATTAAACTGTCATGAAAAAGATTATTGAATATCCCCAGGAATTGCTGTAGAAACCAATTCTCCACTCCAAAGTTCTCCAGAAATGTAGGTCAGGCACTAGAAGCTAATCTCAGAAGCTTTTCCTGCCAAGTGAAAAGAGCAGGCTGCAATGTTGAGAGGCTGGGTGTGAGAGGACTTACCAATTGCTCAGGGCAAGAAGGAAGTTAACTTGGGTACTCACCAAGAACTGAAATGGGATAAAATCTCAGGATAGACAGTTGGGCAATTTAGACATGTGGGAATTAATTGTTTGAACATGAGAGCGAAGGAAATAAGGAATTAGAACTTGGAAGAAGATAGTGGTTTGAAGTTGATTAAATAGCCTAAACAAATCAGGTGCTTTTCTATGCCTGGAGTAAGAACAGAAAAACAAGATCCAGTAAAAACTTTTTTCAATACTGAATAGGGATTTTGCTATGCTAGAGTCCATAACTGGGTGCCAAATTTTCCTGGGAGGATAGAGGAATTAGGAGAGGTGGTTTTGGAACCTAATTCTTGTGTAGTTTGTGGAATCTGATAAAAAGCGTTTGAAGTTCTCTGGCCCTGCTGTAGTGATGACAATGAAAATTGATCCCATGCATTCCAGCAGCCCTCATGTGTGATTTGCATTTTAATTAGCTTTGTTTTTTTCACATTGTCCTCTTCCTAGTCTGCTGTATTGTGGAGCAGAGGTTCTTGAAGCAGTCTGTGCTGGAAAGTTAGATCTAACCCCTTTCTTATCTTGCAGAATGTATTGACCTTTCAAATGTATTTATTTAATTTTTTTAATCTCTGTGTATTTCTGAGGTCCCGAAGAAATGAAGCTGCAGTTCCTCAGCAGATGCTCTCTGGCAGCTCTTCAGGGCAAGTGGCAGCGGTTCAGTTTGCTGTATCCTCCCTAGCTGGGATGCACTGGTGTGCTCCCTCTTGCTTTGTCCAGAAGTCAGAGGACCTCTCACCACTCCTGTCACCCATGTTAGGACCGGTGTCAGGTGCTGCCCACTCAGTGGAGCCTCAGCTGCTGCAGCAAGGCAGGAGGAGAGGGGCACTTGTCCAGCTGAGCAGGACTTCACCTGAATGCATTTCTATACACTGATACCTCGAGGCTGCTGCCCTGGGGAGCTGTCAGGTGCTTCATGTTCTGAGTGCAGGGGAACAGGCAGCTCCCAAAGTGCTTACAGATGGTGAAGATGGAGAGGTGGCTCCGAGAGCTGGTCTGAGCAGCACCAAAGAAACAAATAGGGGAGTTCCAAAAGAGAGTAACAGAGTGCTCACCACCAGCAGCTGCCTCACCCACTGCTGCTGTTCTCTGGTGATCAGAGGGATGGAGGCTGGAGGTGGTGAGAGGAAGAGAGAAAGGGGTTACATTTCCTTCCCGCTTCCTACAGTGGCTCCCAGGAGCTCATGTAATGGAGCTGGGAGGGAATAGGCATTGCTAATGACTGGGAAACACCCTTTCTTCACTGTTATCCCACTTGCTACTTCCTACACTTAAAAGACAGCTCTGCTCCACCTCAGGGAGCAACTTCTGTTCTTGGCTTGTGGATTATCTTACATTGCCATAAATGAAGCCAGGTTATTGTAGTACTCTCTGATGTGAGGATCTCCATAAAACCTACAAATAATGATTCATGTGCATGACAGATTTGCAAAATAGAGTAATTAATCTCATTTTACAGGTGGAAAAAATGAGGCCCAAGAGCATTGCTGGTCTGATTTTTTTCAGTGGCACCCTATAGGATGGGTGGCTGCCTGGAGTTGCTGAAAAGCCAACACTAAGCAATGAGTCCTAGGCCACACAGCAAGCTGGTGGCAGCAGGGAGAAGAAATCCAATCCTGGCTCTCAGTCTTTCAAGCAAACCACCAGATGACACTTAAAAAGCACTTCTGGGGATGAAAAGTACTATATAATTATTGCTTCCAATATAAATATTTTCCTCTTAAAGTCAAGCTTTTCTTTTTTATTACCACTGACTTTATTAAGCCCATGTGATTGTCTTTGTTTAAACTATTACAGTGTGGATTGTTGAAATCATGTAAAACATCCAGGGCCTGCATGCAGAATTTGTGTAGTTAAAATACATTACCCACTATATTGAATCATCTTCTTAGAGAAACATTGTCTCTACAATTCCCATAAACTTAAAAACCCCCTAAAACAACCCCTAAAAATAGCTACTCATTCATGAGCATCCCTCAGAAATAAGAGCTCTTGTTACTGACATTAGCGCAGATGACTGGTGGAATGTGCCATGTCCAGTTTTCATCTCAGCAATCTTGTATACCTTTTTGTTGAAAAAATGTAAACACAGCCTGAAGCTTCCTTCTGCAGGGGTAAATCTGTAACTGGTTCATGTTCATGGCAGTGAAGTGTTTGGTGCCATATTTATATCTGTGGACCTCAGTATGAAGTTAATGGTGGGATCAGGAAAGAGGGAAGGGCAAAGTGATTGCAAGTGCATGAAAGTCACTAGATCAGGGGAAATCCCTGGGTAATCTGAATGTGGAACAAAACTAAGAAAAGAAGAACAAATTTTCATCATAAAATAGTGCCTTTGGTATGTTTTTTATAGCTATTAAGAGACTGGCAGGGTGATCCTGCAAATGCCAGGAAACAGAAAGAGGCTGATATGAAATCCTTGTCATCATTTTGCATTCATTCACACATGTATGCACTCTGTTGCTCGAAAGCCACTGATTATAAAGTTTAGACAATGAATGAAATGTTAGGTGAGGATCACTGTACCAGAAGAGTGGGGTTTTGCCCGAAATGCTGCATGATATTGAGTCCATCCCCCTCTTGTTCTCCACACCAAAAAAATCCTGTGTAATTATTACTGGAATAAATTAATCCACTGGCTTGGTTTATACTAGATTTTTGTCATGGTTCCAGGCAACAGATTCCTGAAAAGAAAAAAGATGCAGTGACAAAAGGGGAAAACAGATGTCTCAGAGTTACAAACAGAAGACATTAATTTGCTTGGTTCTTAAAAAAGAGGCAGTGTCAAGAGGATTAGATTCTGTAGAAACAACATAAACAAGGGTGACAAATGGTTTGGGGGCAGTGAATTGCACTCACACCTGATGGTGCCTTGCTGCCAAGCAAAGATTGTATTTAGGACAATGATATTTTCCTTTCTGTGTTCTTATGAAGTTTATTGTGGATGCTATTTGGGATGTTATGATTTAGAAGTTGCCCACTGTGTATGGGTTCTTTATGGATATGACTTGTTTTTCTGAAATATTCTTTATTAGTTTACTAAGCCATATAATTTGAGAAGACTGAATGTGTTTGACTTTAAGTATTAATCCTTCCTCAAACAGGAACATCTTTGTTTTCATAGTTCCTTGTAGGAAATGGAAAATTTTAACAGACTTAAAACATCTGTTAAAGAAAGGTCACTCTAATCTCATATCAATCAGTTTTTACCCACTTACCCACTTGAAATCAAGTTTTCTGTTGGCTATCACCCCAATTTAGTTGGATTTTTATAAACTATGTGTAATAGCATGCAGCATTCCTTTAATCCTATCTTTAAAAATAGCAGAATTGTCACATTCTTTGTAGCAGAAGCAAAAGGGCTTCTGTTTCCATTGCTGATAACTCTGCTTCTGTCCAGTCCATTTCACCATTATGTACTTTTGAGTTCACTAATGTGTGTATTGAGTAATTTTTAGGGGTTTTGTCTACTTCTTCTTTCAAGGTCTTTACCCTCGAGTTCAGGCTGGGAGAAAGCTCAAATAAAAGACATGCAGTGAGGCTCTGGGGCATGAACTTCAGCGCTGCCTTCACATTTAATCCAAGGTTCTGGAGGGCCCTGGAGTTTCTCCCTCTCCTTCTTGTAGTGTTGTGGTTCCTAGGAATGCTCAGAAGTGCAGGTGCCACTGCAGCCACATCAGACATTATAACCCCTGGAGCTGTTCTGGTGTGATCTCATGTTTCTATAGGATGTTTATCAATACCCTGACTGCCAGGAAGAGCCTGTGCACAGACCTACAGCATCAGCACCAGCACCTTGTGGGTTCAGTTGACCTCCGTTGGAAGCAGACACTGTTCATCTGACTCTGCTTTACCTCGAAAATGTTGTTTAGGCCTGAGCTGGCTCTCTTTGGACACAGTTGTTTTTTAAGACTTTTAAAAAAAGAGAACATAGCAGAGTTCACTGCATAACCAGAAAAGAAAAATACAGCTATTTTGGGGTAAAACTAGTGGTCTGAACAGGTCTAGAAGTTTGTTGGTTTGAAGTCTGGGCACCTGCATTGCCACTCTGGTTTTCTTGCTGTCATGGACCAGGTACTGCATCTACATGAACTGTGCTTTAAAATGCATTTCCTGTATTTTTCTCCTAATTTTTTCTGGGGCACTGGAGGTTTTAAAAGGTATCAAAATTATTAATGAACAGGTAGAGAAGTTACCCTGCTCTAACTTCACCTCTGGTATATCAGTATACCTATACTTTTCAGTCTGGCAGCCAAAGTAAGAAGGTGTAACAAAGTAGGTAGTGTGGTATGATCATATTAATATTTTTATGTAAGGCATTCATTCTGGGTTAACCACTTTGGGCAGAGTAGTGACTTGAAGTGAAATAATTTTTTCTGCCAAAACTAAGTGAATAAGAGGTTTTAGATAGACTGGATAGTCAGTGGGATCTAGCTAAGCATCATTTTAAAATAAGAATGTGGGTCATGAGACCACAATTGTACCATTGTAAGCAAGTCACATCCCCATGTTTATATTCAGAAATGTCAGGTGTATTCCAGATCCTAATGATACCCTTTAAAGATACTCAGACTCTGTACAAAGAGGATTAGAAGTGTGGAGGTGGAAAGTTAATCATAATTTTGGTGTGTTTTTTGTTTGCCTATTGCTCTCAGAGGAGTGAAATTAAAAAGAATTCTTCTTGTGGATAGCCTTTAAATCAGTTTGTGTTCTTTCCTAAGTGGAATGAATTTGTAATCCTCTGTTTCCAAGGAATTATTTTGATTCTGTCTGTTGAGTTGAAGTTTATACATTGCAACTTCTATGTAAGCAATATTTCCTATTGATCTTTAAATGATCCTATTAGTTTCTTTCATTCCCTTAATAGAAATTTTAGCAGTAATAAAAGATAGAATCAGGCAGTAATTAGAACTGTGATTAGTTATAACATGTGTTTCTTTACCAAAGCAAAAACCCAATAAAATGTAAATTAAAATAATGGATCTGTGTCTAGCTATCTTGAATTATGTTAGAACATTCACTTTTCCTTCTAAGCATTAATATATGCTTTAAAAGGCAAATGCTTTTATTATGCAAATTCAAATCACAGTGCAGTAAGTGTATTACTTTGCAAATTGCTCTTTCTAACCCACAAATGGTATAAAAAAGTGAAATTACTATGTGAGAGGATGTGGATGTTTGTGCTCTCAGGTCTTGAGCCCACAAACATTTGTGTCAATAACCCTTGCTAAGTAAAGTCATCACAGGGGTTTCTGTGACTTTAGTCATGTATAAAACAGACTATAATGCAAAATGTGGATTTCCATGGACAAGCTTGGGTTTTTAAACTGAGCAGTGGGATCAGGTGTTTGGTTCCTCTGTAAAGTGACTCAAAAGCTCTCATCACTGCAGAGGCTGAAGCACATTATGGTGGGCTGTCCCTGCCACCTCTTTGTCTCATTACTGAGGAATTTCACAGCATCTAGTGACATCTTATTCATGGCCATCGGGTCATAAACAGGGACATTTTGGTTTTCTGTCTTTCCTGAGCAGATCTTGTGACTCTTCTTCATTTAATGTGACTGTCCAGAGAAAACAGAAAGCTTGCTGTAACTGCAAGGTGGTAGGGTATGGTTTGCCCACAGGTCTCTTAGCAGCTGTCCATAGTCACAATTTCCTTCCTCCTTTGGTTAGAGCAGCTGTCTCCCAAGATTCAGAGCCTGAACAAAGCTTGGCTGTGCTAGATCACGTTCAAGTGCAACTTAAGTTTATTCTGGTTGGTGTAGAAAAGTGCTCTGAGATTAGGAGTTGAGAGGATCCTCTGGAAAGATGGGATTCATCCATGGGGTTGTGCGTTACTGCTGGGATCCTTTGGGCAGAAGTGACAAACCCAGTTCTGGCACAGTTCTTGGTCTCTCTGCTTTCTTGGACTACAGGGTACACACAGAATTATCTGTCTCCTTCTGCCATGTGAGGGAGCTTCATGTAGGGGAAAACTCATGCCACAGTCCTGGAAGCTATTGAGTGATACAGGAGCTAATTTTTGTGGGAGTCGCATTTTGGAAAGAAGGCTTTTAAACCTACATAAAATGGCCTTGCCCCCTCTTCTGCTCAATGCAAGGTAAGACAGGAAGTGGCTTGGGAAAAAATGACTGGGAGAAAAAATGGGAGTGATTGTTAGTCACTGTTCTCTTCCTGCTCCCACCAAAACACAAATATTGAAATTCTGAGCCTAACTTAGCTGCAGTTCCTGAAAATGCCGCCTCTGCTGCTTAGTCTCTGCACAGGCAGCCAGAGTTTCCTGCTCTGTGCTTCAGTGAGCAGAATTTCAGTTTTCAGGCACTACACTGACATGTGTCCTCAGGTGAGAGACTCCAGCCAATCTGTTTTACTTTGTGTTCCTCACTCAGTGGAAATGTTAGCATTATCATAAATTAATACTGCAGTTTGGGCAGAAGATTGTTGGATTGGCGCCTGCCTTCAGCTCCAAACTTTCTCAGCAAAGCACTTTACAGCATGGTGTTGCTGTAACATCTCCTGTTGTTTTTGCTGTTCCTGACCCCAGTATCTTTCACATACTCATGTAAATGTCTTGATAACCATGAGCAGGTATCCTCTTTTCCCTTGGCTAGGCTGATTGCTTGTTCTGCTACTGACCTTTTTTTTTTTTTTTTTTTCAGTTAAATCTGTGTAATGTTTCTGAATACCCTGCATAATAGCAATGAAATACTGCACTTTTTCTAACTGTACGTACAGGTAGATATAAAAATACCATGTTACTGATACTTGGGCAAAACTGGAACCTGTTCCTTTTCACTGTTTTTTTTTTTTTTTCCCTGTGCATTAGAATGATATGCAATATGACTAAGGCCTGTTTCCTTGCTCTTGTAGTGTCTTTTTTTAGAAAGAAAAACTGCATAAAAATAAACGGGTGTCTTGTGGTCTGGCTGTACTTTTATTAAGCTTTTTAACTTCTGTTGGGTTTGCTTCTGTTTGGATGGGAAGTAACAGGGGGACTGGGGGGTGGTTTGAACTAATTAGTTTCCTTGCACTCCAAGGCTCTTAGCCAGATTCCTGTAAGTTTGATCATAAAGTTTTATGGCATATGTTTTGCTCTTTATGGGAAGAAACACCATGGGGAGCTGTACTTCAAAGAATCAAGGTCCCCTTTATACCCTTTGAACTGTACAGGAAGATCTTCAGACGGGTTACATGGTATGACCACTGCTTAAGAGCTTGACTTGGATTTGCTCTTTTGCTCTGGCTCTTTAAGGGAACTGTGTGTCTTTGGGATGAAATTGAGAAGCAGCAAAATAGGACCTTATTGGAAGTTGTGAATTTCTTTAGATGTGTGTGAGCAAGACGCAGCTCCCTGGCCAAAGCAGCACACCACTGCTGCTCAGGACTTCTCACACACCTGATTTTTTGGGAGTTCTGAAGAACACTGCTTCTGTATTCTCTCTTCAGCACAAATTCTGACTGATGCTGAATAGTAGGTAGGAATATGGATGTAGGACTGGATGTGTCATCAGGGAAGGACAACTGGGTGTGATTTGAAATACTTACAAGATCAAAGTGTGTCCTTAGGAAGATGGCCTGTGTTACTGTATTAGTACATAGACTTTCTGATAAATAAATACATGTTACCATAATTGTGCCTTAGGACATGAGCATATTAAAAAGAACTCTGGAATGGTCCCACTGCTTGCATGCTGCAGTTCTCTCTCCCAGTGGGAGCAAAGTCCTTTGATTTTCCTCACAGACACGATGTTAAGAGAAAGACCAAAGGAGAAAACCAGTGTGTAATGCCTAATTGGCACAGGGTATTTCTGTTAGGAAACTTAATGTTACTGTTTGCTTCCCAAGGGACATTCCAGTATTAGAAACTGTCCAGCACGGCCAAGACACTGTGGGCAAAGCCATGCAGTTCTCAGTGGCCTCTACCAGGACAAGGTTTCCTTAGGGAAGCATCGCCTACCCTGCAGTGGGCATTTGCTTCTCTGACTGGGCTGCCCCACGACCCTTCTGCTCATTTACACAGGATCCTTTCTGGCCTCACCTCTGCATGGTCAGCCAGGTAAATGCAACATCTGAGGTTATAGCTTTTGGCAGCTGCTACTAAAAGAATTGATATCCTACTAAATCCAATGCTACTATGGGTTTTATAAGCCTAACTCATTGATTTGCTTCTGAAGATATCTCCTTAGTTGACTACTTTGTTGAAGATAATTAAAGGGGAGCTGTTAAGTTTGTCAGTTTTAAACACCATACTGCTAGTTTATGTGTTTAGTAAATTGAAAGTAATTAAGGTTAGTTGGTTTCAAAAATCCCTTTCCTGTCTGTGAAGCAGAGGTCATGTCATTGCTTACATAGTACTGAATTAAATGGCACCTATTAAAATGTGGTTTTTATCATCCAGCAAGCTGCCTTCTGAGATGTGAGACAGGAATCATTCTGGAGAAATGCTGCTGAGAATTTCTGCTAGTGAGATATTTTAAAAATTTGGTAAATTCACTGGACATTTGTGTTTGTATGTATGTATTTTGTTTTCATATAATGTACCATATATCTTTACCCAAGGGTGCAGGTGCTTCTTTGGCTGCTCTTGTTCAAGAGCTGCCTCTGTGATATGGATAGGTTGCCCAGGGGATAGATGTGCAGGCTGTGAAATACATGAAAAATGACCAAAAGGAGGCATTCATAACTAAAGAAATAAAAGAATTAAAGAAATTCCAAAATATATTGTAATGTGCCTTTTGCTGAACCTTAGTTTCAGAATCTAACCCTCTTGGTATTCATAAATTATTTCAGTGTAAAGCACTGAGCCTTTATGTGTGTGACAGACATGTCCTTCTCCCAGCCTGGACTGCTTCTGGACTAAGGCAGCCAAGCCTACGCCAAATAGAAATGCTGCATTTGATATACTGGGTCACAAAAGTAATTTTTCCAACTACTATTTATACCCATCAGAATAGGTTTGTATTGTTTCAGATAAACAGCAATTTGTCTTTATTTTCACTTTCTCTTTTTTCTTTTTTTTTCTCCAAAGGGGGTTTCAGTTACTCTATCATTCTCCATCAGTCTGCATTTTGTTGGAGTGCACAGAGACTGATCTGGGAAGGGAGCCTGACCCAGGACAGAGGGAGAGGGGAAGGGGGTGGGAAGTGAATGAGTGCCCCAAAGAGATTCCCTAATCCCCTCTGCTCCTGGCTTTCATAGCATTTCCTAGCATTCCATTCCATATAATGAATGCAAGCACAAGGCCAAATGGTCAGAGTAACATGATCAGGTTCTTAACAGGGAATTTCTTTGTGTTTTGTGGCTTTCCAGGACTCACAGTGTAGATAGTGGGAAATCCAAGCACTGAGCTGAGGAAGGGCCTTGGATTTGAGACTCAAAGTAACGCTACTAAGAATATTTATGAAGAGAAAAGGGGGAAATAGAAATAATGAAGTTTCTTTGAACTGTTTTTTTTTTTTTTTCCTTAAAGGTAACTTCTTCAGTCGACCCTACACTTCTGTTCATTCTGAAATGTCAGTTATTTGATTTCATTTGATCCCAAAGGTTCTTTCTGATTGATTATCTCATATCCTGGAATGACACTTAATAATGCATTGCACTGTAATGTGATGTGTGCCAAATTTCTTAAAATATAAAATAGCATCAAATGATGTGTCAAAGGTTTTGATGGGACTTTTCTTGGCCTAGTGTGACAAGAATATCCATTAAGCACTTAAATAAACAGCTTCTGGAAAAGCTGTGTCCTTACGAGCAATTTGCTGAAAGTAATGAGCAGTTATATAAACTCTGCCAGCAATATGAATTGTTTTCTTCCCTGTTGATTTGCTGTGATCTTACCCACCATGCTGTTTACACTAAAAAATGCAACGTGGCACTGGGAAATGAGATGAACTTGTAAATTTAAGTAAAAAATCTGCAAATATCTGAAAATCACATGTGGAATTTTCCCCCCTGATTTTTCAGAGGCTTCTCTCAGAGTTGAATTTCCTTCTGTTTCATTGAGAATGGGCTGGCTGAGTAAGTCTAGGAAAAGGATGTGAGATTCTGCTTTCCCAGCAGACTGTAATTTTACTGGTCTGCTAATCAAAACAATTTGTTTGTCAGTTCTTAATTGGTAATTGATGCTAGAGAGTGCTTAATGTCTACCATGGATGATGTATTGTGCCACATGCATTATTTTAATGGAGTGAGCACCAATAAGCAGCTCTACCCCAGGCACTGCAGAGGGATCTCTTCCAAAGCACTGAACAGTGTTTTGCCTCCACCACTGAATATATTGACAAAGAAGGTGCTGGAGGTGGTGACCAATGTTGTTTGGATCAGTGCTTAATAGCTGGAGTCCTGCACCTGCCCATCTTCTAGAGGCTGACAAACCAGGGTTTCATACAGGTCGTGGATGTCTTCAACCTTCCACCTCAGAAATAGAAGTGAAGGCTCAACTGGCAATGACCTGCTGAAATGTGCTGGCTAAAATGTATAACAGCTTGCCTTTTCCCAGATTTCAAGCTATTCCCAGCTTTCAGGCTCTTTTCTTTCTCTTATCTGTGATGGAGAAAACATCTAAACCAAGCTGGTTTGTGTGAGATGTGTTCTAAAAGATGCATTGAAAATCTGTCTTGCTCCTGCCATGTCTGAGAAGTCTGAAGCTATGATTTCTTTGTGATACTGCAGCTTCCTTGCCATCTCTTTAGGAAATCCCTGGTGTACGTGGGGCTGTTAGTGAAGAAACTCAGTTTAAATTGTACATGTTTTAACTTCACCATCTAGCGGGCGGATGGCAGCCTGCCTTTACCTCGGGTACCATCCCAGTGCAAACAGAAGTGCAGCTCTTCCTGTGGGACATGCTGCTTGATAATGTCTCAGAGCCAGACTCCCTAATCAGTCATGTAAAAGAAGTGATAAAAAACTCCAACTGGCTCTTATAAAAGCTGTTTCCATCTCAAAGTCAAGATTCTTCATTCATACCTGGGTATCTAAACAATCTTGCTTTCAAGACGATCTGAACATGTACTGCTCTCATTAAAATCAGTGGGAACTCAGCATGTCTACAAGTCATGCAGCTTTATTATTTATGTATCTAGCTTGGATTTAAATACCTAACTTAAGGCTTTGAAAATTGTAATAGCTGTTTTCCTCAAACAGTGAGGTGTGCTGCAGAAAATTGTTCTCCCTTTCAGGAGTCCTGCTGTCTGCAGGTCAGAATTGGGATATTTGAACTAAAAAACTTTAGCTTCTGTGGTGATTGACATCTTTTAAAAAAATCTATCTTGTCTTCAGTAGAAGTTATGCACAGGCTTAGCTTTAAGCTGGTGCTGAGGTGTTTTCTCAAACTGGGATGTAATACTGAATCCAGGTCTTACATAGGCAGGTAGACCCCCATAAAGCTTCATTTTTCTGGCCTGATGGGCATATTCTGCCACTTCCTAGATGCAATTTCCTCCCCAGTGCATCTGATTTAGGGCTTATATTTTCTTCTAACCCTTCATACATTAGCCTTCTAACAAAATTAAAACCCAAGCCAATAAATCCAGAAGCAGTATGATTTTTTCCCAGGGTTATTGTGACTTCCTCTGTGTGTGAAGTTACCTTGAAAACCATTTAAGTAGGATTCTTTCAATATTGCACATACCTTGGGTAAAGCCATTTAGAGACATAGCACCTTGGAGGTCCATTTGACAGGCAGGGAAATGATAAATGTCTGGGTTTTCTTGAATGTTCTTAGAAAGCTGTGTGGGTTGCAGTGCTCTTTGAGACTGAGAGACTCTTCGGAGTGAAAAAACCTCAGATTTCCAGTCAGGATGGTCTTCCAGCAGATGACCTTGTTTTCCTTGTTTTCTGTCAGCTTGTTTTAAATGTCACTGTATTCTTATAGATTTCAATGACTTTAATGGGGGAAATTTTGAACCATTAGGCAATTTGAATAACTTGATTCAGCTGCCCTTTGCATGATGCATTTTTCTTACAATGTTTGGTCACTCTGCACCTTTGGTCTGCTGTCAGCTTTGTAAAAGTAAGGTAAACACTTCCCAGTTATGCATCATTAAGAATTTACACTGGAGAGTGAATGTATGTGAAAACAATAGGTTGAATGATTTTTGTTTAAGGGATTGCACTTTCAAATCCCTAATGTTAAAATATAGCAATGCTATTTCTGTCAGAACAGGTTGCCTGGATGGATACACGAAATGTTCAAATCTCAACGAGCCAAAGAATCTAGGGAAAGACAAGATTTTAAATTTCTTTTAAAGAATTCAATTTGTACAAAGTCTCAGATCCTGCATGCAAGAGGAGAGGGTGTGGCTGCTGCAGTGTGTGATTCAGTACAGATACAATTCTGTGGAGCCTCCTGTGGAATTGCTTCCATTTGTTATATCCATCTAGGGTACAGAAAAGCTTTTCCCCTGCTTCTCATGGGGTATTGACTCTGACAAAGAATCACAGTTTGTATTAGGATGTTTCTCTCATATCACATTTAGTCAGCCTCACTTGAGTATGGTAACAGTTTGGCATGATAATGTAAATATTGGATAAAGTAAATTTTGCCATGGCTCTTCAGACATTTTTATCTGAAACATTCTGACTTGAACAGCTTTGGACAGAGGCTCATGGACTATTTCTACTAAAAGAAATGTGGTATTTGGAACCCTTTATGCTGAAAGGTGGGATCATACCAGCTTATTCCAAACCAGCCCTACACCAGGACCTGTCAGACCAGTCCCAACCTGTAGCTGGCTGCTGGAGGGCAGCATGGCAATGGATGCCTTCAGAGACAGCGAGACTGCTGATGTTTTCTCAGTGTAGTCACTTGGAACAGGTTCCTGAGCTCTCTGGAATCTCGTGTTTTCATGGCCTTGGTGCAGCGCAAATGTTCACCAGGGCCTGGTGCACACAGGGGGTCAGGCATAGATGAATGTCCTGCTGGAAACTGGAGAGATTTAACACGAGATACTGTCACAAGCAGTGCAGGGGCAAGCCTCATGAGAAAACTGTGAGCCCAAGGCATCCACCAGAGCTGATCTTTTGTTAATGATCAAAGGCAGCGTTCTTTCCACTCCCACTGCTTCATGCTTTGAGGGCTCAGTGCAGAAAGCCCTCAGAAACAATGTCTGGTTTCCCAAAACAAAGAAATTTTGTAGAACGGACAATGGCAACTTAATTTGCATGAACTACACTCAGCAATGCTCTAGAAGGTAGAGGTTATTTTCCTAATTCTGTCTGGGTGTCATGAAAGAGAGTCCAGGATGTGCCTTTGGAAGTGCTATCATAAAAATCTTGAAAAGTATACAAAGTAAAACTAAAAGAAACCCAAAAAACCAACAGAGAGTGTAACAATTCTTTAATGTGTAGAAATAATTTAATGATAAATATATCTGCATATATGCACCCCTGGTGCATGTAGTTTTTGTGGCATACAGGACAACAGGATCCAAATGTTTTCCAAAGGTGCAAAATACTCCTGTAAAGGTGTCCTATGCTCCTGGTGTGAAGTGCTTTCCCTTCCTTCTCCAGGGTCTGTCTCTGAACCACAGAGTACTTCCTTTTGGAAATTTGTTTCAAATTCATGGGCTGGAAATGCAGTATTGATAGGCTGTTCTACAGTAGCCTAGCACAGAAGTGAGAGGTTTAGCTTCAAACTAAAATTAGGTTTTAATACCTGGAAATGAACTTGCCTAAGTGAGGAGAAATTTTGTTAGAAGGAAAGAGCTGTCAGTACACTGATTAATTTGGCTCTTTTAAACTACGGTGTCCTGAGCCTCTCACATGATAAATGATCCAGAAACACCCTCTTCTACTGAGAAAATAAATGGATGAATCAGCTGTTCTCAGGGTCTGAGTGGGGCTCTCTGTGTCTTGTCCCATGATGTACCTTTCTAATTAAGCCTCAATTTATCATCCTGCTTAAATGAAGAATCAAGGCAAATGGAATCTGAGTTTATAATTGTTGTACATAAAATATCTATTTCTTTGTTATAGCACAATGTGAAGTAATTTTCCTGTAATGTTAGAAGCTAATTTATAAATGCAGAATGTGGGTTTGGAGGGTGATCTTCATGTTTCTCTCTGTCAGACAGTTAAAACCCATTGCCTACTCTAATATAAAATATGAAATTTCTGATGTTTGAAAGATAAAGGCAATTAGGAAACTTTACTACTTTATAAGGTGATTAGCAATAAGGATGTTTTTTATGTTGTACTGTAGATATTGAATATGATGTGGTACTTCATTATACTGAAGTGATGCTTTAATACATGAAGCAAACAAATAAGATTTGCTGTCAAGACACAAAGGGGAGCCAAATGTTTAGGTTGTTATCTTGGAGACTGCAGCTCTAAGGAATTAGCCACTTAGATCCCAAATAATGTACTTTGCTTAGATTTTTAAAAACAATATACATTAGTGCATTTTATATGTTGTTACATATTCTAAAACATTCTATAGCAACATTATTATTATGAATGGTATGTTATTGTTAAAGCTTTTATTTTGCATTATCAATATGGCCAGTACCAAAACAGTACCACAGCCTGGACTGCAATCATTTGACTTTCAAAAATAACCTTGATCTGGCCCCCAAAAAATTACTCCACAGCCCTCTTTTTAATGTGGGAGTTGCCTTCAAGATTGTGACTCATTAGATTTCAGACTTTCTACTTTTCTACTTTCATCTAACATTGTGCTTGCAGCTCTTCATTGATAGAATAATCTTATTCTTTTCAAATTTCAGTTGTGTGCTTTGCAAATTGCATAGGATATATTTTTCTTTTCAAAGCTATAAACTGTGGAATGGGGAGGCAAGCTGTTTTTCTAACTGCTTTTATCATTATTAAGATACACAGTCCCTCCCAGACAAAAGCATAAATATATTAAGTGCATATCAACATTCAGTCTAGGTTCTCAGCACAATCACTGGTGCTCACAGTCATCCCAAAGATGTGGGTTTAGAATAATCTCCATATAAATTTTGTAATTTTGTTGCTGAAAGGATATGCATGATGAGGTAGGATTAATCTCAGAATATTTTTTGTGAGTTGGCTTATGTTCCAGTTGTTATAGAAGTGATAGTTGCTATTGTGAGAGACTTAGAACTGAGAGATCTTAAGGAAAAGAAATAATCTCTTAGTGCAAATTCACTCTGATGAAGAGATCAGAATGTTGCTGTTTTCCTTTTGATTGGTGTGAAGGCTGAGGATTTAGGTAGAAGGCTGATTTTTCACTCTGACACACTTCCTGACCTTGGGCATGTTTCTGAGCTCGAAGACCCATCCAAAATGTGGAAACAGTAATGTTTCTGCATGAAAAGTGTCTGTCCTGGACATGTACTTAAGAGGCAGCTGAGGAAGGAAGCAACCTCCAAAACCACCTTTCTTAAACGATTGAGACACCCTGTTTACATAAAAAGGAGGTCTGAAAATATCTCAGTATTACAAGGTTAGGATGATACTGTAAATGATTGATTTAGCACCCTGGGTTATGTATTCAATATGATTCAAGAATGTGACCCAATTCAGTTATCATCAATCTAATCATTAATCAATAATTTTTAATTTATCTAAGGTTAAAATGTTTTAGCTCACCCAGCTTAGAATAATGCACCTATGTTAACTTTTATGTCAGGTTCTTGCTTTGGGCAGATTTTTATGGACAGGTTACAGACCCAGTTCTCCAAGGTTCACCATGGAAATGCTGACACACACTAAAGTGTTGCAGCAGTGGTGTAATAACCATGAATTCATATGAAGCACGTATTTCTCTTAAATGCATCATAAAACCAAAAATGAAAAATACCACTCTGAAAGCTGGTATTTTAAATAGTTTTTAAAATAGCAAAAACTGCTGACCAGATTTTTGTCATCATCATAGCTGCTCTATTGATAGCCGTATTTCATCTTCTTTTTAGCAGCTGAAAGATTTGTCACCGTGTTTTTAAGCAGTTCTCTCTGCAGATGCTTTACATATAGGATTTTTCCACTCTTGTGAGTGGAAAAAAAATCCGTGTAAGATCAAGACACAGTTCTTGGCCTGCACTTCTGTGGGCTCTTGATGTACGTTGGACTTGACCTTGCAGCACAGACAGCTTCATAAAATATTCAGCAAATATGTTCTGGGTTTCTTCATTAGATTAAGCAGAACTTAAACTGGGTCTGGCTTGATGAAAGCGTATTGAGTCTTCTTGAAAATCTCATTCTTCATAAAGCTGGATAGCTCTATGAGGCCATATATAATCTCCCTCCCAAAACAGAGTATGGACACAAAAAGGTTAAAAAACAAGGAAAAGAAACTAGATATTTTATTTTCTGCTTAGGTGTCTGTATTTGATACCCTTAATGGCTCATTTAAGAAAAGAGAGTCGTGATAAGGAGGTGATTATAATATTGTCCGACTTTCTCAATATCATCAGTGATACTGTGGCCATTGTCTTCTTTCCTGCTTTCCCATGTGAGCTATAACCCTTTTCACATTCAAATAATTCTTCTCTTACAGCACCATTTTCCTCAGTATAGCTTGTCATGTAGATCAGTAGAACTATTTGCAGTTGTTTAATATGGTGGATTTCTCCCCAGGGCCACATATGCACAGAAACCTTGTGAAAAAACACTGGAAACTTTTACAGATGGTACATCCTGGGGGAAAAGAGCTGAAAAAGCAAGTGAGCAAATGATCATGGTCAAATGATGCTGGACACACAGGCAGTGCTTGCTATGAGTAGGCCGAGGTTGGCATTTTAAGGTAAATGTAGAGCTCTGAGATAGACATGAGATTTTTTCCACAGGAGCAGCTTTGCTATGAAGATTTAGTTAGCATCTGCCTTATGAGCAGCTTGGGCCTATTTTTGCAAGCAACCATCTGAGACTTTGTGTGTAGCTGTAACCAAACTTCCTTGGTTTTCCTTGCTCTTCTTCAAGCAGAGAATCAGTTCAGGGATTATAGTTCTCCTGTGAACTCCAACCAAAAAAAAAACCTGGATTATTTTTTGGCATGTAATATTGCAGCTGGCTGCATGTGTGCCTTTCTGATAGGAAAAAATTTGGGATATCAGGACAGTTGAATTTATGCTTCTGTCATAGATAGGCCTGTTACATTTAGGGGCCGTCTGCTGAGTTATCTAGAAAAATAGATTAAGCCCTTTGAGTCTAATTCTGGCTGGGTTTATGTGTGTACAAATGTCAAGAAAGTCAGTGGAAATATAAAAACTTTTGTGTTTCTGTGTAAGGGAGCACACATCATCTACAATAGCCCTGTCCCTGAGACAAACAAATAATTTCTAATTCCTCTGTTTGAGTAGGCAATGTGTAGACTTCAGACATATTTAGATTAAGATCCAAGCTATACCAAAATAAAGTGATTACAATGAAAACACCTGCAAGTGAAATTTTAGATTTAATTTGAATACTTCCCCATCAAAAAATTCAGGAGTGCCAAGTTCTCTTTTGCAAGGCTTATATGTCATTATTTATGTCCTGAAATGTACAACCTCATGTGTGTAATCTGCAAACAGAGACTGACAAATCCTTTTCTGCTTGCAAGACCTGGCCTCATAAACGTGAATCACATTCAGAATCTCCTGGCTCTTCCATCATGCAAATTCAAAGTAGTGTCTTTAACTCCTTTCAGGATACATCATAAGCAACGCCAAATTGTATATTACAGCTCTACTTCTGCTTATATACAAAGCCTGTGAGATGGCCAAGTTCCCAACTAGGGGACCTGATTTTTTCCATAGTGCAGTAAAAGTCTGGGCGAATCAGGCTGGCCATGACTCAGGCTGTGCTGTGTGGGCCAGGATGGAGCTGCAGCTCTTGGCCCATTCTGACTTTCAGTCTCCATTACACACCTATGCAGATTTTTCACTCATTTCCTTGAGAAACATCATCATGTAGGCTTTCACTTTTTGGCAATATAGTGAGGAACTGAAGTAGGACTCTGTTAGGAAAATACCATATTAAAGCAGGTGGGTGAGTCCCACATGACTGTGCCTGTGTTTTCACAGCAGGCTCAGCTGTGCCTGCCATTTCTCTCAGTCTCTCTGAGAGCCTGTGTGATCAGTTCTGTGCTTTAGCTCAGCCTGAGGCTCCTCCACTACAGCTTTTTCTGCTGTAGACATGGCAAACTCATATGTATCTGTAAATGATAATTGGAATCCTATTCTCTGCATAAATCTCTTGCAGGCCAGTCTTTCCCTGTGAATCATCTACACATGATGGAACATAAATGTTGAAATTTTAATCCTGTGCTGCTTCAAGTATAAGTACAAAATCTGGGCACAGTAGTAGAGTTGCAGCCTCACTAGGGCTGGAGGTGAGAAAAGACTAGTTGACATAATATTTTCAGAATATATTCCTGTTTATACATCCCAGCATGACTGTGTCCATAATAAAGGTGATTAATATTTCACTTTCTACTAAACTTTGCCCTTTACTGTATTTGTAATTTAGATCTTAATCCTTCCCTTGTCCAAGGGACTATTCCTGCATAAGTGTGACAGCCTTGTATCCATTCTCATTATAGAATTTTCTTAATTCCCAGGGCACCTGCACAGGATAAGGACACAATTTAGCCTTAATGAGCACTTGTAAATATTTTCTTATACATTTCCCTTAAGTGCAAAACAGTAAATCTTCAAAGTCCAACAGGCTGGCACATCATGACCAGGAATTCCCTGGGAACTAATGCAACTGCTGTTGTTCCTGCTGTTCAGCCATAGAAATTTATACAAAAAAAGATTAGCAGCAAAAAAAATATTAAGGGGTACATTCCTACACATTCTCTTTATATGTAAAAATGCTGAAGTCATGGTGTGAAGGCTGATGTTGGGAAGGATAGAGCTGCCAACTTGGAAATAGTGTAGCCCTTTTCAAATCCCACTATAGTAGCCTAATCCCAGCAAACTGGGACATGGGGCAAACCTGGTATTGTGGAATTAGGAGCTTTGTAAAACCTGCATACTCAGAACAGATCTAAAGGGGCAAAGAGTTTATGGAGTAATACAAGGAGCAGCTTTTGGCAGGTTGTCCTTTATTGATGGCACTATATTTTTTTTTTGGAGTAAATGGTGCAGGGTAGTTTACAGAAGCTATATAAACATAGAATTTTTTGTATTCTATTGTACTTCACCATTTTAAAATAAGAGTAGGTAAGGAAATAAATTTATTCTTACAGGTGACAACTGTGCTTTTTCAACTCAATCTCCATCACTATATCTGGTGTCCAGGACAGTAGTCTAAAGATTATACAATATCAACTTAATATGATAATTCATTTGGCTTTGGGTTACTTATTTTCTGTTCTTCCATCTTTGTGGTTTGAATATGGACCTAATTGAAAGTTAGTTTTACTTTAGATGGCAAGTACATTTGTAAGCAATGGAAATGACATAGTAACTCACATTAACAGGACTACATAATTTCCTGGTAACTCCAATTATCTTCTGTCATCCCTGCAATGTAATTAAAATGTTTAATTGTTTTCTCTAGATAAGAAAAGGTTATAAAAGCTATAACAATTTGTGTGGACTTAATGACCAGCTGGCATTAATAGCCTAAAGCCCCCAGTTATCAACCTTTCTAGCAATCATTGATTTCAAAGAATTGAAATGCTCCTGTGTCTGGAGCATTCACATATTCTCCTGGACTTTAGTCATATTAGACCCTGCAATCAATTGATCCCACAGATAACACTGATGCAATTTATTTTACCCTGGCCTCAGGCTGGCAGTGAAGATGTGCAATGTGAATCAGGTTATGTCATGTCAGTGAGTGTGATAATATGACATGATGGCCTCCATGGGATGGGGGTGGGAATTGCATGGCTGTGCTGTGTTCATGTTGACAGGGCTATATTTAATGGGAAACAGTCCAAAGATCAAGCAAAAGGAGATGATTGGAAAGCTCATGGTTTTTCATCTGTCTAAGAGTTATTCCACTGGCAGGATGCATGTATTGCTGCACTTCTAACACTTGCAAAGAGAGGGGGGAAAAGTGAAGAACTGATTTTTTATATTAAGAATAGTGATAAAACCATAAGAGAAGATTAATATACCACTCTTATTTGCAAAAGTTCACATCTCTTTGTGGGCTTCTGCTCCTTGTCTTTTTAGGATCTTAAAACATGTACAAATCTGAGGGTGGGGGTCAGCACTACCTGCAAAGGTGTTTGCTCCTGGTTTCCATCACAAGGGACACAGTCAGTTACTTAAAAATGAATGCTAACTTTTATTTGTATTGACTTGAAATTTTAATGCTCAATTCCTTCCTCAGACTGAATTTTCATATTCATCTCCTTAGGATATAAATGTAAATTCTGTGCCATGATCTGAAGTGGACTACCGAAAAACAGTTTATATTGTTGTGTAAATTACAAAACTGTGTTTTGTGTAGTGTCATGGATGCCTATTGCCTTTTCAATATCCAGTTTGTATTAGGCATCACAGAAGAGAACTAAAATTTGGGCTATGAATAGACCTATTGAATGGTGATGTACTGAGGTATAAAATCAAATATTTTGTCTTCCCCTTTATTTGGGTGGTTTTCTGGTTACATTCCTGTTTAGCCTTGATGCTGATTTGCTTGCCTTACCCATTGGTGGTACTTCCCACTTTCAGCTGTCTTTTATGGTTTGTGGCTGTCTATGGAAAAACTCTCCTGAACATCCCATCCTAAAAGCACCCAGTCCCAACAGACCCGACAGATAATGACTGTAGTAAAAACCAGGCTGTTTTATGGGGCAGGGTAGCAGCATTTTATGCCATGATTAAAAAATAAAAGTGCATGTGAGCAGTCAAATGGTATTTAGTAGGAATCTCTGGGTTACACGTATAAGCAAAAGTAATATACTGTAAAGTTTTTCCCTTGCTTTGGATTTCTTTAGTAAGTTTGGCTAATATGTGGGAAGAATACAGTTGCCTAGAAAACACTGTGGGATTTTTACTGTAATTTCTTTAGGAGTCTATTTGTTCCATTCCTTTTAAATCCTGTGAGACTCTTAGAATGCAAACATTAGGTTCTCCTGACTTAATGTGCTGTTCAGGCATTTTGATGTATCTCTATTCTGATAGTTATATTGTCATTGTATAACTGTGGTCTTCCATCCTGTAATTAGATTCATGCTGGTGAGCCCTTCTGCCTGCTTGGAGGTGGGGTTAATTCATGGAGCAGTTTGCAGGCCTGGCAGACCTCAGGTTCTGTGGCATCAACGAGGTCCTCGGTAGAGATGCCGACTTTGATGACAATGATTGAAGTAATCCATGAAAAATAACATTTGTTCTGGAGCCTCATGCTGAGATTTCTCTACCAGCTTCCCATTGCCTCACAGTAATTCATAATTTTAAGGATGTCACCTACAATATTGGGTTCTATTTGTATGTGTCATGCTTACAGAAGGCCTACAGATGGAGAATCTGTGAAATCTTCTCTTTCTTATTTTTGAGTTCTCTACAATTGCACCAGCTTGTCTGGTTAATTGAGATCCAGAGAGCAGCAGCTTATTAAAGTGGATGAAATTGCTGAACAGACAGGTGCTGGCAGAGGTCCAGGTCTGTGCATTCTAGGTCTATTGCATTAAGCAGTCCCTGCAAAGAATTAACTTTCTTTTCAAAATTGGGAAGTGTTTGACATGTGAATATTCCTCAAACCTGGGTATGTTTTGCTCTGTCCATTAAGAAAAAGAGATTTTTCTTTGAACATTGTAAATGTGTTACTTCAGCTTCTACATGACAGTCTAGGTGCCTGATGATTTGATGATTAATTATCAATACATGCAAACATATGCAATTTGAACTACATCATTTAAAAAAATGTTCTGACTGGAAGTAACAAACTGTAGAGCTATGAGAAGTGCTGTATTTTAAGACAAACAGGCTATATATTTCTCTCAACGTGTCTAGCTGATGTCTTTGAGCTACAGATGACAAGAAAGAAAGGGGGGCAGCAAATTCCCTCTCCTAGGCTGTCTGCCTGCCAGTGGCATTCCTAACAGCCTGTCAGAGGAGAGCAGCTTGCAGAATTTCAGCTCTGAAGGGTCTGGTGTCACTGGTGCCTTCTGATGGCTGCTGTCCCCAGGCTTGCTAGAAGGTTTATCCTCTCTTCCCTGCCATTGCCTGCCAGAGAGAAGTAAGGATGGCTGATTTCCAAAACAGGAACCCTTATGGAGGCTGGAACTCCAAAACTGTCATCTACACTGTAGGAAAGATTAGGCAGTTATTCCGAAATGAAGGAAAGAGTTCTTTTTTTTTTAATTTTATTTTTAATTTTCTTAACCACTGAGTGATGCATCTATCTGAGGATCAGAAGTTGCTTCCAGAGAGCATTTTGACCATTCTGGTTCTGTGTAGTCTCATGAAGGAAAAGCAGGACCCAGCCATGGTACAGCCTTACCTGCAGACTCAGAAGCAGTCTTGCACTTCAGTGCCCAGTTGGACGGGCCAGTCGCAGTGCTGGTCCCACAGGCACATCTGATGCACTGCTGCATCCCTCCCATCCCTGGATGACAGTGTGAAGCCCTCCTGATACCCCCAATGACATTCCTGCTATCAGAGTCAGCCCCAGTGCCTGTGGTACTTGAGAGAGCAGCACTGCAGTGACAGCACTGAAATCTTTCAGAACCTTCTAGAAAAATCCCTTCAGGAGCACAGAGTATCATAGGGTGTAGAACAGCTTTGGGGAAGTGAAAGATAGTAAACCATTTCTAAAGCAGACATAGGAACGAAACAGGGCAAAACCAGCACATTGCAGGGATCTAACTGGCATAAAATGGTTTGGATAAAATAGTGCTTAAAATGGAATAGGCAGACAGTGGTTTAGGAGCTTGTGATTCACAGACAAGCAATGAAGTGGGATCTGTGGGTATCAGCAATGGAAAATGTTGCCTCTGTTGATAATATTTAGCAAATATATAGAGTAATTCCATCCTCATCCTGCCCTCAGCAAAACCACATATATAACTTTAATTTAATGTCAGACTTTCAGAGATTAGGAATGAAGACTTGTGGGGCTTTTGTACAAATCAAAACCATGCAGAGCTGTCAGGTATCTCCTGATCTCTGTGTGTGTACAAGACTAGATTCTTGACTATGAACTTTACCTTGTTGAGTACACTTTTTATCTTATTAGCTAACGGAATTTCTGTTTCTTCCACCATCTGTTCATGTTTAAAAGGTTAAGTTTCATTAATTTGCTTACAACACAAACCAACCCCTTAGCAGAACTTCCAAACAAACACATTCCTAACACATACTTGCATTGCTTAGATAATGAAAGTAAATTAACCTGGGGAATGATCACTCATAATACATGCAAGGTATGCAAGTATCCACTGCTATCCTCTGCTTCCTTCCTGGCCCCATGCACATCTCTCAAATGGTCTTCAACAGCAGCAATAATGGCAGCAGAGCCCTGTGCAAAGACCTCATTAAGGAGTGAGCCCTGTGGTGCTGTTGAGAGATGCTACATAAACATATACAAGAAATCAGTCTGTATCCCAAAGCTTGGGAAGCTGAACAGCTAATTGGGCAAAAGTGGGCAAGAAGTGAATCAAACTGTGTACTTAATTTGTGATTAGATACTGAAAATGTTACATATTTTATCCATTTGCTAAACTAAGCTCTTTGGCAGTCGCTCAAAACATTTCTTGTTTTGCTGGTATATTTTAGAAGTACAAAAATCTGTTTTTTTAATATACATATCCATTATATTGCCCCTCTTTATGGCAGTATTTATGTAATTGTGTTATGTTGTTCTGTCATTATCTATTATCAGATTAATATTGCTTGTTGAATTGCAAGACACTCATAAGCATTTTCTTTCCCTTTCAAGGACAGTATATACTAGGTAACCTCTAAAGTTAGCTATTTTGGAATATGTGAGGAGACATGAAAGTTGGACATTACTACTTTTATACATGCCAGCTTATCTTCAGATATGGTACCCTTTACTGCTGGCAACACAACTGAGATAGAAAATGCAGTTTTTGGAGGAAAAGTCTCAAAAATGGCAAACAAGCTTTGCTGCTTTCAGTATGGAGGGCAGTTATCATGAGAACATGAACATTAGTTGTTTAGTGAGGTGTTGTCAAAAAAATCAATGGGGCAGGAAACATTTTTAAATGACTGGGAAACAAGACTTGGGAATTGCTTCGAAAGTCAATTTGTGCATCTTCAAAAGTCAATTAAAGGCTGAAATGGAGAATAATTTCTTTAGGCTGGGCTAGATGGGGTAAGCCACCTTGCAGCAGTGCCTGCTTTCCTTCAGCACGTGCTAAGTTGGTCCAGAGCTTTTGCCTTTGGCCAGGGTCATTATTCCGAAAGCCCATGCGATCCACAGTCATTCTTTCCCATAAGATGGAGAAAGCTATTGCAGACTTTCTAGTTCTAGTCTATGTTTTTGGCAGGTAAAGGCTTGCAAAAGCTTACTTGAAAGGTTGTGTGACTGACTGCCAAACTTTTGCAATGTAATGTGCAAGGTTCACTGTGGCATTTGCAGTGATATTGTGCAAGAAGTCTCTTCATTCATAATGAAATTACGTTTTTTTAATGATGGTACGTTCTTGGGTTTAAAATGAGTTTGTGGATAAATACTTCTTAAGCAGAAAGAAAAGTCATTCTTTACTGGATCCAGGTGAATTACTGCTTTTGTGAGCATTTGCTTTCTCTTATTGGATCCCTTTGGAGTCAGGAGGTGTGGGGAAGCAGAAAGCACTAGCAAGTGATGTCCTGAGGACATGAAGGATTGCTGTCAAGCATTGTTTGGGTCTGGAGGGGAGATGTCCAGGGAGGAGAGCAGCAGGAGCAAGATAGGGAAGTGGATTGTTGATATTACAGAACATGGTGATGGAAGAGAGTGCATGACTTGAATCATAAAATAAAACACTTCCTGGGATGCCAGGTTTCTAAAGTGTGTTTTCTTTCCACAGTGCACTAATATTCACCTATAAATCATTTAAAAATATGCCTATCTGTCTAAACAAACCTGTGATCTGATAAAAAGGTCCTGACTTTGCTTCAATAACAATGCCAACATCATCCTCATTTTCCAAAGAACTCTCTTCTTTATGCAATTTTCTCATATGAATGGGAAAAGCTCCCAGTTCCTGTCAATAATGACACTGCTCTGCCCTTAAACTCCCTCTTGACAATAGACATTTTCTAGAGCAAATGTGAAATAAAGCAGCGTGGCACTGTGTGGGCAGGTGGGCTGCCGTGATTATTGCTCCTGCTCTTTCTTCCACCTAACCTGTCTGTATCACCCCCCTTCATCTGTGGTGACTTCCCCATGGCTTATCTTTTAGGAAAAGTATATCTATATTCAGCTGTCAGCCGAAGATCACTCTAAATGTCACTTGTTTGCTTTTATGTCCTTGGTCTTGATGGATGTGTCTGAATTCCTCTGAAGGCACATTGTTAGGTACTTATCTCGTTTTGTGGTGGCATTATCTGCTCTAGGTGCACCACAAGTGGCTGTCCTGGGGCAAGAGGGAGGCAGCAGGGCATGAGGAGGACAGGAGGAGGAAAGAAGTGCATTTCTGTGTGTTTGTGTGGGCATGAGGCTGTGTTGTGCAGCAACAGGGACACTGTGGAGCCATTGCAGTCTGTCACAGAGACCTCCATCACGGCTGGGCTCTGCTTGGTTCTGGTGCTCAGTCCTAATTACACACAGCAGAACCAAGCCTCAAGACTGAGCCTTTGTGAAGTTTAACCATCTCTAATTTTCCCAATGTTCAATATAATGTTTTTAGGGTTTTCTTTTTTTCTTCATCTTACCTGACTATTTGCTTCAAAAACAATTCTGCAGCTCCTGGCTTCATTAATATGCATCTAGTGCAATGTAAATGGCTCTCGAGGCCTCCCCTTGGTAGATGATTTAATGTGGCAGTTATGAAAGCTGCTCAGCCTGTGCTCCATTAGCATAATAATGAAGCTTCTGCAGCAGCGTTATCATCCTCAGAGGAAATAGCCTGAGTGGTCACAGCTCCTTTAACAAGTACCACTTTAGGATAAAAAGCAAAGGGCTCTGTTTGAAATGCTAGATTGGAATATGCAAAGTGGGAGGGAGTTGTTGGTTGTCTTTGCTGTGCAGAGAGATGGGAGGAAGCAGCTCGTGCCCATCTGGGAGCAGGCAGGGAACTGTGCCAGGCACGGTGCCCCTCCTGGCATGGGCTGCCTGGCAGAGCAGGACTCATCCCTTTGGTTCCAAAGTCAGGAGAATACAGGAACCAGTCTCTCTTTTAAATCCTTGTCTTCTGTACTTTGCCTCTGAGACTGGGACAAGGACTGGCATATTTCCACATGCTGGGAAATTCAAAAATCCAAAATGCCGTGGTTCAG
The DNA here is from genome assembly GCF_048771995.1 of Taeniopygia guttata. Classification (NCBI taxonomy): domain Eukaryota; kingdom Metazoa; phylum Chordata; class Aves; order Passeriformes; family Estrildidae; genus Taeniopygia; species Taeniopygia guttata. The sequence goes on from NC_133034.1 coordinate 8,000,327, forward strand.
GGCTGTATATTTGGGCTTTCTTTGTTGTGGTTTGTTAACTGGTTAGAGATGTATTACAAGATGGAGTACAAAGCTTTTGGATAGCTGATCGAAGCTTTTCTCTGTCACTGAAGGGAAAAGATGACTTTCAGGTGAAAACAAGAAAAAATCCTAAGTATCACTCCTCCAATATTAAGAAACTACATTTTGAATAGTAAACAGCTAAAAATACAAAGGTGAAGTTTTAGGGGGTTGACAGACTTGGAAAAAATAAGGATGGTTTTCTCTGGTCTGATTATGGAGTAAAGTGGATGGAAGGAAGGCATTCCTTGTGAAGGGAGTATTTCCCATATTTCCTGGGTGCCAAGGATTCAGTGAAGAGTGCTGAAGCATTGCTTGGCTGGATTTCCCTGAGGCTGCTACCCCTATGGCAAGAATTGTTTAACAACTGCAGCTTACAACTAGGTTTATTGAGCTGCTAATTTAATTTATTTTTAATATGGTAAACCAAGCCGACAGCCTTCAGAGGTGATTTTACATCCTTCTGTGCAGCTCCTAAGTTCCAGGGGTCAGACAGTGGCTCGGGCCTCTCAGCTTGATCCATCTTTGCCCTGTCAGGGCCTGTGATGGATCCAAATCCAATGGATATGTTCCTGAACTCAAGAGCAGGCAGGAGCTGGGGCTCAGCCCTGAGCTCAGAGGGCTCCTGAACCACAGGCAGAGGGTGTGCAGGCAGAGTCAGTCCCAGAGCTGAAGTTCAAAGAAACCAAATCAAAATGCGCTGATGCTTCCTCCCTGCTAGATGCAAAAAATTTCCTATTCCCAGTTTATGGAAAATATGAAGTTGCCTGCAACTATCCTTTCTCAGTGACTCTTGATGCTTTACAGTTCTTTGAAGGCATCTGATAACCTGTTTTCCTCTTGGACAAAGACTTGATTTGCTAAAGGAGGATGAGGGAGAATAGCACCAGAGAAAGATTTGTTTCACATACCATTCCTAGAATTTGTCTTTGCAATTGGTTTCTGCAGAGGTTAAATTTTTCTGAAGAATTCCTTTTTGGTAATTTTCAAGGATTCTTTTCAAAGAACAGAAACATGTTTTGCAGGATAATGTAATTAATGGATATAATAGAGGATAATAACATTTTAAAATATTACAGTAACTCTAGTTTACAAAGTAAATGCTTTGAAGACTTTGAAAAAACCCAGAAAATACTAGAGTGTTCCTCAGATAGCTCAATGGCAGCTAGGTAGAAAGAGGTAAGAAAGGAAAATAACTCAGTCAAAAATCCTGCTTGATTCCAAATGTTTTGAATGGTAAATATTACTTCACATTATATATCTGTGTGCTCCTGTATACTGGTAAAAAATTTGCCTTATTTCCAAGCCTGGAATTGCTCTTCATCCCAAAGCTTTTCTTCACTGAATGCCTGAAGGATTGAGAGGATCCAGCCCTCCTCGCCCTGAAGTGAGAATTTGGCCCCTGTCCTTCAAGAGCTCCCTGGAGCAACCACATCCATGGATGAGTTCTATTGTCACTGGAAGTGTGCAGGAAAGGTGATGGGAGAGGGAATGACTTTGAATATCCTTAGGATTTACCTCTGCATACCACAAATATCTGTTAAATGCTTAGCTTGACTACTGAAACCCAGCTGAAGGATTTGTCCATACCTTGTTTGCACACATTCTGCAGTTACTAAAAGTCATGTTGCCTCGGCTTCATCCCAAAGTCTCACATCTCATGCCTGGTGGCTCCTCCTGGTATTGTCCTGAGCACATTTTCTGGGGGTTATGGACTATTTTTAATTTGCTGACACTACTCTTACACTGATTACGTTAATCACATTCACTTTGGTGACCTCTCGTTCTTTTTGCCTTTTTTCTTTTACTTGCAGGAGTCCATTGGGAACACTTAGTCACATCACTTCTTTCTTTTTCCCTTTTGTTCTTTGCCACTTTTTCTTTTTCTTTTTTTTTCTGTTGAAACAGCAGTAAAGTAAATTTTGACAATTTAGGGGGTGATCTGTCCTATTTTTGGTTTCCAGGGAATTGGGTTTCATGGTTTGATGGTGCTGGCTGGCAACTCTGACCTTGGGATGTGAATGGTTCAGACTTTGTGCAATTCCACAAGAGTTAGTTTTAGCATGCATAAGTATGCACCAACTGAGAATCAGACATGGCCTTTTCCTGGGCTTTAAGGTTGACTGCCTTTAGTTATTATGCACCTTCACAGGAAGAGAGAAGAAGGTGCAGTGAGCCTGACCTAATCCATTCTTACACATGGGGAGTGGGGACAGAGAGAAAAATCTTCTTAAATTCCTTTCTTTTGCCCACCAAGGATTCGGGCAGTTGTCAGCAGTGACCTTTTGCCAATCCTGTTGTCTGTTCACTTTATTAATTACAGCACATTCAAAAATAATTAGGCAAATTAATGGAATAAAAAACCTTTGAGGCTGTCAAAGGCAGTTGGCATTTAACCAAGAAATTGCCTAGCTGTAACTTAAGGAGCTTATGGAGTGTCCTGAGAAAACACTGTCCAATTCTCCTGCGCTTCCTTGCTGCCATGCCTGAAGGCTTTTGCAGGTGGACAATCACTGGGACATGTGTGGCCTGTGCCATGAGAAGGGCATGAGTGACAATGAATGAGGAATTCTGCTTCTTGGAGTGACTTTTTCTCTTGAGAGTGGCTCAGGATGCACTGCAAGAGGCTCTCTGAATCCCTGCAGCACCAGAGTTTTCCAGGAGGTGCAAAGCATGCCCCAGCAGATGGGGTTTTGCTGGTATGGCTCACACCAGTTCATGAGAAAGGGTAAAGAACCAAATCTCAGTGAATGGGCATCACTCCCTTCTCAGTGTGGCTATAGTAGAAAAGTTCAAAATGAGGCTTTCTCTGTGCTCTGGCCATCCGCTTGCTCTTGTTATCAGTTTGTACAATGTTTGCTTTGGAGCTGCTTCTTTTCTTAGGATTGGTGAACCAATCCTGTAAGATGGGTGATATCTGTGAACAGCAGGATAGAAAACCTCCAGTAACAATGTCTGCCAATGTCATATTTGCCATAGAGAAATATGCAATAAAATGTAATTTTGTTAATTGTCTGAGCTGGGCTCTGCTCTGTGGAATGTCATTGACTTGGTGCTGTGAGCTGGTGTCACTACCTCCTGCTGGCTTCTGCTGGAAAATGCTTTCTTATCCTCTTATTCTACACTCCTCTCATCTGCAAACAGTCCAGACATTTATGGTTTACTGTTGTTCTTAGCAATATTAGGGGAAAAATAGGGATTTTGCAGCATCTTGAAATGAAAGGCTCTTAAGCATTAGGTGTAATGGGCACATAGTGCTCCCTGCAAAGTGAACCTCCCAAGTGATAAGGCCTGCCATTTCAGATTGAAGAGAAAATAGCAGGCATTGTAAGGGAATTTGATGATTTCTATTCCTCCTCTTAAGCAGAGAGTAGGAGGGCTTTCTGTAAAGTGCTTGAAGTTCTTATTGTCTTAGAGATTAAGAAACTGATGTCAATACTGGAGCCAATAATCCTGTCACAGGGACTTTTGCCACTGATTTTGGTGAAGGATGGATTGTCCTGAGAGCCTATTCAGCAGTGTCATATAGCCTTAACAATAAGCATGTTCCAGAGGGTTATACTTTTCCTCTGATCTCATTGATTTACTGAAAGTGAAGGCCAAGGCAAAGCAGGTCAGGTATTACCATGGACATAAACCTGTGCCATCATTAAGTTTTACCTTTCAAGCCATGGGATTCTGACACAGCTTGCAGTGAAGTCACCTGCAGAGAAGGCTTCCCTGGCCTAAAGTGTATTTCCAGGAAAAAAAGGAGAGGTAGCATTGATGTCTGTGCCTGGGACAATCATTCATGTGGAGGGACAGACCTATGACTGACTGTGGGATTGCTTGTGTAAATTTATTACTGATCTTTAATCTTATCCCAGGTTCAAGAGGACAAAAAGAAGGGTCTTCTCAATTAAGAGTCCCTTTCTACCTGCCCAAGGGACTCTCTAAGTTATCTATGTGTATTGGTTTAAGGCATGTTCCAGCTTCTAGTAAATAGTTTTGTAACTGTTATTTTCAGGCCCAACCAGGAGGAGAGATGCATTTTTCATATATTTTTTTCTTTTGAATACTAGACTCAAGCTTAAAAAAACCATGCAATGCTACCTACTTTTAGTAATGCTTCATTTTTATGGAAAGGCAACGCTGTGTGAACAGGTTGGTGTTTGTTTACATTGTTTAACAGACCTATGCAAATGGTTTATGTGCTCACAGGTTATCAAACATGAATTTCTCTTCATATTCCTTGCAATAAAAAAGTGATTTTGGACACTCCAGAAATGAAGTGCTACCAGCCTCATTGTATTCTCCTGTGATTTTCAAGGCTGAATACCTTGCTTCTAATGTGAAGATAAAGAGGACTGTGAATATTAAAAAGTAGCATTACCAGCTAGAGTTAAACATTCAGGATGAGACATTAAGTTGAACCACATGTGAAATGCAGCTGTTTTTACTGAGGCTTTCATCAGTCTACTGGGAAGATTGGTGGGTTTTAATATGTGGTCTCAAGCAGAGCCAATAGAAATGTGTGGAAAATGTGTGTGAAATCAGTGTGTGTCCATGGGGGGCCTGTGGTGTTGCGTGTAGCATTTTATTTGTGTTAGTATAAACAATGGTGGTAATACCTATCTGATCACAAATACTTTTATTTCCCAGGCATACACAGAAAGGACTGATCAGATAAATAGATGTGGTGAATCACACTAACCTCCACCTACATAATAAATCACGTCCTGGTTTGTTTTTTTTTTCCAGTTGATCAGATCAACTAAAAAGAGGAAAGCATGACCTAAAATAACTTTGCAGAAAAATATTGAACACCTGAGACATGCTGGTCAGAAAACCACTGAAGACTGATGCTTTTGACTCAAACTCTTAATGCCACTTAACATTTAGGTGCTAAGGATGACTGTGGATCAAAGAGGCACTGAATTCACAGCTGCTAAAAGAGCAATTGCTGTGCCTGTGAGCAGGAATGAGCAGAGAGATGAAAGCTTATCTGTTAACAGGGTATGTTGTATGAATTCATCCACAGGAAAGGCTAAGGGATAGGAAAATCTGCCACTAGCCACAAGGAGGGCCAGATTTTGATTGGTATGGGAGCTGAAGGTACTGGTGATGTCTAGTGGGTTTTGCTCACATGTTTGTCAGGACAGTGTCTGAACATGGTGCAGATGTCATGGCCCTAATTAACTCCAGGTGCAGCCAAACCCTTCATAAAGGTGTGCTGAAGAAAAGCCTTCCTTCCTCTGCCTATGCCAGGAGGGGATGTGCAAAGCCTTTCCCAGCTGGAAATCACTGCTGTACCTTTGTGTACAATGATAAGCTACCAAATTTGGTAACAACAGTAGAGCAGACCCTGACAGGAAGGGAAGAGATTCACTGACGTTTTGCCCTTGTGCGTAGTCATAATAGGATCTGGTAGACATAAAGGACAGATTTAGAGCAGTTTTGCACTTAATACAAAGGCAGCTTGGGTAAAGGGAGAGAAATAGGAAACCGAGGGAGGTGGTGAAGCATTATTAAGTGTGCATTTTTTTTAACCTCTGATAAGTGATGAAAGTGATTCAGACTTTATCAGCTCTCTGTAATTTTCAGAAGTGTGAAAGGAAGTAAAAGTAGCAAAGAGGCAAAGGTTGGTTTTGTAATGACAGTCTTAGAGAGACTGATTTTGTTTGAACACACTTATAACCAAAGAGCAAATGGAGAAGAGGTCAGGGAACAAAACTCGGTTGACTCCTCACAGGAAAGGTTGGAGGGAAGAACTAAAAGGTAAACACAGTTATGGTTCCAGCAGGAGAAAGTGTGATTTACTGAAAAAGGCAGGGGAATTGCAGAGTGCATTCTTGGTTTATGCTTATACCTCAGCAATTTTTAGGGGAACAAAACCCTGATGAACCGTTGAGTAAAAGAAGAGAAGAGAGTATGAAGTGCAACTCAATTTTTAGTGAAGCACTGTATTACAGTAGCAAATTATTATTCTTTGTAACAAGAGTACCCACACACATATGTTTTGTAGACCCTGGAAATAATAAAAAATCCAAATAAACAACAATCCACAAACCTATCCTGTCTCTGTTGGAGGGCAAGAATTCCCCTTTGGGTGCAGACACTGTAATAGTTGTCATAACAGCAGGTCCAAAAGGGGAAAAGATTTCCTTGATGATTTTCAAACACAATCTAGAAATGCAATTAGACCAATGTTAGCACAAGCACATCCTATCACTTTGAGGAAGAGCAGTTTCACCTACTGAAGATCCTTAAATGTGCATTTGATATGTGAAACTTGTTCAGCCTGGCATGAAGGCTTGCCTAAGGGGATGTGCTGTAACACAGCAGCCAGAAGCTTGGAACTCACGTGAAATCTTCATGTTGGCAACTCTCAAAAGGGGTGCAAACAGATTGATGTCTCCCAGCTTCAGAAAATCAGCAGCAACAGTGATGAACAACATCAAACACAAGCTTTCTATTCCAACAAACATGCTGTGCAAAGACTTAACAAGAGCTAAAGAGTTTCCTGCAGGGGGCTTTCTAATTCCCATCAAAGTAATCTCCTGAAGAGTAATGGAAAATGAGGGAAGGTTTATTGCTAACTCTGATTTTTTTTTTTCCTTCACTCAGTCATGCTTCTGGCAGAAAAATAAGATCAGTTCTCTCTGAACCTCACTGCTTTCCTGATACCTGCAGCATTCGAGCACACAGGCTGTCCCATTTTGTCTTCCTTTCTCTTGTCTTCTTTTTGTACTGTGTGGAGTAGTTGCCATTTGTTCATATGGGCCAACAGAAAAAAAAAAAAAGGAAAAAAAGAAATAAAGAAAGTCCAATGTGATTACATGCAAATTAATTTTTGGACAAAATTTCTTTCTTAACTTCAAAACTCTCTATAGAAATAATTAAACTGATCTAGAATTTTAAATGGAACTGAGTAAGTAACTTAACAGAATTAATGCATTGGGTTGTTTTTGGTTTTTACTTCTCTTAAAAATTCTTCTGGGAATAGACTGTTTACCTCAGACATCTAAATGGGTCTGTTCAGAATCTTCAAGGAAATTTAATGCTTTCATCATAAATTCAGTGGACAAATTTTCAGGTTTTCATTGTACACTTGGAAACATTGTGTATTTATATTTTTCAAATGAACAAACTTGATTGCTTCAATTCATTTTCCCACCGTTTCCTGCAAATACCAGCAGGTATGGAGCAGTGGGGGTTGGTCTCCTTCCAGGTGACAAGAGATAGGACTCAAGCTGTGCCAGGGGAGTTTACTTTGGATATTAGGGAAAACTTCTTCACTAGAAAGGTTGTCAGGCACTGGAACAAGCTGCCCAGGGCTGTGGTCCAGTTGCCATTCCTGGAGGTGTTTAAAAGACATGTGGATGTGGCACCTGGGGACATGGACTAGTGGCAGGCTCGGCAGGGCTGGGGAATGGTTGGACTCGGTGATCTCAGAGATCTTTTCCAACTGAAAATAGATTTCTGTGAAATCCATTTGTATCTTCTGGATCATTCAGGCCCTGACACTGTGAAGTGAAATCCCTTGGCTGGAATTACAAATGGAGTAGCACAGAGCATGGAAACGATTCATGGGAAAATAAGAAGTCTCGAGAAGAGTTTAGGGTCAGTTTGGAGACAGTTCTTCATAAAGCTCCCTAATTTTTCATTCTCTGTAAATTAATATAATAATGGTTAATCAAGAGGCATTTTTATATATCTAAATATTTTGGCTGTTTGAAAATTAAACTTATTCTTTAATTTTGTATTCCAGTGCCAGCAAGAGCTGTGGTGTTTCTAAGATGATAAATTGATAAAAGTCCTAATAGGAGAAACTCAACAGGAAAAAACCAAAATGAATTAACTTGCCAAGACATGGCTAACATCATTGAGTTTATATATGTTTCATTAAACCAAGGCTTGACAGCTTTATGAGGAAACAGTGGGGTTTGCAGTGTATGAAGAACCTGTAATACTGCCAAGGCTGATCAGGTCCTGTGCCATACAGATTATTTAATAGACAAATATTTGTACAATGAAAATGTCATTTTAAACGACTGGTTTAACAATCCCTTAAGCTTTTAAATGATCTGCAAAGACTGGAAATTCTACCCTGGTGTTTAAGATCTAGTGGAACATTAGATAGATAATCAAAGGAAATTTTTAAAAACACGGTTCCTAAATTAGGGCTTTTTTTGATGATTTCTGCTGCTTCTTTTGCTCACCATGTTTCTGCCATGTTTGTTGGGGACAAAACTGGAACTGACTTGATATCTGTTCTCTCTATTGCTGATCCAATTGGTTTCCTACATGCACATTCAGTTTGTAAGTTGCTAACTCGGATCCACATTTGTGCTTAGGCCATGTGTCTAATTATCTTCATGAACAAACTTGACTGTCTGAAAAATGAGTAATAGCAATGGGTAAAATCAAGGCTGTTTTTCATTTTTTTTTTTTTTCATTGCTACCTGCAATGTGAAGAAGACTATAAGCTTGTATTTGTGCGGTGACAAGTCAGTGAGTCCATCAGGACTTGTCTGTGAGTTGATCTGCTATTTGTGATGATCAGAATGATGCAAGGATGACTCTTGCAATGTGTACATCTCACTGCAACCTCTTAACCTGGGTGATTTGGTGTGAAGAACTGTGGCTATGAATAGTAAATGCATCAGGATATTCACTCAAGAGTTGGACTTGACAGTCCTTGTGTGTGCCTTCCAACTCAGAATATTCTGTGATCTGACTGTAGCAGTTAAAGGAGGTTAACAAAGAAATCTAGTTCCATTTGACTGCATTTTTAAAAGCTGAAATCAGTTTCAGATTCCCTCTTGTTCTAGCTGCTGTATAAAGCCCAACTTCAATTTTCCTTAACAGAATTGGGACTGAGACCTTTAATTTCATTTTTCCCCTTTTTCATCTTTACTTCTATGATCCATGACCTTATCTTGCTTTTTGCCTTTTTCTCCACAGAAGTCAGTGGCCAGTTTGGTCTTGGAAAGAAAGAGAGATCACAGCACAAGGCAAAATACTTATTTGAGAATGCAGATCTGAAAAGGCTGTTAGTGAACTAGAGCAATAGAGGAGCAAAGCCAAAACATTCCAAGAAAGAAAAGGTTAAAGACGTGGCAAACAGGAAAAACACACACACACCCAGAGATAAATACAGCACATATTTTCCTCTCTCATACATGTATTTAACAGAGAAGTTAGAACATAACAGGCAATTTAGTAAATATCGCAAATATATTGAGCATAAAATGGTTACAGAAATAATAGCCAAGCTACCCAGAATCTGATTAAAAATAGCATATAAGTAGATGTATGTTTCCCTTAGACTGTGTATTAAAAAAAGCCGCTAAATTTCATAAATTCTCAAAACTAAATTTGCATATGACAAAGCAATATTTGGAAGTGTGACTGATTGGATTCAGGGACAGATGTCTTCCATAGCATTTTAACTTTAATTGCAACACAGCAATGTGTCAAGACTGGGCGAAGAATTTACTGGGGTGAGAAGCAGGAAGGAGAAAAAAGTCCTGAAAATTGCATTAATGGAAACAGCAGGCAGGTGGCAATAACCAAATAGCTTTAATTGTCCAAGGAGCTCATGGGAATCAATTTGCTGTGATTATTACCCACATGGTGTAAGGAAGAAATAGCAAATTAAATAGAATGACACAAATGGTAGTAAACTATACCATAGGATTCCCATAGCGAGCTTACAGCAGTTTTGTCCTCAAGGACACGCTGTTTTAGGTAATTTTCTCCTGGAGAAAACAGTGTAGATGCCAGTCAGACAGTGAAACACAGTTATTATTAGTGCACACATGCTGCCTGACTTGGTAAACCAGATGTATTTTGGTTTTGGGTAGACTGCAAAACTTACATACCCACAGGGTGTAGGATTGATTTCTCCCTTAGAACTATCTTGACATTATTTAGTAGCTTATGCTGAAAAACAGTGTTGCTATTAATTTCACTTCTTGTCTATACCAAGGCACACTGGGAGACACCCTGAGCACTTCTCTCAGACTTACTTAACTTTACAGACCAACAATTCTTGTATGGCAGGAAATTATTTGCGTTTAAAAAAAAAAAATCTATCTAAAATTTAACTGAGACCTACTAAGATTTTAAGAGAAGGCTCATTCAGAGCAGCAGGTATTCAGCCAACTCATTTAATTCACAGAGGACTTTGGCAATGCACATTAAGCTTTTGGCTTGGTCATTTACATGAGAGGGATTTACCTGACTAAACACAGCCATGTGAGATGCCTGAAACTCTCTCATTTGGTCACAGGGCATCTTCCAGGCCAGCAGTTCTCCCTGTCATACCTGCAGAAGAGCTGGCTCTCACTGAGGTGTTTGAAATGGCACTGGAGTGCCCTATCTGGGCAGCTGAATGCTGTCTCAGCCATGTGTATCCATGTGCTGCATGGATGTCAGAGTGCTGCTGCCTACAGCAGGCTGGGGATCAATCTCCCAAAGCATTTTTTGTTGTTGTTCTGTCTGTGTAAGGAGATGTCCTTTGATAAAGGAGGGGCTGACTTGCCAGAGCAAAAGGTGAAGTGTTTGCTGGGGATGTGAGAGATTGTGGGGTTTGAGTTCCTGGTCTGAATCAGGCAGGCTGGGTTTGAACCTGGATCTTCCACATCCTCAGGAAGTGCCTTAATCATTAGGCCTTCAGCTAATCACAGCCCCTGAGTTAATTCATGCCAGATCTTAATTATTTGAAAGCAATGCACTTCTGCAGAGAAGCTTTGATTTTTAAAGAAATGACATTTCTAAAGTAAAAAATCATTTTCAATGAAAGAATCCTAACTAATTAGGACATTGATTGGTGTGGGTCTCTCAGACAGGATATTCTCTCTTCTTTCAAAGGGGAGCATTCAGGAAACAAGGACAGAGTTTTGTCTTTGACAGAGAAGAATATTGATGTCTGAATCTCTGCTTCTCAAGAGGAAAAGTTATTTTCAAATAGTTCAGAATGGTTGGGATGTCCAACGAGAAATTCCCATGCTGCATGATCAGTGTAAATCCACAAGTGAGCTTTGGGTGTTCAGCTGTGTCAGCTGCCAGGCACTCTGATTCCAGATCATCTCTTGGTTGCTGCTTTCTCTCCCTGCACTTCCCCACATTTTCACAGGGTAATTACTGGATGTTTTCTAGTGAGGCATCTGTACCACAACCTTCAGCAAGACGACTCAAATGATGATGCAAAATCTGCACAGTAAATTTAAAACTAATCCTGCTTTATATCTGGGAAGCATTAATTGGGATCTGTGCAATATACATAATATTTAGTTTGTATGACAAGGTCTAGCAGACAAACAAAAAAGCATACCTTTAACTAAACTCTAATCTTTAGAGTAATGGGATCAGTTCATAGATCTGGCTCAGCATATAGATTTTGAAAAACTTCCTTTAGAGTCTGCACTCAGAGAATATTCTGACATTTAAAATGTATAATGCAGTTTTGATTTATGGCACAATTAACTTTAGAAAGTGCACAGCAGTTCAGAAAATAAATTTCATATACCAAATATCTCAAGTAATTAATGTAACTCTCATCCCTCCCCCTTTTTATAGAAAACCAAAACAAAATGAAACAAACACTTTCCTTCCTTTGTTTCAATACCCTTTAGAATCATTACAACAAGCTAAATAAGTCCAGTGATGAGTATTCCCTTAGGAAACCTTTACATTAATTTCCTGCACTACATAAATAATTCATTACAGCTACTACCTCTGGCAACACCACAGCATTCCTTAATAAGCAATAGTAGGGAATTTACAGAATATACAGTAAAGAATTGAGAAAGGAAGTGCTTGAATCATATGGAAATTCCCTTATTGTGTATATCATACCTTAGCAATTGTACAAATTGTGACAGGTTCCTACTTACAAGCAGCAGGTGACATCTTACTGTATGCTAATAATAATTAAGGCAAAATGGTCTTTTCTATGTTGTGTCTAGAAATACTTTATGTTGTGATAGCAAAATTACAATTTGGGATTGAATTAAATTCTTTGTGATTTCACAATTGCTGGTTCTGAAAAGAGTACAGAATTTAGGGGATGATTATTGAAATTAAATGTATGAACATTGTGAGAGCATGTGTTTATGTACATGTGTATGATATTCAGATTATCACAATAACAGCCAAAAATTACTTTTCAGTGATAAAATTTCCTTGTAAAATCCTTTTAAAATGTTTTAAGCTTAACATTGTCATGGCTGGTATGGGAACAACCTTTGGGAAATGGATTAATTCCTTTAAAACTGCTTATAAATGGCTTAAGCAGCCTTAAACAAAAGTCAACTGCAGCTGATGGCAGCAATGAGTATCTTGTGCTGTACAGTATTTATTTAAAGACATTGGCAGCTCTATTTTTAAATCTATATTTGAACGTCATGATTCTGTTCAGGGAAAGGAAAATTTAACTATGTAGCATTTAGCAATCAATTATGGAGTGTCTCGTGTAATAAATATAGCATGTAATGGTGCTGTTTATGCTGGTAAAACATTAATGCTTTATATATGTGTATATAAAATCATAACAGTAATCATGTGAATATAAATCAAAAGTAAAGCAATGCTATGCATGAGGGGCAGATGCAATTCAGAAAAGGACCTTTTGGTAAAGTAGTGTAGAAAACATGATGTGAGATAATTAGCAATGTGCATTCTTAGGTAATAATGGGAAAAACATCTTATATTAACTGAGGCTCATTGCTGTGCACAAACCAGTGAGGATGGATTTGCTTGGTAATGTTGAAATGGAATTGGTTCATCCAGCTGGGCTGTGTGCAGGTAGAGCTCAGTGACAGCTGAGCAGCGTGGCACAGAAATGAATCTGTGTTTGTGACATGATGGGATGAATGTCCAGCCTCAGCCCTCTAATCCTGACACAACCTGATCTAGGGATATTTAGTGCCAAATTAAAGAACCCAGCTGGCTGCTCTGTGCTGTTGGAGAGAATTCAGTCTTGAGAACATGGATGCTGAGTGTTAAATTAATTCATTACTTTTCACAAATGTAATTTTGTTCATAAATGCTAAGGAGAAAACCAGAAATGCCAAATCCTGACAAGATTGCAGAAGAAATTTTTATGTTTACATCTTTATTTGCTTCTTTCAGTATAACAGCTGGAAATGCTTGGAAGAAAATGAGACATAGTTAACTCTTAATTATTGTGTTTATATACTAATTAAAAACCTTCTCCTGTCATTTGTTCATCACATTTGTAGCTCAGATGGCTCTTGAAGAATTAAACATTCTCATTAAAAAGTGTTGCTTGTAGCTGGAACTTCTATGTGGACCATCTTTGATCTGAATAAAATCACATTTAGGAATTGTTTGTCTCACTATAACTGGAATGTGGATATTTATCCTGAGAAGAGGCATGACAGAAGGAAGATGTGTTTGGATTCAGAAATGCAGCCCTCTAATGAGATGGAAAGGTGTGCTCTACTTTTTTTGCCTGTTTGCCTGAGGTATGTGTTTCTTCAAACCCACAAGCTTCAAATGTGTCACCTAAAAAATATTACACTCTGTATGCTGGAAGTCTGGCAAGCAGTGCCTGGAGTAAATTGAGACTTTTAATTCTTCCCAGTACATACAGATAACAATAATTTTCATTCTGTAAAAGGCATGGTAGCCTACAGCTCTAGGAGCTAAGCCTGATATCATTGATAACTGGTGTAAGTTTGAAAAATATTCTACTCAGAAATCCATTCTGGAGGGAAGAATGTAAATGTTGAACACCTTGTTTCACACCCATCCTTACAAATTTGGTTGTTTTTTACTAATAAAAATGCTTACAAGATTTTTATTTCATAGGAAAAAGCACATTCCTTTTTTATAGTTTCAAGAAAGTAAAAATAATAATTATCTTTTCCTGTGATCATTTCTGCTATAGTTTGCTGAGATAAATAGGGAGCTTTCACAGTGAGCATCTAGAGTGACTTTAGTTTTTATTAGAGACTGAGTCTTCCATAAAAATAGGAATTCTGTAATTCTTAATTGTTATTTATAATTCATGTTGAAATAAAGAAAGGAAATAAATACAGAAATTACGATGCAAATATTTTTTTTCCCAGAAATCTCAGCAGGCTTTTGAAATAATATTGGCACAGACACTCAGAAATTCATATTCTATATGTGATACATACATACATACAAGCCCTACATTTGTTCTTCCTTTTGAAAGAGCTGAATCTTTATTTTGAGGAAATCCTTGACTAGTTGGGAAAACTTCCGAAATATCTTGCAAGGTATGTTTGAGTTAATTTTTTTTTTCCCTTTGGTAATTATGAATACAAAATTAGCTCAGCCTAACAATCTGAGTTGGTTCAAAAAAACGGAAAAATTCAACCTTAATATCTAGATGAGACAAATATTAAATTACAATAATAATGATAGTAGGTAGAAGCATAAAAATTGCTTTAATTAAAGAATTTTGAAATGTTGTTATATCGTACTTTTACGTTTGTATTTTTCTAATTTTTGCTGGGTGCAGCAGTGAGCAACAGAAATGGATGGATTGTGCTTACTGCCTCAGCTGTTATATCAGCTCTAAAACATTTCCACAGAGCAACCTGAGATCTAGTATAATTTTAATATAAATGCATTATAGGAATTGAAGGGCACTCACAGATCTCAATTACTTCTGGGAACTGAGGGTAAAACCAGTCCAACTCCAAGTCCTTTGAAGCTGAAGGCAGACAAAAGAGATTTATAGCAAAACATTTTTATTTTATTTGTAGTAATGCATGTTTGAATTCCACTTAGCTGTAGTAGTGGTTTAGAATTTGGAAACCAGTAGCTAGGTAGAGGAAAGAACCATAAATTATTGCCCAGGGATAAGAGAGCAGAAAGAGTTCATCTATTTGATATTTTCTTTGGCAACAGTAAAGGACATAACCCTTTAATAAAGAAAATTATTTTACTGTAAGAAACTAAGTTTTATTCTGTTGCACATAGAAAAACTGTGCTGAGCTGAGAGCTGTTTCTTTGTGCTACCAATATTCTGCTGTACACTGAGCATAAAAGACAGTAAAAATATTTCTCTAATATTTTTCTTTTTTAGTATCCTTCTAATAATTGAAAATCTTATAGGTTTTTCTACTCGTATTATTAAATTCCAAAACTACTTATGAGCAAGAATTAGACAATGGTACTTCTTTCCAAAGTTACTAATGGTGAAATGACAATGGAATATGAAATAATAAAGGGGAAAAGCAGGTCACAGATTTCTCAATGCTCTTTTCAGTGTTGTTACTGGCAAAAGAATTTGCATTCCATTGCTGCATCTAATAGTATATTTGGGAAGTAAACTATTTGACAAATACCTTAATATTTAATGGGAACACTTATGTGTCTGTAAAGCACTGCAAGGAAATCACCTGTGATATTTTTCAGTGCCATTACCCATCTCTGCCAGGTGAAGGGAGCAGGTGACTTGGCTGATGTGTACAACTGATAGTGCAATTAACGGTAACCACTTTATTGTGCTCTAAAAGCCATGTATATCCTTTCAGAATATACTCCCCAAGGTTTTAAAACCTGTTTGTATGAGAAATATGCATTTCCTGTAAGAACAGTTAAAATGTCACTTCTTTACAATTCTGAAACCTTCAGGGTTGGAAACAAACACACTGAAACCCATGGGGAGGCTGGTAACATTTAATCACTGGAGGGACAGGCTCCCATTTCTAGCTCTGCAGAGTGACACAATATTGATTTTTAAACCCGGCACTCAATCTTTCGGGTTCAGCATTCGGGTCCGATGCAGCCTGGGGAGAGAAAGGCTGGAGCAGGGATGGTGAGGAGGAGGAAACCTGTTAAGAGTGGCAAAATAAATGTAAGCATCTTGCAGCTCCTGGATGTTTGACATGCTCGAAATACTTCTAGCAGAAATGGATTATTAGGTAGGATGCAAAGTCAGAAGTGTCTGGTAAGTATAATTCAATGTCTGCCTCTTATTTTTATTGCAGGGGGAACATTTCCATGTGGTCCTTTTCAGAGGACTGTGGTTGTGCAGGGAATTGTCTGCACCATCACCTGAGAGTGTTTCTGCTGTGAATTCCCAGAGGACTGTGGGGATAGGACAGTGCTCTGTCCTGGACTGGGACTGGAGATCCTCCAGCATCTCTGGCTAAGGTCTTGTAAGGTGATGTGGTGCTTTGTGCTGGGTTATTGTGGAGCTGCCCAAAGAGTCAGGGTAGGAAGAATGGCCTCAAACCCAAGAATGAATCCTGTTCTGTGTTGCTGACTTTCTGCATTAATGTCCTTTCCTGCTTCTACACCTGTGCCTATTTCTCCTTCCATGATTGTGCCAGATGTCCTTTGATTTTCACATTGCTGTGCTTTCAAAGCTTAGCTTCATTTCTCATTATCTCCTGTGTAGACCAAGTCATTGAAATACAATGTTGGATTAAAATTTTGGTTTTTTGAAAATTAAATGATAAATATGGTGCCAAATGAAACAATGTATTTAATGTCTAATCAAACAAAACATTTCCTTCACTATTACTTTTGTTATTCACTGTGATGAAAATATGGGCCAAAGAAAAACCCAAATAATGTTGACAACACAATATTTTAAAAAAATTTTAATTGTTTTTGGCTTATCCAACAAGCCCCAAAGTACTAATTATCCAGCACCAGCCTTCTGTTTACTATGTGATGCCAGCATTCCGTCCCTTTTTAAAAAACTTAATTTAAAAGAAATACAGTAAAGAAGAACAAATAGCCTGTCTCATACATGAAGGGTGGTTATGACTCTTTGACTTGTTTGGAGGAAAAAAAAGACAAATCTCTGCCACTTGTTTTGGCCTTGCAGCCTTTGTGAGTTATGGATCTTTCCTAAGCAGGGAAGAACTTAGCACTCACCCTTCATGGGTGAAACAGCCTATTCATATTCAGGAACAGGTAGCAAACAATTATAAGTGAATTTAAAGAGATGTCAAGATCGTAGCCTGGAAATACCAATTATTATAAGCTGGTTGAATTCTTTCCTCTCCCTCTGCTTGTATTTCATATACAGGATCTAGCAGCGGCAAGTGGATGCTTAATACTGACTAGAGTGTTAGAATCATTAACAGAAATAGCATTACTTTAAAAATAAACTTAAAAATAAATAGAACTTCCTAAATTCTTCCCGAAGATGCAGCAGACAATAGTTAGTATAGTGCATTTCAGCTGCATTCAACTCTAAATATGACCACATTTTGCAGGGCTACAGTCTGTGCAAGGTGCCTTGGAGTGGCTGTCTGTGGCTGAGAGAGAAATAAGATGTTTTATGGCATCTGAATTGCCCTGGGCTTTACTGGCACTGCAGTTTGTGCTTCTCTGTATTCCCTGCTCTGTTCCCGTATTTGTGGGAACTCGAGGATGGTGAGACAAAGATGTCACTCTACAGCTGACCATAAAACGTGACATCCCATCTGTCATGTTGTGCCACTGACAGCAGCAGTGTCCTCCTCAAGCTCCATTTTCCCCAAGAACCCCTTCTCAGGGGACAGCTCTTCCTGAGCAGGATTCTTCCTGGGCAAATGAGAAGCAGAGAATACAGCCTGGGCTCTCCTGAGTCAGCTTCAGGCCCTTAACTGAGCCCTGCTCACAGTCTCTGGAGAGAGATAAATACTCTGCTCTTTTTGCTGATTAGGATCCTAACTTAGATGTCTCTATTAGCTGTCTACAGCCACTAGGAATGAATCTCCTCATATGAAAATTGTCATCTTAAATTCAAATATAAAGAAGGATGGCCTGAAAGTAGAATTTTTAGCTGGGGATAATTAAAATTCAAATGGCACCTGCATGGAGTAGATTAGAGTCAACCTGTCATCTTTCTCAAGTGCTCACATAAGAGAACATCATTACTAGGGCACCAAGTAAAATAGCCTGAGGCTTCTTTAGGATACATTTTGCAGAAGTGCTGTGTAAGAATGAGAACAGATGGAAGCCAAAGGATGTGAGTTGTGTGAGGCACCAGGAACAATGGAACTGCTGCCTCCAGAGAAGGGAAATCAAAGGACAACAGACTGGGAACGGAAAGAAAAGTTGCCAAGAGCTAAAATGGTGGCAAAGTTGTTTCTGTCAGGATGTGAAAAGGCATAGCTGGAATAGTACTATCCCATTTTTGCTAATTTACAGGTAATACATTCTGCAAATGACATTCTGCTATACATTAATAGTAAAAAAATACTTCTTTTTTCTGCTCCACTTCCTCTTCCTCACTATGGGATTAAAATTGCTAAGAGGAGGATCAGAAGAAGAAAGATGAGGAGCTGTTGCTTGACTCTTTAACCCTGTCTGAAAACCCCACAGTGCAATATGACTATACTTGCAAAAACCACAAATTGGTTTCTGGCAACACAGGGTGGATAACAGCCCTGCAAAAGTGAGTTCTCCCTAAATATCTAATTGTACTAGCAGTGAAGTAAATCCATTTGTTTCAGTGGTGCAATACTTCCACTACAGAAGAACATTTTGACTGCTGAAGCTTTCTAGACCTGAGGTTTGTCTGATTCTCAGCAGGGAAGGAAGCCTAAAGGGCCTCTTTCAGCAGTTGTTCACTTGAAGCTTTGAAAGAGCAGCTGGCAGGTCCATGAGCTTCTTGAAGACTTTTTTGCTTGATATTTCAAGGGGTAACTTTTGTGTACTAGAAAGCTTCTGGCTTGCTTTATAATTTAGCCTTTTATATCCTGTTGAAACAAGAGTGTACATCTCTGTGTCTTGTGTTTGCATGTGCATACATATATTTGTATTTATACCAACCCATGTGGGTACGTTAGCAAGTATGCATAAATATATAGACACATATCTGCATATGTTTTCATGTTCCGTATTTGTCCTATCTATAGGTACATCTATATCAATCTAATTAATTTTTCTTTTCAATTCCCTTTCTTCTCTGCTTTCTGCATCCTGGAGCAGACCACCTACAGGTGTGTTTGAAGTGGCTTTCAGTCAGTGGCCACTACAGCCCGAGGTGGTGGAAGTGAACTCTCATTAAAGGGTTTAAACCACTGTCTTTGTTATGCTCCTGGGCCTAATTCTTGGCAATAGCAAATTGCTGAAACACTGCTAAAATTGTTCCATTGACTTTTCTGGAGCATTTTACATGCTCTGAGTGTTGGCCCTGTGAGAGTCAGCATGGATCAGCAGCTGGGACAGGTCCAAACCCACAGCTAAAACAGAGACAGTGAATGTATTTCTGTCACCTTGCTGAGTGGGGGATCCCAGAGCAGCACCCAGGCAGGGGAGATCCTACCAAGGATGTAGAGGTACCATTTCACTTGGCCATGCTGGAGGTCACTCCTCTTCACACAGGTTTAGCCAGGGGCACTCCCCTCTGCAGGGGTACCGAGTGTATTTTGTAATCCTCATCTCCAATCTTCTGCTTTTAACACATCCCTCCCAACAGGCTAAAAGGCTTATGGCTGTAAGGAAGGACTAGAATACAGAAAAATCCACAGGGAATGTCTCGTTTTTGAAAGAGCAGAAGGGTTTTTTTGGTCCTTTCTTCTCCTTTTTCAGACATTACTGAGTGAAGCTCTCAGAGCAGGTTCCATGCACCTTTTCCCCATGCTGCATGGAAATGCTGTCACAAAATTCAGGTGAGCCTCTTCCAGCCAACACTTCTGGAGGCACTGCAGAAATAGCAGAAGAATAGGAGATACAGTTCAGTCACCACAGCAGAAAAATTCAGTGTTTGATTTTCTCCTGATAAATGATAAGGAATCCGGGAGAACTGTCTTCCTGCAAATGACATAAAGCAAATGAAACCTCATCCTCTCCTGGGAGTGACTGTAAGCTTGTTCGTACTTGGTGAGCTTCAACCAAAGGTGGCACTAGGGGATCACAAGTAAGGCTTTAAATACACCGCTGTGCTCTTCATTCTCCTCCTCTCATTGTCTTCTCAACTCCTTCTCTTACAGATTTTTCAGGTGATATTTTCTAAAAATTGACAAATCTTCCTGCTGACACTGGCTGGAATACCAAGGTAGGAATGGTGAGTAGGATGGAAAGCTGATGGTAATCACCCTTTTTTAATACTGAAGGAAAATCTACGTATTATCTGTGTATCTATGCAGGATGGTGTTAATTATGTAAAGAAATGTGAATTGAATTCCAGTTTTAAAAATCCATCAGTAATTAGATCTATTCAGATACATTCATTTATCCTTCTCTACCTCATATCTGCCAAACTCTAAATCCCCCCCAGTCCTCTTGTGCTCCAACTCCATGTGTATTGTTGAGACCTTGGAAAACATTTCATTTTCACTGGTGGGCTTTGACAGCTGATCATGTCTGCATCTTTGGAAAGTTCCTTCAGATCCTTTATGCTTACCTGTCTTTCAGCTGGGACAGAACTGTGGGAACAAGGTATAGGCTGCTGCTGCTGCAAACACTTGTGGGAGCTGCTAAACTTCTAATCCTCCTGTAAAATTAACCTGGCAATGGAATGTGATGCTACAGTCTGCTTAAATAGAGTGTGTTTCCTGTGGGGTTGTAAGGAAGTCACTCCTGTTTCTGCTCCAGTTCCCTGTCTGAGCAATAACTCTTCCTCCTCCTTGAGCTGCCGGGACAGTAAATCAATTCTCTTACATGCTGCAGATCCGGGTGACATATAGATTTCCATATATTCCTTTGAGTCTGCCTCAAATCCTTGTGGGGTTTCATCTTCTGCTGCTAGGCAGGGCCTGTCACTGCCTGCTCAGTGAAGATTTTAAAGGAAAAAGGGGCTGAACAAAAGACCCAAACTGTTTCAGATCAGCTTTGCCTTCTGTTTCTCTAGGCACACCTGGCTTTGTCAGGTCCCTAAGTTTTAGTCCTTTTCCTGACACAGATCTGAATGAAGCCATTACCTTTAATTTTTACTAGATTGTAATACTTCAGGATAATACATCTGATATTTTAAAAGGACCACTGAAGTCAATGGGTCTTGGACACCGAGGGGCTGTTGGGAAACTCAGTGAAGAAATATTTGTGTCTTTTGATGAGTAAAGTTGATGCAGAATAGCTTTGCTTAAAAGCAAAATAGAGGGAATTTTATTTACTTATCTATAACAAAAAACATAGGTGAAGTACTACTAATTTTAATCCATATTAGATGTGTTGCAGACTAGCATCATATTAAAAAACTGGCAAATTAGATTGAATCAAGAATCATGTCTTGTCTGATTTAACTCTATAAAATCACCTTCATGTATGTCACCCTATTTCAGTACTGTCCCTCTCCTTTTGGTTTCATTTCTGTCCTTGAATGTGAGGTCACAGCTCAGGTGAGTGCTGCTAGCACCAGAGCACAGCAGCCTGCAGTGCACCATGTACCAGCAGAGAGGTGAGGACACAGATTTATTAATGGTTTGGTGTGTCATCTTGAGCTTTGACAAATACTTCTTTTGAGCTGCATTTCATTGTGCAACTACACAAAAATGCATCATTAAATTTTTAAAAAGAGTAAGGTTTTCTCCAGCCTAATTTGGTGTCTGTGCTTCCAGCCTCTACCCGGGGCTCTGCTCACTATTTCTTCACCTGTTTCTGTGAAGAATTCATAAGTACAAAGGGTTAATATATTGCGACTGAAATCGTGACTGCATCTATTAAGAAATACATCACATTATGTTTCTGTGTCCACAGTAGGGGTCTAGAGCTGCTTGTGCATTGCCAAAGCCTTCCTGAAAATGTGGGCAGTGTGAGCAGACTTTCTGACAGACTGGGTACCACATTGGGGGGCAAAAAGCCAGCCCTCCAAACCAGAGAGGGAGAGCATGGAAAATTTGGGTCCCCTCCCCTCCCTGCACAACTCTTTATTTGTTTAAAGAATTTGTGTGGTATGTGTGAACTATCCAAGTGAAGCCCTGCCCCCTGCCATGTGCTAATGACACAGTTTAAATCACTCCCATATGCTGAGTTCTCTGCTCTGTTTACCCGACCACAGTAAATACATGCTGGTAGTGCCAAGGGCCTGAAAGAGGATCAGAAAAGCAAAGAGTGTATTAAAACCTGAACTTGCATCTTAGTCCTGGGCGTAACAGATCATTTTGTGTTTGCTCTCAGAGACAGCAGGAAGACTGAATGGCAGAAGTGCTTCTTGGTGGGCATGGGTAAAGTTTCAGATGATTGTGGATTTTTCTGAGGGAAATAATGTTCAGAGAGAGCTGAAGAGATAATTTTCTGGTCTAAATGGTCAGATGCAGGGCTTCTTGTGGGCTGAGAGCAGCGCTGTGACCACCCCTCTGCCAGGAGAAGGCTTCTGACAGGGAACCTGGAAAAGTCTCTGAGAGTGAAGGGGTCAGGACAGTTTTCATACCATCTATATCCCATTTGAGTGGATATTGAAGATAGAAATGCCAATTAATCTTATTTTTTTCAAAAAATTAATGAAACAGGGTAACATTTTCTGAGGGTACACATGGGTCTGCAGTTGAAAGGGAGATAAATCTAAATGGCATCATGCTTGTCACTATAAACTTTTCTGAAAGCATGTGTTATTCAACCCTCACATGCTTTTTAGTCTATCAGATATTTAAAGAGCACATAGGTACCTCTGGAATACCTTTCTCCTCTTTTTGTCCTATTCTGTTCTTGTTTATTTTATGTGATGGTATTAGACAGACTTTTTCAGTTTCCTTTCAAGAGCTGTTGTCCAGGATGCTCCAGGATCTTCTGATCCAAAGCCCTCTGAAGTCAATCAGCTGAAACTCTCTGAGAGCTCAACAGTATTTGGGTAAGGCCCCAAGTTAGCAAAGGACAAAGCTTAACAATGTAAGTGCTTGGATTTTCAGATGAAGTTGTCCTTACAAACCACTCTTAAGTGCCCATGTGCCTCTTCAGGAGTAAACCTTCACTGACATGAGACAGGCTCAGTGTTGGTAACAATAGAGGGATTTTGTTGTTTGATGTCATCCCTTTTACATCCTGAGTTTTCTGGAGCTCTTCCACTTCATAGTGCAAAGGCAGAAAGGAGGAAGTTCATTGGGTGAGCTTCTGTATTTATTAATCTTGTTCACCATGTATCTTCAGGTTTTTTAGGTACACTTGACTTCACAAAGTTGTGAATTTCTAAATGTCAGGAATGTGGTCAGCTACCAGGGTAAAAGAATGGAGTTTCTGCTCTCTCATATCAAGGATTTTAAATGACTTAGACTAAGGGGGAAGTGAGAGAACAGTGCAGGCTGGGACCTAACAGGGGGAGAGAAATCAAAATGTTGCACTCAACAGAGTGCATCTCATGTCTTAATAATTTTTAAGTTTTTGACTCAGATTTTTTGGCTGTTTGCCAGGTTTGTGTTATCATGTTCCCACCACTTAATTGCATGTGCAGTATTATAATGAAATATTTCCAGGCTTGCTCTCTAGAGCAAATGTATAGACTGTGTGAACAATACAGCTCATGCCTGAAAACTCATTCAAGACTACAAGAATTCCTCCCTAAACACTGGACATTGCATAACTCCTAGAAAAATGAAGAAAAAGGATTACAGAATTTACTCATATTAAATATGTTTTAAGAACATTAATTAATGTCGGGGGGCTTTAACTTTTCTGTTAAAACAAAAGTAATAAATACAAAGATATTTCCAAACCGTGCTGATTAATACCCACACTGTTTTGGTTGTGGGAGGAGCAAAGTAACAGTCCATCCTTCTTGTCCAGCACCTTTTTCCCCTGTTAATATTTACTTCTTAATGGATATCATAGTAGGTAGTACCTGCTTGCTTTTGGTGAGAATATAATAATATATTTTATGGAATTCATCAACTTATCCTCAGAACTTGAAAGTTGAATTGAAGTGAGATAGACATGAACTCTATGGAAATCATCAAAGATATTAAAAATATGATTTAGTTAGAAAACAAAGATAGTTTTACACAAATAAAGTCTCCTGTATGTCAGTTAGTAAATACAATAATCCTCTGAGCTCTGTCCCACTTCACTGGGCCGTTGTCTTTGTGTGAAGGAAGCATGGGAAACAGTATATTTAAAATACAATATCTTTGAAGTTAAAAGTAATTTTTCCCTCCCACTTTTTGACTACAATTAATTGTTTATTTATGTTTTGTTAGGACTGAAGGAGGAATAGGACAGACATTAGAATTACTTAAACTTGGATTAGAAGGAAGGCAAACCCTCACATTTCATGTTTGTTTACAATGATGATTTTTGTTTGTTTGTTTGCCTTCTGATTATGGCTTTAAGAAGCATGCACTCCAATAGGTACTGAGATGAATGTAAATGTTATTGTTATTGATATTTCAAGGCAATGTTTTGACCTGAAAGTTCATCTGTTTGTATTTTCTTCTTTATAGAAATTACATCCGAATGTTCATGATAAATTATTCTCGTTTATATTCACCTTAGTCTATTTTAGTGCCTCT
The DNA here is from genome assembly GCF_048771995.1 of Taeniopygia guttata. Lineage (NCBI taxonomy): Eukaryota > Metazoa > Chordata > Aves > Passeriformes > Estrildidae > Taeniopygia > Taeniopygia guttata. The sequence continues at coordinate 8,024,758 of NC_133034.1, forward strand.
TTTTGAGGTAAGTTAGAATAAGCCCATTTTTTTCTGGTGTTTGTAAAATATAGAACTTGCTGTCTTTTTCAATGAACTGAAAATCATATTCCTTAAAACTATATAATTATTTGAAATACCCTACAGTGCAGTCTGGTAAAATGCTGATTGTCCTCAGGGTCAGGGACATTCTCTAGAGTGACCAAGTCATCAGCAATCACACTCTATGTACAGGGTCGGGATTAAAAAATTGTCTTGTTGCCCAGTTCAATACATGCCAAGCTACCATCCTAATGGAATGTGGAAGTGGGGAGATGTCTGTCCACCTCTCACCTCCTCCTTGAAGGTTCAGTCCCCATGACAAAACTGGGAACCCAGGCTGATCTTGAGCGTTTCCCTTCCAAGAGAGCAACAGGCAGAGTCATTGTGGAGATGTTTGGAAAAGGTGACTGAAATGTGAAGCCGCCGGTCTCTCAATTTGGCAAGAAATGTCTGGATGTTCTTATTTAAAGGGAATTATGACTCCATTAATCTGATCAAAATGCTCTAGTGTTGCCTATGCAGATATTGTCACCTTCCTTTTGCAAGCAGAACCTGAGCTCTTGTGAATCTGCTGATGTTACAAGGAAGGCTGAGGCACATTAGCTCCTTTGTGAGCAAGAACAAGCTTTGGAAGTGTAGCATGAAAAAAATGTAGTTTAGGTATGGTAAAGACATTTTCATTTGAAAGCCAGTCATAGTTCAGGAAAAAACTCATGCTGAACCTGAAATTTTGCCTGCTTTATGTGTCGCTCCATAAAGTTTATGTGAGCATGAAGGCTGAGCCTGTCTAAAATGATTTATTAAATGGAAGTTGAGAGCACTGAAGAAGATTAGAAAGAGCAGATTCATGAGAATAATCAAACCTAGTGCTATTGTGTTGGGCTGTTTCGTCTAGGAACAATACAATGCTATTCTCAGGAATCCCTAAAATGCATGCAGGAATAGAATTACTATGCTAGCCTCTACTTGCTGTTGCTTACACCTGGATGCTAATATTAAATATGTTATTAAAAAGTTAAACAAGGCTTAAGCCAAGCCCTGAGCTGGCAAGGTATACTATTGTGATGTATGAATCAGTCATAGTTATTGCATAAGGAAGAGAACATGCTTCAAAGGCCAAAGGCCACCTTCTCCTTTTTTATTTTCTTTTCACTTCTTTCTTAAAGGCAGGGCTCTGGAGTGAGGTTTACAGGATGTTGAACACAGGTTCTCAGTTGTGCTGCGTGCTACATTTGCTAAATGCGAGTTTGCCAGCCTTTTGTTCTGTCTTCTTGGAAAGCTAACAGAAGAATCCAGAGTCACCAGCTGCATATCTTGTCCAGGTCCTGGTCTAATTATTCTGCAACCCTGAGAGAGTTCATTAATTCCCCATTATGATTTGGGTTTCCTTTCTGAACAGGCTGGTTGTGCAGCACCCCCAGTCTCCTGGTGCAGATATGGTTTACAAGATTTCTGCACTGGGAATGCTGTAACAGCAGCACTGCTAGAAACAGACCATTCTGAATGTGCTGTGGCCTTAGCATGGACAAATGGACTTAGGTGGAGATGAAAAATGTGAGAAAATGGGAAAAGTATTAATCCTTTCTCGAAGGACATTTGTGTGTTTTCAGTATTCCAGGTTAAGGAAACAGTAAAGAGAGAGCATCTGAGCAGGACTCAGTGAGAGCCTGTAAAGCAGGTATATTCTCTGAAATGAGATGCAAAGTCCCTAAGGAGAAAATTCCAGCTTCCCCCTCATGGGTGGAACAGCCATTAAATTTTTGCAGTATCCAAAAATGAAGGATACTCTTGATAACAAGGCATTAAATCTATACTTGGATTAGATTATCCCACCCTGAGCCCAGTTCAGATGGATTTGTAGAAAAGGACATATAAGAGAAGGGTTGAG